>NC_084594.1:11371203-11723703 GCF_033807715.1 Cololabis saira
ACTTTTAGCTCCCTTTGATTTTCTATTCAGACTGGAGCGTGAGGGAATAGATGTTCTCGGCTGCAGCGGCAGGCTACCCGTGACATTTCAACTGTGACTATCAGAGCTCATCAGACTGCGGCCAGGACCCGCCTGTCTTTTGTTTTGACTCGAGGCGACTGTGTTAGTAAGAACAATGGTCTGTCCCAGAGAAGATGAAGAACGACGGATAGAAAAGAATGCAAAAAGAAGACAAAATGTGAATATGCATGGGTAAAAATAGAGAAAAAAGTAGGATGAAGAATTTTAGGGGACTGGAGGAGATGAAAGAATGGTGTAAAGAAGACGAGTCCAGGCACTGGGCCAGATGCAAGGCTTATAAGCAGGAAAAAAAACTCAAATAAGACAGGAAAGAGTAGGAAATTCTGTCTCCAGGTGGAGTTGAAATCAGGCCACCCTTTGCTTATTTATCCAGGTAGGAGCTGACACTTCAAAATGTTCTACTTTTCCTCCCCCATCAATAATTAAACCGACATCTCCACAAGAGCCTCCGGAGAATGAATGAACCTTGCATGCAAAAGTCTGTGGATGTGAGCCCACTTGGAATCGAAATGCTGCGTCACATCCGCGCTAGGAAACGCTTAGAAGAGTAAATGCATAGGAAATAGCTGGAAACCTTTTCAGGGAGGTCTTGTTGAAATAACTGCACTTTCTTTTGTTCATGATACATTTCTGAATGTATTTATTCTTATAATAACTTTAGGAAAACATGCACACAGCTAAATATTACGGAAGAGTATTAGGGCCAGGCAGGAGAAAAAATATTTGAGAGGGGAAGATTTTTTTTTATTGCGCACTTCGAGAAAAAAGTCGAAATGTCGAGAAAAGAAGTCAAAATGTCGAGATTAATGTTGAAGTACAATTTCGAGAAAAAAGTCGAAATGTCGAGAATAATGTTGAAATACAATTTCAAGAATAAAGTCAAAATTTCGCCTTTTTTCTCAAAATTTCAACTTTATTCACGAAATTTTGAATTTTTTCTCAACATTTCGACTTTTTTCTCGAAATTGTACTTCAACATTAATCTAGACATTTCGACTTTTTTCTCATCATTTCGACTTTTTTCTCAACATTTCGACTTTTTTCTCAAAATTGTATTTCAACATTAATCTCGACATTTCAACTTTTTTCTCGAAGTGCACAATAAAAAAAATCTTCCCATCTCAAATATTTTTTCTCCTGCATGGCCCTAATACTCCATAAGACCCATCCGAAAATATCTGTTCTTGATGCCTCTGCCTGTGGATATTCAGGGATGACGAACCAGTTTTCCAGCATGCATGTTGAAGAGAAGGACTTTTGATTTTGTGGGCCACACATCTCCAGGCGCAGGATACCGTGGTGGTACCAGACAGAATCAGGGTTATGCACTCTGAGTCTTCCCCTTGAGGCCACAGTGTGCAGGCAGAAAGCCAGCGAGAACAATTATTTTTTGCTCCAGTGAATACAAATTATGTTCATATGCATCAGTTTAAGAGCAGTGCTTCAAATTCACTGGTAACATTTAGTGATAGTGCACGGAAGATTTGTATGTGTTTTGGGGTAATGAATATGTGGCAGCATAGGAAGGAAATCCTATACTGTATTTTTTTATTTTTACAGGAGCAGTTCAGAGCAAATGTATTGACTCTTACAGTTCTTGTCGCCTGTTTAACAAAGAAAGTTATTTTCGATTTTCATTGAATAGAAATTATTTCTGTAAATATGACCTTGGTTATCTAAATTCACACATATCAATTAAAAGAATAGTTAATAAATATAGACCACTGTGCCGTCACCTGCAGGTTTTGAAGAGTCAGTATGGAGCTCTGGGCGACGGCCTGTTATACAGGAACTGACGTTTTGTGCAGTTGAAACTGAAAACTGTGCAGCTTTAAAATGAAAATGAATCATCGTCTTGCTACCGTTTCCAATCTCCTTGAAAAAAAAATATAAAAACAAAAAATAAGTCACCTTCAATATTTTGAGGTTTCTGCATCCTGGGTTTTGCAGCACCCGAGAAAAACGGGAACTTCATCTGCCATCAAGAAAGAAAGAAAATCTAGTTGGGGCAGGTTGTGCGTTAGTTGTAACTTGTAGCAGAAAGATTCCTCAAATCGCAGTTTAAGGTCTATGTGAGAAGTTTTAACACTCCCTCTCTTCTCTGAGTACCCCTGCTTTTTCCCACAGTCCAGAAGCTGGCAATACCCAGACTGGTGATGTAATTTGACTGTTTGTTGTCCGTGTGTGGCCCTACGATGCTCGTCTCCAGGACGTATCCTGTATCTTGCCCAGGGACAGCTGGGCTCCAGCACTGTGACCCTGAGTAGGACGTGTGTGCAAAATGAATAACTGAACAGTCTCATTGTGGGAAAACACAAACTTAATATCTTTTTAAAACAAACTATGCGCTTATTATATTTACTTGTACCGCTTGAAGGTAAAAAAATAAGTCTTTTCCAAATTGAAATATTCTAAAGTCATTGGTGTTATAGTAAAATGATTCCGTCTCATCGATGAGGTTATTTGCTGTATCTGGTCTGTGTCTTTGTATCAGACAGATTTCTGGATCTGGATCGTTTAGAATCAGTCCATTGTATTTCTTGTGACGCACGGAAAAAGGGTATTTTGGTTGAAGAACATGTATGTGTATGTGTATGTGTATGTGTATGTGTAGTACTATGTAGTACATAGCTTTCTTTTCTCCAGTGAAAATTAAACTGGAGTTCTACAAGCTAATAAAGAATCTATAAAGGAGATTGTTCTTATTGATACACCAACGAAGACAATGATTCCTTTCCCCTTTTCAGCACTTCCCAACAGCAGGGAAATACATTATCTGTAGGAGGACCAATCCACTGCTGGCATCATGGTCTTGAAAAATGGGTTTTGGCAAAGACTTGGAGGAAAACCTGCAGAGACAGCAAGGACAAGGTCTAACCAGGTTCAGGACTGATTCAAGTGTCGGATAGGGGAGGTCCTTTTAAGAGCAAATAGATGAAATATTAAAAATGATTTATGGAAACGTCTTATAATAAAAATATACAGGACTGTCTCAGAAAATTAGAATATTGTGATAAAGTTCTTTATTTTCTGTAATGCAATTAAAAAAAACAAAGATGTCATACATTCTGGATTCATTACAAATCAACTGAAATATTGCAAGCCTTTTATTATTTTAATATTGCTGATTATGGTTTACAGTTTAAGATTAAGATTCCCAGAATATTCTATTTTTTGAGATAAGATATTTGAGTTTTCTTAAACTGTAAGCCATGATCAGCAATATTAAAATAATAAAAGGCTTGCAATATTTCAATTGATTTGTAATGAATCCAGAATGTATGACATTTTTGTTTTTGTAATTGCATTACAGAAAATCACAATATTCTAATTTTCTGAGACAGTCCTGTATATGTATATACTGTATATATGGCAACAGTTGATGATGCAATGTAAAATAATACTTAAAATTGCTGCAGCTGATGATGCAACAGTAAATAACTGTGTGTGGGTGTGAGTTAAAACCGGAGATTTGTCCTTAATCTGGATTAATGATGACGAAAAGACCCCATTGGTCTGCAGTTTATGAGTTAATGAAAGCAGAACCCCCTGGGGTTGTGTGTGCATGTGTGTGTGTGTGCATGAGTGTGTGTGTGTTTGCGCAGTCTGTTCACTGTGTGTTAACCGCCACTTCATGAGAGCGGCCCCCTGCAGGGATAAGACCCCCTAAATACAAGGATCAATTATTCACTGTTTGAGGGATTAAAGAGAATTGGAGAGGGGCTTCATAAAAACGAGTGCTTTATCTTTAGAGGGCGTGGTGGAGTTTTAATGGCGGCCCCTGAGATGTGGGCAGGGGTCACCGCCAGTTTCCCTGTGTTCTGGTCGTGTTAGCGATGCAAGAGGCTGTTGTTTCTCCGACTGGGGGCGGCTGCTGTGAGACGCAGGAGGAAGAAAGCGGCTCCTGTTCAATAAGGACGAGTGATGTGGAGCTCTTGAGGGAGGAAAGCGTTCTGCTGCGGCTCTGCAGTCCCTCACTGGGAAGCAGGGGCTGCAAAACGGCACTTAATTAAAACTTTTGCTGCTGTCAGTGTGGGAGGCAGCAGGCTTGTTTGTGTCTGCAGAAAACAGCCACATGTATTGCTTCTCTTTCTGTCACTGTCGCTGTGGATGAAGTGATGTTAGTGTAAAAGAAGACACCTATTGCCCTATGACAGCCTATTAGGGATGGGAGGTATGGACTAAAACATTTATCACGGTAATTTCTGGCATTTATCCCGATAACGATAAAAATGACGATAAAAAAAAATACCAATTCAACTCCACCTTTGTAACTATAAATCTATCACCACATTCAGTCTTTGGAGCCCCCAAATCCCTGCTCTAAAAGATACTAAATGCTACTAAACTACACCAATTAAATTGAATGAATAAGAACCAATTAAATGAGTTACACCTGTACTGCAAAACTGGAATGACTCAGATCAGCCATGTTTGTTACACACAAACCTCATTAACGGGAATTTATCTTTCTTTCTTTCTTTCTTTCTTGCTCATTTCTTTCTTTCTTTCTTTCTTCTTTTCTTTCTTTCTTTCTTTCTTTCTTTCTTTCTTTCTTCTTGCTCATTTCTTTCTTTCTTTCTTTCTTTCTTTCTTTCTTTCTTTCTTTCTTTCTTTCTTTCTTTCTTCTTCTTTCTTGCTCATTTCTTTCTTTCTTTCTTTCTTTCTTTCTTTCTTTCTTTCTTTCTTTCTTTCTTTCTTTCTTTCTTTCTTTCTTTCTTTCTTTCTTTCTTTCTTTCTTTCTTTCCTTCTTTCTTTCTTTCTTTCTTTCTTTCTTTCTTTCTTTCTTTCTTTCTTTCTTTCTTTCTTTCTTTCTTTCTTTCTTTCCTTCTTTCTTTCTTTCTTTCTTTCTTTCTTTCTTTCTTTCTTTCTCATTTCTTTCTTTCTTTCTTTCTTTCTTTCTTTCTTTCTTTCTTTCTTTCTTTCGTTTCTTTCTTTCTTTCTTTCTTTCCTTCTTTCTTTCTTTCTTTCTTTCTTTCTTTCTTGCTCATTTCTTTCTTTCTTTCTTTCTTTCTTTCTTTCTTTCTTTCTTTCTTGCTCATTTCTTTCTTTCTTTCTTTCTTTCTTTCTTTCTTTCTTTCTTTCTTTCTTTCTTTCTTTCTTTCTTTCTTTCTTTCTTTCTTTCTTTCTTTCTTTCTTTCTTTCTTTCCTTCTTTCTTGCTCATTTCTTTCTTTCTTTCTTTCTTTCTTTCTTTCTTCTTGCTCATTTCTTTCTTTCTTTCTTTCTTTCTTTCTTTCTTTCTTTCTTTCTTTCTTTCTTTCTTTCTTTCTTTCTTTCTTTCTTTCTTTCTTTCTTTCTTTCTTGCTCATTTCTTTCTTTCCTTCTTTCTTTCTTTCTTTCTTGCTCATTTCTTTCTTTCTTTCTTTCTTTCTTTCTTCTTCTTTCTTTCTTTCTTTCTTTCTTTCTTTCTTTCTTTCTTTCTTTCTTTCTTTCTTTCTTTCTTTCTTTCTTTCTTTCTTTCTTTCTTTCTTTCTTTCTTTCTTGCTCATTTCTTTCTTTCTTTCTTTCTTTCTTTCTTTCTTTCTTTCTTTCTTTCTTTCTTTCTTTCTTTCTTTCTTTCTTTCTTTCTTTCTTTCTTTCTTTCTTCTGCTCATTTCTTTCTTTCTTTCTCTTTCTTTCTTTCTTTCTTTCTTTCTTTCTTTCTTTCTTCTTTCTTTCTTTCTTTCTTTCTTTCTTTCTTTCTTCTTTCTTTCTTTCTTTCTTTCTTTCTTTCTTTCTTTCTTTCTTTCTTTCTGGCTCATTTCCTTCCTTCCTTCCTTCCTTCCTTCCTTCCTTCCTTCCTTCCTTCCTTCCTTCCTTCCTTCCTTCCTTCCTTCCTTCCTTCCTTCCTTCCTTCCTTCCTTCCTTCACGTACATTGTGCATAAATCCGACTTTACACAAAAACGTCATCAACGGGAATTTTTCGTTTTTACCGCGAGATTCTTACCGTGGGGAATTTTTTTGACGGTATATCGTGAACGGTAAAATATCACCCATTCCTACAGCCTATCCACCTCTACGCCATCAATAAATAACTGCCTCTTCATTTAATCATGTGCTTTTATTTCCTCTGTGTTTGGGAGTCCTGACAGATACTTTCAAATCTATTTCTGGAACTCTGTTAATCCCAGCTGCACATTCAGCAGTAGGATCAAACCGTCAGTGTTTCTGCCCCCCCCCACCGCCACCGCCGCCGCCATGTAGATATCATGCAAAGGCCTCAGCAGGAGTCAGAAAACGAAAAGCCCTGAAACAACAGTCTGACGGCACTTCTGTCAGCGTGTGGTAGAGCTGCAGCAGCATCACACCACATTTGTACAAGTGCACACTCGAATTCCTCACATTCACAGAAAGAGCGGCTGCCAGCCAGGAGATCAAAGCCTGAAAGCATTCCCGTCTGCAGGGCTCACCTGTCAGAGTGCCCACAGACATCAATCCTGAGGTCTGCAGGGAGCTCCTCGCCCCAGTCGGACCCTCAGAGATGAGGCTCGGCTCTGTCTGGTTGCCATAGTCGGCTCTGCTGGAATCAGCCATCCAAGATCAGAAGCTTCTTCCTCATGTGGAGATCAAGAGACAGAAAATGTATAGTATGCACAGTAAACAGATATGTGTGTATTTTAAAAATGTATGTGTCGCTAGAAACTTTGTTTATACTAAGAAAAGCAAGAAAGACCTGCATTTTTACAGATTTTTATTATTATCTTATTTTGCATACCTCTCATGTGGCTTTATAAATAATTTACAGCATAAGAAAATTGAAGTTAACTGTACATGTTCAGAAAGAAATATGTACAAAAAACACACTTTAGCTAGGGAAAGTGGGTGCTACACTTCCTCTCTTTACTGTGGCTCTACTCTCATGTTTTTATAAGATCAGGATAATCTTGTTTTTTTTTTTTTTTTTTTTCCTGGAAACAAACACCATTTATTACATTTCCATCTTTCCATCTGGATCAGTCCACAAACACTCTTCATATTCATGTATTTGGTGCAGATTTAGGATCCGTGCTCCTCCATCGCTGCAGGAATCATTTCTACTTCCAATGACATTTTGAAACTTGGTAAAAAAAAACACTTTCAGGAGGACAGGAGCTGGTAGTTTCAGGGGTTTCGTGCTCCTTCTTGGTGTCCGACAGACTCTAAACGATCATCTAAAGACCTACATTTTTACAGATTTATTATTATCTTATTTTGCTCTCATGTGGCTTTATAAATAATTTCCAGCATAAGAAAATTGAAGTTAACTGTACACGTTCAGAAAGAAATATGTACAAAAAACACACTTTAGCTAGGGAAAGTGGGTGCCACACTTCCTCTCTTTACTGTGGCTCTACTCTCACGTTTTTATAAGATCAGGCTAATCATGTTTAATGCAACATCATTTGGTGCCTGTGAAGCTTCCCTTTTCATGCATTAGCAAAATAAGAAGAGTGTGAGACTTAATGCTGAACGATAAGCGCTGCACGGCAAAGCAGCCAGATGTCAAATCCCGAATAATTTGCTCCTGGACTGAACTCTTGCATTTATCTTTCTGATAAATCTGGCTCTGCTTCGTGGCTTTGAGATCTAGTCTTTCATTTCTCAAAAGTGTGGTGTGTTTTTGCACCCCAACAAATGACCTAAGGTTTGGGTAGCTTTAGCGTGCACGAATGAAGCGCTCTCGTGTTACTTGTGGGAACCTGCGGAAAGCTGCACTGAGTGACTTTTAGATGCTGATGATTATAAAAAGTGAAATGTGATCGCATTCCTCGGGGTTAAGGCAGAGCTGTGTGGCTGCACAGCTGAGGGTTTATTGAAAGATGGATGCAAAGCAGGAAATTAAGCTACAGTAGGTCATAGAGACATGCATGGGCGCACAGAAGTGCATGCTCATGCCCCGTACTGCCTTATAAAAAGTATGTTTTCTCGTGCATTACACTGCATCACACGGATACCATCATTATATTCAGGCTTGGAGTCACAGCTGAGCTCTAACATGTCTTTGTTTGCTCGCTTGTATGTTTCTAATCTCTGCAGACCCTCTGAATTGTAAAAATGTGCAACTGTGCAGCGCCGAGGCACTGCATGCCCCAGATTTGGGGTGGGAGCATGGTTCTGAGGTTGTGAGAGTGTGACAGCTGACTTTTTCTCAGTCCAGAGAGAGTATGGGAGGGAGCGGGGGGAGGAGGGGGAGGATGCGGTCAGACCAGCAGCGTCCACTGCAGAGATCCCAGGGAAAACTAAGCCACAAGAGAAGAGACCACAGTTGCAGCTGTTGTTACAGGCACACACACACACACACACACACACACACACACACACACATACACACACGCTTACACAGAAACACACAGAGATTATTCTTATCCTGTTTCACTGGGACCCCGAGTTTGTGCATTGAAATAATAATAATGAAAACAATCTAATTGACGTGTTTGCAGAGAGTTACATAAAGTTATTAAACTTTCTCGGAAACAGTTTTAGAAAGCACAGATATTGTTTATCAAAGTATTAAGCAGCACGATATGTGCATCATAGTTTTTTTATTTATTTTACTGGCTTCAAAATTTGACAACTCAACATCACAGGGGAGTTTTTCTAAACAAAGAAATGTTCAACAGAAAATTAGGTTACAAATTAATATATTAATACTTCTGTTTCATGTGACACATTCAAAAACATTTTAAATAATTCCGCAGCTAATGGCACCCAACTGTCATATATTATCGTCTAACTCAATAAAATACTCCTATTCTCCTAGTCCTATATGACAAAGACAACCATATTTTAGGGATATCAAAAGTATGCCATTTATGAGCAACACACAGTTTCAAAACTGAATACATAAACCAGACCATTATTTATGAAAACAAATATTCTGTAGGT
Source organism: Cololabis saira (assembly GCF_033807715.1). Lineage (NCBI taxonomy): Eukaryota > Metazoa > Chordata > Actinopteri > Beloniformes > Belonidae > Cololabis > Cololabis saira. The sequence goes on from NC_084594.1 coordinate 11,380,131, forward strand.
GCAAGCACAAACAAAATAAAATTGAATCGAACATTGAAAATTGAACACTATAATTAATGTGCATTTCATGCACATCTTGTCAGACTGAGCTTTTATTTATCAGGGCAGGCGCTGATTGTTGTTTGTGCTTATGCACCTGACAGCAGTTTAGAACAGCCACACTTTTGGAATCCATGGATGGGGTGCTGGAGAGTGCCCCTACTGGAGGGGGTGGGTGGGTGCAGTTACCATGGTCACAGACACGAGATAAGACTTACCTGGCTTTCTGGAATGGAAAACCCAGAGTTTCCCCCAGCTCTGGAACAGACCCCAGCTGGACTCCAGCTAGAGCCAGAGTCAACATTGGACCTTCACTTTCAACAAAATCTGAACATTTTCTGATCCACCAATACAAAAAGAGCACCTTAAAGGGGACCCATTATGGCATCTAATACCTTTTTTAAACAGGCCTTGAATGTCTTAAAAACAAGCTTTTGATTGTTTTTGCTAAATAAATTAGAAATTCAGCCTCTAAACCATGCCTTTATCTTCCCATTCTCTAACCTCATTCTCTATGAGGGATTCTGAGTGGGCGGGGCTATGATAATGAGGCTCTGTGCTGATTGGCTGCCTGAATGACGCGATACACCGCTACGAAAAAATGGCGGAAGCTCCGGCCGGTGGAGTTATTTACACCGTATCATAACTGCATGCGATGCGAGCGAGCGCCAGCAACAAAATCAATTCCATTGCTTTATTTTCTGTCCTAACTGGCCGTGATCGACGCAGCGCTGCGTTTTGAGCTGAACATTTGTCGGACGCCCGGCTGCTTCTATTTTCTTCCTGTCGCACGCGTTGAAAGCCGGTTGAAAGCGCTATAGGAAACAGTCATGGATGGGGAACGGCTGATCCAGTTAGTTGAAATGAGAAGTTATCTCTATGATACCTCCTCATTTCACTACAAAAACCTCAATAAAGTGGCAGCTGCTGGAGGGAGATGAACAGAGAGCGTCCGATAGTCGGACGCTCACATGCAGTTAGGACACAGTGTTTAGTTGTGGGCATGGTTTGCATTTTGGTTACGTAACGAAAGGGAGCAGAATCTGAACGGCTCGTAGATCCACATCAGACTGGACGGCTCATCCGGGCGGCTGTACAGACACTGCAGAATTTTGTTGCTTTCCTCCTTCTATGAGTTGGCAGGCTGAGGGGAGACCACTTTATATAATGTTAAAGCAAGAGAAAACGTGTTTTTCATAATAGGTCCCCTTTAAATAATTCTCAGAGCTGCTACTTTCCTACTAAGCTCAATTTGTGTGCCTCGTTATCAGGTCTATCAGATATATCTAAAAAAAACTGAATTAATTCGCTTTGCCTCAGTCTCCAGCTTGTGGTTTATACTGCACGCATGTGCAGGCCAGTCTCCTCTTCTCTTCTCTGCTTCCGTCCGCGCAGCTTGTGTCTGCTATGTGCAGACTGCAGCACGATGCACGGATCTTCACAGAATAGCAGACCGCTTGCAGCCCACTAGAGCTACTATTCTAATCAGTCTGCTGTATTTGACTTTAAAGATCAGTTTCAGATAACTGTCTTCTGTTACTGGTATCTGGATGGGTTACTACTATGTGGGATTATACTGGGGCACAGGACTTACAGGCACATTTATAGACACAGACCTGTAAATGAGGTCTGGCGAGGCCGATGCCGGGGACCTCTAGATATAACTTGTGTTGGATAAATTGCTCAGGAACAGAAAGGAAAACTGAATAATGTGGTTTGATGAGTATCACAAGTGTCTGTTATCAAATATCATGGAGTGACTGAGATGAGCTGCAGGGATGCAGAGTTCATGATGTTTTTTCTTCTTCTATTATTTATCAAAAGGCACTGAAAGAGCCATGATACAGATTTAGAACCAGGTTAGAGCATGGCTGATGCTCAGGCCGTGAGTGACATGGTGGCTTTTATCCTTAATGAACCTATTAGTCACGCAGCAGCATCTTACAGCAGCCGGGATGCAGAGCAGAGCAGAAACAAATCAGGCTAAGAGCTGCACATGAAACCAAAAGCTCAGTATTCCGCCTGTCCTCCCAGATAAATGTGCAAGTTATTTTTGACTTCGGACTGATAGAAAGAAAATAAAATGCAACTGAGAGGATCAAATGTATTCTCTGCAAGTAAAATATAAAAAAGAAAATATTGCCAATAAAGAACACTGAGCATATAGTTTTATCCTTTCATTATAAATATGGATATACAGTATGAGAAGAAGTATCTGTGTTTGACAGCTTGTATGTGGGTGTATGTAATGTCTAGCACCTCAAAATAGGGCAGCTAGACTTACTCTTAATTGTTCTTATAGATCTAGTGTTGACCAAATGGATTCTTGTCTCAGTTGGCTGAAGGTGAATCATAGGTTATCTACCAGTTTATTATTATTTATTCGAAACATTATTCATAGCAGGTATCCCACTGCCTTCTCAAATCAGATTAGTTATAGTGCAGATGTTCATCATTACAGTACCAGAGCTTCAACTCAGCTTCAACTTACATTACCAAGACCAAGAACTAATTCAATGAAAAACACTGTTGTATATAAAGCAATTTCATCATGGAACACTCTTCCTTTAAATATTAGGAGCATTCCAAACAAGAAATCGTTTAAAAAAACATGTTAAGTCATTTTTTAGATTGGAGAGTTATGTAATAGTGTTATGTTATCATTTTGGGAACTGTGATTTATTATTTTCTTTTTCTTCTTTTCTTCTCTTTTTAATTGCATTTTGATCTGTGTATGTTTTGTAACTGGAATTGTATGTTTTTTTGTATTGTTGTTTATATTGTACTTTTTAAATAGGACCCCAGGAAGACTAGCCTGGCGTTTGTGTGTCGGCTAATGGGGATCCTTAATTAACATAAACTTAACATAAAAAAAAAAGTTATTTTGGAATCACCAATTCTGAAACCATGTCATTCAGTGAGCGGTTCAGATTTTACTTTACCATCTTTATCTCCGCCCCATTTCACATTGTCTTTTATTTTCTGTTCTGAGGAAGAGGGCGACAGAGTGGCGTTAAGGCCCTGTTCCACACCTGCTATTAAAATCCATCAATGAGTGATGTGACCACAAATGGACAGCCTTAAGTACAGGTGTGAATGAAGCCAGGACTTATCTGAGGACTCATTGAGATCCGATCACTCAAAGCACATTTGTAGGTGGTCTGGATCACACGTGGCCACATTCTTTAAACACAACATACCCTGGGCCACAATGAGGGACCACCTACATCAGTGATGCACAACAGTTGTGTCATTTTAAAGGGCCAAAACAACACATGGGATAACAACCCAAAAGGAAATTGCATCACCTTTTGAAAAAAGGGAAGAATTAGTCACCTTCAAATGCCATGTTCTAACAACTTTAAGGTTTGATCTTTCTAAATAGTAATTCTCTCCACTCTTGTCTTTTTCTTTCATCTATGACCACAGCCAGCAGCAATTTGGCTCTACCAGAGGTGAAGTGGTGACAACACTAAAGCAGGTAATTTTGCCAATTACTAGTAAGCAGAGGTGTCAAGTAACGAAGTACAAATACTTTGTTACCTTACTTAAGTAGACATTTTGGTTACCTATACTTCACTGGAGTAATTATTTTACTAACGACTTTTTACTTTTACTCCTTACATTTTCACACAATTATCTGTACTTTTTACTCCTTACATTTTAAAAACAACCTTGTTACTCTGTTTCATTTCGGCCTTTAAAAAAAAACTATCCAGTTAAATTGCTCCATCCGGATAGAGTGAATTTGGTTGTGGTTGTTTCAGATGTTCTTGTCCAGTTTTGTTCTTACATCCGTTGCCCTCAGATTCCTGCACCTAAACTTGGATGTACATTCCAATAAAGGTTAGGATAAATGATAACATGCCTCTGAAGTTTGACTTTTTGCACCATTACAATACTTATAGGCAACTAGTCATCATATCTCCTGCTCTCTGAAACACATGTTAATGCTCAATAGTACACATATATGGTTCTTTAATATATTTGCATTATACTAAGATACATTCATTTTCAATGGCTTTTGTCCTTAATGGCTTCTTTCCCCCTTACATTACTTTTACTTTTATACTTTAAGTAGTTTTGAAACCAGTACTTTTATACTTTTACTTGAGTAAAAAACTTGATACTTCAACTTCTACAGGAGTATTTTTAAACTCTAGTATCTATACTTCTACCTGAGTAATGAATGTTAATACTTTTGACACCTCTGCTAGGCAAAAGAAAAGCATCGATAGGACATTTTGACAGCTGATCTTCACCAGACCCTGAGCCTTACATACTGATATTGACACAGGAGCCTTGGCTTTTCTCAATGCTAAAGGGACCAGCGAGGGCTAACATTTGTGGGTTTTGTCGAAACAACTCGTCTCCACTGCAACAAAAAGCATTTTCAGGGACTGAAAAAACCAAACAAATGGTCTGTCTTTCCACTACTCCCTTTTTAACGTCTCTTTGCACATGTTGTGTGTATTTGCAATGAAGCTGATGAAGATGGTTTTAGAAATTTGTACATTTTTTTTAGTTGACACATGTACAGTATCATTTCAATCTACTTTCTCACATGGAAATGTATAAGGCACACAACCATCTCCTTCCATCCTGTATCCAGAGTCTGTTCCAGGCTAGAGATAGCCGGTACGACCTGAGAGGCACTGTCATATATAATAGATCCAAAACAAGGATAAATACTAAAGAAAGATGCATATTGGTTGCAGGAGTTAAAATATGGAACAGCCTAAATAATGAATTAAAAAACTGTAGTTCAATAAATACATTTAAAACTATGTATAAATCCAATATAATTGAAAGATACTGAACATTGGTGTGATACGTAACTATATATATAAACATACATTGTTGTTGTAATAATAATATCTATATACCAAAAAATTTAATGATTGGTCTTTGGTTTCCTTTTGTTTTCACTCTTCTAGAGATTGTTTTTGTTTCCTCTAAGCATTGATTATTTACTTTCTCTGTTAGTTGTTTTTCTGAGATATGTCTTCTGTTTGTTTTTTTTACTAGTTTTTTCTGTCATATTTATATTTGTCTTCCTTCTTGTTTTGCATGTGTGTTTACTTTGCTGTATTTTTTGTTGTAGATTGTTTGTCCTTGTTGTATTAGTACAGTAGTAGTACTATGAACTACTTCATCATGTAAGAGCGCTGAGCTCTCTGGACCACCGTAACTTTCACACACTGATGCACCAAACTGGAATCAAGACACAGCAAAATTTCTTTCTGTAAAGATATTTAATTTACAAAGAGTCGACAGCAGTTTGACAGTGCACAAAACACATAACCACTAGGTTCGCAGAAACCTGCTGAAAAAACATCAACAACAGTGCAGAAAATTACATTTAAGACAACTTTGATAGAAAGAAATAAAAATTACTTTTACAAAAGCATACTGTGTTATATCTCAGCCTGCGCCTTATGGCACAACTGTGTCCTCAGTTGTGTGTGTGTGTGTGTGTGTGTGTGTGTGTGTGTGTGTGTGTGTGTGTGTGTGTGTGTGTGTGTGTGTGTGTGTGTGTGTGTGTGTGTGTGTTGGACCCTCTGAATGTGCAGAATGTATTGACCTGAATACTGAGACAACACCATATGGATCAGCTGGCAAAGACACTCAAAAGGACCTCTGTGACCTAATCCCTGCTGGCTGAGTTGGATGGTCTGGTATCACTTTTAGAACAATGTGAAATGTATTTATTTTTTTATATAATAATTGTATAAGATTGTCCTTGCATAACAGCGGTCCTCCACTAAAAGTGAAGTGTTTGGGTTCAAAACGGGCAGTGTCATCTATAATCCTGCAGGAGCTTGTGAGGGAAGCTGTGGTTTTATTTAAACCGTTACGGTGCCGCTTGTAATTAAATACACAGTAAGAAGTTTTTTATGATCCAAGAAAATACTGTCAGTATGGTGGCATTGATTATATGTGACATTAAAACTGTTTTAATCTTAGATGTTTGACTGTGCAGGATATTGAAAACCATGCAATGGGATGTTATAGTAAATGCTTCTTATTGCTGTTGTTTTGGTCGATGATAAATATGTACAAATATCTGTACATTAAGTGTGTTTACATAATCCTATGTAAAATATGACTTGTCATTTCTTCCACTCTCAGTTGTTTCAATCTTTTCCCAGCCATGTAATATATTGGGTTGTGTATAAACAGTACTGTATGCAACTTCATCATCATTATCATTCACAAAGCTTTGGGATTAAACAAGATTATTCTGCATCTTCCTTTAGATTGTAACAGGCTTTGCATTTTGACAGGGTACCAGATGGCTGTCAGTTACCCTGTGCTCACGGTTCGCCGTGTTCACCCCCTTCCCATTTTTTTTTTTACACATCAACAACCCAAAAGGACTTTCAGTTCACTCAAGCTTTGCAAGATGACATGACAGAGAAGAAAAATGTGTGGTTCTACCATTAAAACGACCACATCACTGGTTATGTCATGCACCATGTTGCTGTTATCAGTGAGAAATTGTGAGACCAGGCAGTGTCTAATTGTTTTCCTCCGGTGTTTATTTCCTGAGCAAAGTGAAAAACATGAGTCTTGTTAATCCTGAGTTTCCAAGCCTTTCAGAGACAAAAGAGAGCTTAGACAAGTTTAGTGGCAGTGCGTTCAGCGACAGCTGTTTGCAGCCTCACTTGTCCATGCAATGTAACACTGGGTGTTGCTATTCATAAATGCAAAGAAGTGGGATATATGGGAGTAATGTGTTGTAGTAGTTCAGTGAAAAAAAGAAATCTGTGTATGTTTTTATAAAGACCTGCATTGATGGTGATCAGAGAAAGATGTCCATTTCAAAAGTACCGTCTTTTACTGTAAGAAAACCAGACAATCCAGTCATTCATGCAAATGTGTGAAGAAATTTTGAATAATACAAAAACCGCAGCATAAACTCTGAAAAGACAAACTCAGGCTGGGACATGCTGCAGCAGCACATGCTCATGCGCTCACAGCAAACAAAGTCTGGTGTTTCAGATTGTCAGATAAAATGTTGCCCCCTTAATCTTTCAGTCGCAGGACCAAGATGTGGTGGTGTGAAGTTTATGGCTTCATTTTTCTGGACCCAAGCCTCTCACTCATTCACCCATTCACTCCCGTCTATCACAGTTGAAGCCCCACCAGCACCTGTCACACAGTCACTCTGGCATCAATGGCAGTCTTTTGGCTCGCGGCTGACTGTTAGACCCACACAGCTGTGTTGTAGTCAAACAAGGGCTGCATTTTCTCCAGGCCGGTTTCTGGCCGTCTCCTGTCTAAATAAATCCCAGTGAATGGTTGCTGGTGGAATTGGGGGAAGGGTTGATGGTGGTGGTCCTTATCTGCCTCCGCTAAAGGGAGGAACGCTCTGCCTTTCCCCGGCTGTCCACTCGCCCAGAAAGGCAAGTAAAAGCTGCCCTTTGAACTTTTAGGAACTACTTTCTTTGGCCTTTTTAATAGGTCGCCCTCCGACTGCTCGGGAGCCATCCAGCCCGGCCTCTCTTTCAGCAGTTTGTCCCTATCGGGACGGACGCTGCGCAGGAACTTCTTGAAGATGTTTGTCGTGAGCGAGAACTTCTTGCAGATCTCTTGCGAGCGGCTCAGGCGGAGAGGATGCGCCGGGGTGTCCGGTCTGTCCGCTCCATCTTCCACCATCCTATCCAATTCTTTTCCATCCTCCCTCTCCACCTCGGGCAAGTCCAGCCAGTTGCCTACCAGGTCTGCGAATACATTGTCGCCCAGCACCAAGGGTTGACGATTGCGACAGCGGCTCATGAGCGAGGATGTCCAGTCACTGGCATCGTCCGCGCTTTCCTGGGAATAGTCGCTGTCCAAGGAGGGGCCCTCTCTGGAGAGGCTGTACAGGATCCCAGGCAGGTCCACCACTTGTGAATGACGAGAAGCATGCGAATGGGAGTAATGGGGTTCTGGTGGAGGGTTTCCCACCACTGGTCCGCAGAAGTCAACCTGAGGGGCGGTGTATCCCGACCACCTCCGAGGTATCGACTCCAGGTCATTCTCACTTCTTGCATTTCTTGCACTGCTTTCACTGCTTTCAGTTGTTTCACTGTCACTGTCACTGTCGCTCTCTAGACTGGATGCCGAAGATGACGAGGTTTCCAGGCTGCTTCTGTTTCGGGATGAAGTCTGTTCATCTCTACTAAGGGAGTTTCTGCTGTCCACAGATGGCCTTGGACTTGGCATTGGATCTATGTTGGACTCTTCCGCCATAGTTGGTCTAAAACAGGACCCGTGCTCCTCTTTTGAAGCCGAAGTAGCTGCTGCCTGAGGGGGAGCTGCTGGCACTGGGCGTGGGATTCCTCTGTTAATGGGCCGCCCCGAAATGTCGAGGCCTTCCAGCGCTGTCTGGACCTGAAGCAGCTTGAGTTCCTGGAGGGCTCCCATCATTGAGTTCATCTGAGCGTGGAGGCCATCTCCTGCCTCTTTCATAGACAGCTGCAGGGATACAGAGAGCAACAAGGAGACACAGATGAGACACAAAAATCAAACATCCCATTTCTCTTGATTGCGAGATTGCTTGACTCTATAGCCCTCTGAAGATCATTGCAATTCAGAACTTCTTTTCACTCCACGCTTATGTAAATAAAGATAATCATGATTTATTAAATGTAAATAAAAATTGTAGTAATAGATCTCTGTGTCTGTCAGTGAAACACACCACTCATTTTCAGACCGTAATACATGTTTAATTGTGAGGTCATGTGACCCAGTTTTGGATGAAAGGCCAGAGTCCCATATGGCCAGCGTATGAGAGAATCCAAACGGTGACAGCTGTAAAACAGGCCGGTGTTTGGATTTTTTCTTTACCCCATCTCCTTCTTTCTTGTTTCATCTGTTTTACAGTTGCTCACTCCTTTGTATTCACCTGTATGCGAAAGTAATAGTACACTCTTGTTTTATCCATCCCTCTATTTCTGTTACCTCTTCAAGAGCCCACGTCACGTGACTTGGACTAACCGTCACCTCCTGAAGGCAGATGGAGACCAAAGGCGGGACATTTTCCCGCGTCTTAACTTGCAGGTCTAACTCGTTCACTCTACATTTCTGCCCAGACTTCCAATCAATAACCGTAAATACAACAGGTTTATCTATTTCTTCAGAACATTCACACATTTGCAAAGATAGAAACAAACTCATGGATTATACTTCTGCAGGTCCTCAAATAATAGAGTCCACGGGAAGATCAAAGGAGGCATGCAGGAATGATGAAAAAGTGCCAAAGTCTGTGGGAAATGTTGGTGAGAAACTCGTAGAGCACATCTACAGTTTCTTTTCCATACATCAAACTAGGGCTGGGCGATTTTGGACAAAAATAAAATCCCGATTTTTTTCTCTGAAAACCCGATTTTCGATTTCGATTTCGATTTTTTTGGTAAAACTACAAAAGACAATGGAATAAATTGTTTCAAATATTTTATCTTTATTTTTAATGAAAAATAGCAAACAAATTTCCCTATTGGGAATGAAGTGCAATTGAAAGATACTGTAAATCCTCCTTGAGTTTGGTAAAGTGACAACATTTACAATTTTCTTGACCAAACAAAGATGACTAGACGAGCTCTGTCTGTAATGCAGCCAGCTGCAAAAAAGGAAAATCGATTTTCCGATTTTCCTTTTTTTAACATCGTCTTGATTAATAAATCCGATTTAGATTTAAAATCGATTAATCGCACAGCCCTACATCAAACTGTCAGAAAGGACAATACCTTTGTATAAATGATACATTACAGTATTTTTACTGATATAACAACGACTTCTACTCTGATGACTAATAGTTGGTTGATATCAATTCTTTAGTGTTTCAAAACAAAAAGTCACACCTTACCTCACAAAGCAGCAGGTTTATGGTAAGGATGCCTGTCTGGGTCTCTTGCTGTTAGTCTACACCTCTTCCAGCCTGTCACTGTCTCTCACCTTTTCAAACCGTTCAGTGTGCCTGCCCCTATATGTATCCCCCGCCAATGGAAAAGCCCCACTGGGGCTCTGCAGCCAATCAGCGTCTGTCTAGACTATAATCCCTGGTGTGGTCTGTTTACTCACGCGTAAATGAACTGACAATGAAGGGAGAGAGAGGAGAAGTGAGAGGGGTGATGAGAGTCAGACGGAGGAGCAGGGATGGACAGAGGGAGGGAGAGTTGGGGGCCGATGGGATGCGATACCTCGCCATATGTTTGGATGTCGAAGAGAAAACTGTTGATGGATTCAATTATGGATGACACCATAAGAACATGCGGGGGGTTGTGGGTGCAGAAACATCAGGTTATGATACTTAATCTTCGGGGAGATGGAGATGTGTCGAACCCGGCTGGGAAAAGTTGCTGCACATGACAACTGACATCACATAAAGGGATTATCGTCAGGCAATCTAGGTCTATGGGAAAATGGACAAATGTTAAAATGAGGCCAATGAAAACATGTGTTTTAGTTTACCCCATTAAGTTTAACTTGGACGAAAATTGGATGTTGGATGACTGAAATATCTCAATAAGTGTTATATCTGATCAAATGTTGCCAGAGGATTCATTGATTATGGGTCACTTTGCACAGAACAAAGGTTTAGATGGAGTATTGGACATTAGTTGGTTTGTAGCCTTTTTCTAACATGAATTGATCAGGTTTGATTTGCAAAATATACTTGAAGGCTATGGTCAAGTGAGGGCTAGGGTTAAGATAAAATGACCTACAATTATAGTGTTGACTAGGGCTGGGCGATTTTGGACAAAAATAAAATCCCGATTTCTTTTCTCTGAAAACATGATTTTCGATTTCGATTTCGATTTTTTTGGTAAAACTTCAAAAGACAATGGAATAAATTGTTTCAAATATTTTATCTTTATTTTTAAAGAAAAATAGCAAAATTATATAGCAAAGTTTAGTAAAGTGACAACATTTACAATTTTCTTGACCAAACAAAGATGACTAGACGAGCTCTGTCTGTAATGCAGCCAGCAGCAAAAAAGGAAAATCGATTTTCCGATTTTCCTTTTTTTAATATCGTCTTGATTAATACATCCGATTTAGATTTAAAATCGATTAATCGCACAGCCCTAGTATTGACTATTTTGTTATTTTACCACAGAACCCTGAATCTTAGGTGATGCATAAAAAACTAGGTTATAATAGGGTAGGACAAAGCAGAAAGTGGTAACGAGGAAACATGACAGTCTGCTTTGATATTTTTCTTATCAGTTCTTGTTGAACATTAAACACCTTAGATATACACACAAAGGTCCACACTCTAACCTCACCATGACACTTACACAATGCAAACACTTGTTTAAACACTTCTCCTGCCTCTGACATATGGATGAGTGGGTGCACGGGAGCATGAACCAGCTCTAAGATCAGTTAATAAGCATATCAGTGCACATGCTGGGAACAATGGCCTCAGAGCTTCCTGCTGGCTTTTTAAATTAGCCAGTGAAGGTACATGTAATTAGCACAATCAGGTTGTCTCTCGTCTTTGTGTCTTCCACATATGGCTGACTTCATTAACTCTCTTGGGAGAGGCTGTGAGAAATTAAATATAATCGTGGTTTTTACTCTCCCCCACATCAGAGTTCGACAAGACACAACACAAACCCCTATCGTTTGATCCTCATAGGTGGACGTGGGGCTTCCGTAAACTTCTTGCAGGGATCAGCTGCATCAGAGGGATTACTGCACCCTGAGCTGCGGCTCACATCGCGACCACTTAAGTGCATTAAATTTGTTTTGGAAACAATATCTCCTAAGCTGAGGATTCTCATGCAGCCTAAGAGCCCCTCCTCTTTGCACAGGGAAACCGAACAACAGTGCAGTTTAATGTTCTCATGCATCTTTTTGCATGATCTCTAAAATGCAGTCACTCTCCTAAGCTGCTTAAAAACAAAATACTGCTTCTGGTTTTTTTCCAGATAATATTCATAACTCATTGTTTATAATGAAATATGTGGAACAATGATAGACCTAATTGTTTTTCAAATTTATTTTGACCTTTACCATACAAACTATACACCTTTCACACAGAGCACAGAATCTGAAATTGTTTGCAAAAAAACCTGCAAAAGTGGACAGTGCTCACAACCTGGCAACCCCCTAATATGATTAATAATAATCTTTTAAAACGTGTTGATTCTGCTCCACATCTGAATGATTAGCGCGTTATGATTGAATTGTGCAGAAACTATATACTGTATAATAATAATAACGGTTGCGATGCATCGCTGTAAATACCATGGTACAAATTAATGTCGAGTCGAGTTATTCAAATAGTTTTAAAAGGTCAGTAAAAAAGTCACATTTTCTTTCTCCTGCTGTCAAATAAAAGGGGTTTTGTGTCTGAAAGTAGGATAATACTCGAACCCCTCCACTGCCATTATGCTGCTCAATTTCTGGCCCAAATATGTCAAACTTCTCGATGTGCATTCTGCCTTCTGCTCGGAGGCTAAACATGACTTTCCTGTGGCACTTCCCAATTTAGACACGGGTTTAAGAAGTCCTTCAAAGTCGTGTTTCTAATGTGTGAATCAGCTGAGGGGCTTATTAAGCAGAAACGCAGAGGACGCATGTCTGACAGGACCACACCAAACATCCTCAAGATCCTTAAGCAGAAAAATGGAGTATAAATGGAGAATACTGTGCATCTAAAGTTATTATACAAGAGAGCTTAGGGAATATTGGAGTTGTAGGGACTTACTATCCTGCTGAGAAACACCAGAATCATTAAGATAGTCTTGTGATGCTTAGTTGAAATGTTTTTTTTTTTAACTTAAGCTTCTGTGTTTTCAGCCGTTTAAATCAATCAAGCCTTTACTTTTAAACAAAGCCAGCCAAATTAAAATTGACTGACTGCATGAAAGATAAACAGGGACTGTCCAGTGCTTCCGTCCCACTCCTTCACCTCTGCTTTGAAAAAAAAAAACTGTTAACTGCAGTGGAGCCAGCCAACCACAGATAATTGCCAATCAAATGGTGTGATGCTTCAGAGTTTAAGAACAAAGGCTTCAACAACTAAATCAACGCTAAAGGGAGGATTATAAAAAATGGAAAGCCATTTAGAAATGAGAAAAAAGTTGATTGCCGTTTTTTTTTTTTTTACTTTAAAGGCTTGTGACACGATGCATCTGATGTGAGAAACCATTCAGAATAAATACAAGTAGATTAATAACTATCACGCAATATAAATAAATCAATACTCCTCCTCTGCTGTCTTTCACAGCCTTGATATAACCTCTGCAACAGATGGAGGAAAAATGATTTATCTTTGTGAACGCATGAAGCTGACACATTCGCACATGTCCAAATGGCTTCACGCGAGGTCAGATTTATATGTATTTATTTTTTAAAGATCTGTGGTCCTATGCTGTGGTTACTGACAACGCATTAATTAAATTAAGAGACATAAAAGGTACAACACTATAAATACATGAAAACAATTATTGAATTTCTCTTTATTTTGGCTTTAAAATAGGGATGGGCTGTATGGACTAAAAAATGTATCACGATAATTTCTGGCATTTATCCGATAACGATAAAATGACGGTAAAAAAAATACCAATTCAACTCCACCTTTTCAACTATAAATCTATCTCGCTCTCAGATCCGCCATGTTTGTTACACAAAAACGTCATCAACGGGAATTTATCTTTCTTCTTTCTTTCTTTCTTTCTTCTTCTTTTCTTTCTTCTTTCTTTCTTCTTTCTTCTTTCTTTCTTTCTTTCTTTCTTCTTTCTCTTTCTTTCTTTCTTTCTTCTTTCTTTCTTTCTTTCTTTCTTTCTTTCTTTCTTCCTTCTTTTTTCCTTCCTCCCTCCCTTCCCTCCTTCCTTCCTTCTTCCTTCCTTCCTTCCTTCCTTCCTTCCTTCCTTCCTTCCTTCCTTCCTTCCTTCCTTCCTTCTTCCTTCCTTCCTCCTTTCCTTGTTTTCTCCCTTCCTTTCTTCTTTCTTTCTTCTTTCTTTCTTTCTTTCTTTCTTTCTCTTTCTTTCTTTCTTTCTTTCTTCTTTCCTTCCTTCTTCCTTCCGACCTTCCTTCCTTCTTCCTTCCTTCCTTCCTTGGCCTTCCTTCCTTCTCTCCTTCCTTCCTTCCTTCTTCTTTTCTTTCTTTCTTTCTTTCTTTCTTTCTTTCCTTCCTTCTTTTTTCCTTCCTCCCTCCCTCCCTCCCTCCCTCCCTCCCTCCCTCCCTCCCTCCCTTCCTTCCTTCCTTCCTTCCTTCCTTCCTTCCTTCCTTCCTTCCTTCCTTCCTTCCTTCCTTCCTTCCTTCCTTCCTTCCTTCCTTCCTTCCTTCCTTCCTTCCTCCTTTCCTTGTTTTCTCCCTTCCTTCCTTTCTTTCTTTCTTTCTTTCTTTCTTTCTTTCTTTCTTTCTTTCTTTCTTTCTTTCTTTTCTTTCTTTCTTTCTTTCTTTCTTTCTTTCTTTCTTTCTTTCTTTCTTTCTTTCTTTCTTTCCTTCTTTTTTCCTTCCTTCCTTCTTTCCTCCTGCTCTCTCCTTCCTTCTTCCCTTCCTCTTTTCTCCCTTCCTTCCTCCTTTCCTTGTTTTCTCTCTTCCTTCCTTCCTTCCTTCCTTCCTTCCTTCCTTCCTTCCTTCCTTCCTTCCTTCCTTCCTTCCTTCCTTCCTTCTCTTCCTTCCTTCCTTCCTTCCTTCCTTCCTTCCTTCCTTCCTGTACGTTGTGCGTGGATTTAACACAGAACCATAAATCAGCTTTACACAAAAACATCATCAACGGGACTTTATCGTTTTTACAGCAAGATGACAAATTCTTATCGTGAGGAATTTTTTTGACGGTATATCGTGAACGGTAAAATATCGCCCATTCCTACTTTAAAATACAAGCTATATTCACAGTTGTTGTGTATTTGTTATTGGCTGCAGGGGGGGAGATATAGTGAGGCGAAGGTTATCAGACCCAAAAGGCCTTCCTGTTTGGAAGGAGTTGGGCAGCAGATATATAGTGCACTCCACCCTCACTCCACCTCCGTCCCTAATTAAAAATGAATGGTGGGGCTGTGTGGGTCAAGGGCAGGAATGGAGTGTCTGTCCCGGGGACACAGAGAAGGTCTCTGTGGCTGAACGGCCCTGGATCGCCCCAAGGTCCATAATCAAGAGAGCTGTAGGGACGCACAACATTCAACCAGAGACATAAATTACTGCTCACATGGCAATGAATGCCTCTTTGGTGAGGAACGGGTATGTGGGGACTCTGTTTGGTCCAAATGGCCTCGGGGTTAATACGGTCAGGAGAGAAACAAGTATCAACCAGGCAAAAGAATATGGGACACAAATACCTCTCGAAAGATGTCATGATACATTTATAGAGAGGAGTAGATGGTGGTATTTATAACCCAGATTGTCGGCCTTTTAAGAACGTCGAACAAAGCCATTGTTTAACTGATTCTGCAGCAGTCACATTTATAGAGGTTTTCCTTTTTTCATGGCCAGAAACAGCACTTAAAGTAATGCTGTGATTAAAATAAGAAAGCTGTAAACATCTGTCCATAGGGGAGCACCCTTCTCCTTGCATCTAAATAAATCAAAAAGAACTGTCAGTTGTGGTTGTAATTCAACCAAGCCTGTGCAGAAAGTAGGGAGGGCTGCTAAAAGCCAAGGGACCGTCTCACTGTGATGAAATGAAAAGGCAACAATCCTCATATTTATGTGATTCTGCACAAGTGAAAACAAAGTCATTGATCTGATACTGATATTGGATTTCTGCCCATGGATGTTCATCATAAATGTGTAAAAGACAAACGTTTCTCTCCGTGCCAGTTTGGAAGATTAGAATGATGGAAAGTGAATCAATGGAGACGTAATCTACCGACGCATCTAAGACCCGTTGTCCAGCAAAGACTCCCTGACGGCCTTTTCGGAGACAGGGAAGTGGTTTAATGTCTTATTTCCTGCTAGAGCTCATTTACACTATCACAAACGACGGTGATGCTGTGGGAGGCACAGGATGATTAGGATCCATATCATCCTCTTTGGCGGATGATTTGTGGAGACAGGCTCAGAGCCACGTCTTCCTGGCTGCAAATCTCTTCTGGTAGCTGCAGCCATTACATAGACGGCGCAGCAGTTGACGTCAGCACCTTGTGTGTGGGCTGCGAAAGTGCTCGTCTGACTCTTCGGCCCCCTCTTACATCAAAAGGAGTGTTAAAATCAGTACTTGAAAGAAATGGATGTGACTGGTGAGAGCTTTCAAGATGAATGACTTGATAGTTGGGGAAGCAGGTTTTTAAAAAATCATCTCTTTTTTTTTTATTTATTAGGGCCAACATGTTAACGAATGCAGACAGAAATGCACACTTGATGGACTGCATGAAATCAATTATATTTCTAAGTTGCATTTTAGTATCATAAGGTGCGTGGAACTGCAAAATGTTATAAGTACTGTAATGTGGAAGAAAGAATTCTGCATCTTTCACTTCTTTGTTTTGGCCACTTCTATAACTTTGTTGCTGTATTTTATTACGATTATTCTCATTGACAAGAGTGGCTGTTTTCAGAACAAAAACATCTGGTGAACACGGAAGCATCTTTCAGTTAAAACCCTCTCTGGAGATCCAACAGTACGACGGAGTATTAGGGCCAAACTAAGACAAAAAAAAAAATGGAAATTACGAGAATAAAGTCGTAAAATTACGAGAATAAAGTCATAGCCTAAAGTTACGAGAATAAAGTCGTAATATTACGACTTTATTCTCGCAACAATATGACTTTAATCTTGTAATTTTACGACTTTATTCTCGTAATATTACGTCTTTATTCTCGTAATATTACGACATATTCTCATAATATTACGACTTTATTCTCGCAACATTAGGCTATGACTTTATTCTCGTAATTTTACGACTTTATTCTCGTAATATTACGACTTTATTCTCGCAACATTAGGCTATGACTTCATTCTCGTAATTTTACGACTTTATCCTCGTAATATTACGACTTTATTCTTGTAATTTTACGACTTTATTCTCGTAATTTCCAATTTTTTTTTCTCTTAGTTTGGCCCTAATACTCCGTCCTACAACAGAGCTAAACAGAGACATCACATGCTTTTTATCTGGACACACACAGCTCCAGATAGGTTTTCATATTTTTACATATCTGCTTTGTGCAGCTTGTTCTTTTGCTCAAAATGACCAAAAATCTAAATTGTAGTAACTTTACTGCGATATATGACACTTCTGTTCTGTTTTATAAGCAGACAGAATCTATAAATCAGTTTTTTTCTGTCCATTAATTTGCCATTTATGTATTACAAAATATAATCCGAGGAACTCAAAAGTAGCCTGGACCACAATGAAGCACAGAGAGTAGTAACTCAAATCCATGGAGACCAAAACCCAGAGGAAATAACCCACATACAGTCTGAATTTTCCAGGGAGGGCAAATGTGGGGACGAGGGACAAGAAGTAGTCATGCATGCATGGTCACAGCTGCAAAATGAACCGCTCAACTGTTTCAAGATTCAGAGGTCTTAAATAAATCTGTCCTTTGGAGATTGCATTCTGCGAGCGATGAAAAAGCAAGTTTAAGTGTGCAGGTCGGTTGCAATAAACGGGCTTTGTTACAGGTTTGTGGCTCCAGCTCAAACACAATGATCATCCACGCAAACCCCACAGCTGCCACTAAGAGTTGGTCCAATTTTAGCAGAGGGGAAGGAAAGGCAGTTTGGAGAACAGGAGCCGTGAGGGAGGCTCAAAACAAACGAGCTTCAAGTCAAACCGCTGCTTTGTGTACAGTTTTCTGATCCAACGCCCAAAAGATAACAAAGAATGCCGAAGCTTTCCAGAACGCTCCGCAGGTTTGGCATTGGCATTTTCTCTCAGATTTCATGACTTCATGCTCGCTGGCTTTGGTGTTGAATTCCAAGGTGACAGTTGGGTTTGAAATCCCCCTCAGGTGTATAAGGAATAAAGGAGCTCTACAGAGGTGAAATCAGCCTCGTAAAAAGCTCTAATCTCTGAAGTCTCTGAAGTGACGCTACTAAGCAGACCTGAACCCCCACTTTTAGACGACATGAGTCAAAGACACATCAGTGACTTGTATTTTCAAGTCTAAGTAGGCGGGAAGGGCTTAACGCTTTCATTTTCTTTAGTCTCTGTCTGCCTGCTGCACGACTCATGAGTCATGCACGGTCTTAAAAATATTTCATTGTTGCTATCACTTCGTCAATACTTCCAAGGAGCTCTGTTTTAACAGAGAGCAGCATGATTTTGACAGACTCTCTTCACTCGGTGGCACAAGTATAAGGATGAAAAATGATGACATTCCTGACTAGTGAACCCATCTGTCAGCTCAAAGTTTTCTGGAGCGCTAAATGTAGTCATGAGTTTGGACAAAAATTCCCAGACTATGTCGGGTTGAGGGTCAAATATCTGAGCATGACCCAATTCTGCCCTTTCAGGGACTGATGCTTTCATCTCCTGATATGTTGTTAGCACTTTGATACTATACAGATTTTTTTTTTTTTTGCTTCCATGACAGCAGGTCATGAGTTGCAGCTCGTCCAGTGAAGCTTGAGGCCATAGTTGTATTTGAGATCATTTTAAAGGCCGCACTTACATTTCTATGCTCCAGACACTACAAACTGAAGTATATATTCTCCAGTTTACCAGTTGGTTGAAGTCAGTAGTATTATCTGTTTTTGTTAAGGAAAGGCATCACCAAGTTTCAACCACTTCGTTGGAAACCATTGAGCATTTTTATTGTATGTTTGGAGTTTCACATCCACAGTTACACCTGTATTAGGCCTTATTTAATTTATTTTCATAGACTTTCATTCAACAATTAGACTCTGAAAACTTGACCAAACTCCACATCCCATACAAGTGGCTTTTGTGAACACTGAAGGCCTTAAAGAATGTCAAAGGAGCATGAGGCTCCTTTTAAGAAATGACTCATTAGCGCCACCCTTCGCCACGACGGCCGTCGGGGGTACTGCAGCCAACAGTGAAGCCGGCACGTGAGAACGGGGAGAACGTGCATGCAGCGTCATTTGACGTCACATCCGCAGGACAGCGCGGGAAATTCTGGCCCGGAATTGCAGCACATTTTGCAGCACACAGCCTGTTCAAGCGACAGAGAGATACGCTAGAGGGCTCATTCTTTTTGGTTTGGAACGCTTCATCTGACATTATTACTAGAAAACTTAAAACGTATACGAATTTTTTTCATAAATCCTGCCTCAATCCTGCCTCATGCTCCTTTAATGTAAGAGAATGTCATCTTCTCAAGAGAAGATGAAAAACCAAAGAAATTAAGAAAAATAGGCCGAAACACAGATTGAAGTTTGTAGGTGATTTTAAAAAGGTCTAGTTTCAACATGAACGCTTCCCTGTGACTACTGCAACAGCTCCCGTGTGGACCAGACGTGGACCTGACATAATGTTGGTGGGATGGATGCATCACTCTTTTGGAACCCGTTCTAGTTTGAAGTTATAAATTATACACTTTTATACAGCGCTTTTAGTCTCATTCAGGCTCCACAAAGTGTTTTGTAGTGAGTTTCTTTATCACACGTTTGTTTTTTTTGTCCCCCCATACAATCCCATCATGTGCAGATTGGGGGAAAAGTGTGGGTTCAGCATGTTGAAGATGATCGTTCCTCCAGCTGAGCCATGACTGCTCCATATTTTAGCTGACACAAACAGAGGCAGTAATGAGGCCAAACTAAATGACTATTCAGACTGATGAGCAGACCGTATACCTAGGTTCTGCAGTCACGTCACTGACTGCGTTTACATGCACTCAATAACCCTTTTAAAACCTGAATATTGGCAATAATCCGAATTTGCACGGCCATGTAAACACCAATAATCCCTTTGAATAACCCGAATTTGCTCATATTCTGGTTTTTAAAAACCCGAATATGAGCCCTGGGTTACTCCTTTTAAAACCCGAATATTTGGTCATGTAAACACCAAACAGAATATCCCCATCAAACGGAACATGAATTTGTTTTCTGCGCATGCTCTATTCGCAAGGAATCCTGGTCTTTTGAGTCCAGGAAGTTCTTATAAACACGGCGAAACGCAAGACCACGCCACACTTTTGGAGTGAGGAGGAGACTAATCACTTCATAAATGTAATGAAGGATATGAACATTTTGGCATTTGTAGACGGTAGAAAGTACCGGGATAGCGAAATTTACAAGAAGGTGAGTGAAAAGTTGCGCGAAGCAGCATTTGTTTTGAATTTGGATACAGGAAGAAGAAGCGGAAATGACGGTAATTGCGTCATGATGTTCTCCGCGCGTCGCTGGTTTGATCCAGATATCCCAAATGATTAATTAGCATGTATACAGGGATAACCCTGTTTGCTCACGCATGGAAACGGAATATTCCGAATGTTTCAGTAACCGGAATATTAGCAATAACCCGAATTTTGACTGCATGTAAACGTAGTCACTGATGGTCAAGTCTGAACTCATTCCAGTCCAAACCTCAGTTTATGTTGCTATAATACAGAGCAGTCAAATGCAGAAGCGTTATGTTCATGTTTCCTTGACAGTGATGGATCCAGACTAAATGTTGCGTGTCATGAATTCATCATTTCAACTGTATGTAAATTTCACGCAATACAGAAATGAATGAAATATTAGCATTTTTCAGAGTTAGCAGTTATTTAAATTGCATGTGATTTGCAAGAAGCAGTGCAAAATGTGCAAAACAACTGGTGTGGTCCTTTAAAAGTCCACCACTGTGACATTGGAGAGCTGCTTAACTGGGAGTGACAGCTGCAAGTCGGTTGTTAGATGTTTGTGATGTCTGAGCTGCAGCTAGAGCCGTGTTTACTGCTCTCCTGCGAGCGCTGGACGAAAATCAGTCACAGTAGAAATGAAATTGACAACCTTGGCAAAGACACCCGTTATTTTCTGAAACAACAGATTGCATCCCACATGGTACATACAGGGGGACACTGCCTTGGCTTTTTGAACGGCATCTGCTCACTGTTCTTCTGGTTGATTATGGGCATGGCGTGACACTTTTACCCAAAATGTTACCAAACCGTGACATGGTGGCTACAACACAACGTGTCCGTCTGGCATCAATGTCCGCCAACCCCCCCCCAAACAAAATCTTAAGTGTCACTTGACAGACGTGTGGCTAATTTGAAAGCAGCCAGTCAAGAAGTCACAGAGGGGATTATGCTGCAAAACATGCAGCCATGCGAGGCCTTTCTGCGGGTCAGTGGCTGGACAGAGACAGGAGGGAAGGAAAAAAAAAATCTGTATCTGCTTTGAAGATGATTCCAAATGAAATCTGTGCCAGTTAAGGCTCCTTTGAATGTGGCCCCACAACGTGTTCCTGCCAGACTTTTTCTGATATGAGCGGCCAGGTTATAGATTTTTTTATTTTTGTATTATTTTCAGAGAGGAGAGAAATACACCTTGTCACCAGAGGGCAAATGTTAACACCATAAACAGTGGAGTCCATTGCATGCAGGGCATAGGCATTTCAAATTCACCCCTTCCTGTGAAAAACCAACAGCTCCTGGAAGTCTGTTGTCAGATAACTTGTGAAACTTACATTTGATCTTTCAAAAACTTTAAAACCTTTGCAGAGTCGGAACTCATCTACTAAAGGGGAGAGGAAGAGAACCCCCTCTAGAGCACATGCAGCTTAAAACATCTGTCCCAGATGTGTGGACAGAGAGGAGGGATGTACTGTACACACATGCTTCTGATCTGCTCCAGCTTTAAACCCAGACAGATTAATACAATTTAAATCATGCACATGCACCCTCAGTTGAAAACTAAAAGCTCGGTTGTCATGATACACAGTCTGCATTGAAAAAAAATGGGCAAAAATAAAGTAGAAGTACATTTCTGCCCGCAAATAACAAAAGTAGATGCACCAGGAACCTACCAGTTCTTGTTTCAGCCGTCTCAGACACGCGTCCATGTTTTTGGATTCGGGTTTGAAGGGCTGCTGTTCCATGTTGCTGAATTAAAACAATTTCAGATATAACGCTTCGAGCATGACTTTGACTGGGAAATAAACATAGAAAACAGCGCGCGTGAGGGGATACAAACAAATCTGCAATCAAAAAAATGCGCAAATCTGCTCAGGAATGTGCGCTCCGGCTCCAAATGACGCGACTCCTCCTGATGACGAAAATGTGTTTACTCCAGAAAATGATAATGAGGTCCTTCTTGTGGACGCATCAGTCCGTGTCTGCTTCTCAGTGGCCGCTGCTCGGCTGATGTCAGACTATATGTCTGTGCGTGTGTGTGTAATATGTGTGTGTTTCTTTTCCTCCTCCTCCTCTTCTGCTATTTTGCCATTCAAGACGAGCGCTTACGCTGCCCGTCCCATTTCCTCCAATGAGCGCGTCTCTCGGGGAGGACTGAAGCTCATTCAAACCAGGATGAAACCGAAAGCCATCATTTATCATGGGCGAGCAGATTTATCCTCAGCAGCAGGGGTGCAGATCCGATGTCAGGATTGGGGGGGACACCAACGTGATTTTAATTACGTGTTTATGACAGATAAGACTACACAAATACACCCATCCTAACAGGTATATGATAATCCATTGATCCACCAATTGATTATTGAAGGTTTCGTTGAAAACAGACGCATACGACCGGGAGGAGGCAGGAAAACAGCGGAGAAGTGAGCCACATGTTGGCTACGGGCAGGTACGAATGTAAACAGAACGTTGACAAAAAGTAAT
This sequence comes from Cololabis saira, assembly GCF_033807715.1. Taxonomy (NCBI): domain Eukaryota; kingdom Metazoa; phylum Chordata; class Actinopteri; order Beloniformes; family Belonidae; genus Cololabis; species Cololabis saira. The sequence goes on from NC_084594.1 coordinate 11,402,850, forward strand.
TGTCGAGCCCGTCAAAAATTTTAAAAATATTAATTCAAACTAAAAAAAAAAAAATGTATGGAGTAGCAATACTTTCATTCTGTACACCTCAAAAACGCACCGTGGATGTATTATTTTTTTAGAAATATATTTTTAATAAATATTCTACATATTCAACCTTTAAGTCTGAAAATACATTTGTTCAATTTTGAATAATTTAGGGTATTTTTATTGGGGGGGATTGGGTTTTTCAGAAATTGGGGGGACATGTCCCCCCCGTCCCCCCCGGGATTTGCACCCATGCTCAGCAGCTTATCATGCACCCAGGGAAGCAACAAAAAGGAGATGACGAAAATATCTGAAAATATTTGAATCAAGATTGATATTGATATTGAGATACTAACAGTCTTTGAAAATTCTAGATAAAAAGTCCAACACGTACCACCATTGTGCAATCTTGAAGAAATATGAACTTTTGAGCTGGGACAATATAATTAAATACTCAGATTGCATTCTTGTATATAAAATCATCCATGGTCTGGCTCCACCTCCATTAACTATATTTATAAAGAAAAACATGAACAGGTTAACCAGAGCAGGATCTAGAGGTGACTATTTTGTCCCATTCAGAAAAAGTGATTTTGGGCAGTCAGCGTTTTCATACCGAGCATCTCATACATGGAACACAGGACCAAATGTCATACGAGACACCTACCCTCACCTCCTTCATTAAACACTTAAGAACATGGCTTCTAGAGAACCAACTCTGCACTCATATTACATCTTGTATTTTAATGTATGTTTTATCTTCTATCTTAGTGTATTTTATTGTATTTTCTTCAATTGTGTATTTATTAGTGTTTTTTACTGCTGTGTGTCATCATTTCTTGGACTGTATGTACTGTATGTGTGTCTGGAACCTGTCTTTTGCATCAACCTGCCCCAGGGACTAATGAAAATGTTATTATTAATATGTACTGTCCCTGGTTCTTTTCCTTTAAAAATAAAATGCAAATACAAAAAAGATCAAGCCTGAAAGACTTAATAGAATGAGTCTGAAAATGTGCCTTTATTAATGGGGGGAGTTGTTGCAGGATGTGTCCAAAAGAACTGTAAGTGTCGTGAAAGGAGCCATAGGAGCAGCTTCCTGACTGACCACCTTCTTTGCAGTCAGAGAGGAAACACCTGAGCAAGGGGCTTTTGTTGGCTGCATTGACTCGGATGTGACATTTCACTGACATAAGGGAAGGAAGAATTGCATTGACAAGGCTGCCAATGTGGAGGGTGTTTACTCTCCCTTCTTCACTATAAAGAAAGCTGCATATGCAGCATATAAATCCCCAAGACATAGAAACTGTAGACGTCAGCGTTGCCTCTAAATTATTGCACTAATGTAAGTGACTTAGTCTTAGACAATCAAAACTGCTACAATGTTTGCACTAAAATAACAACGCTGTGATTTGTGTAGGTTCTCAGTCTCACACAAATTCACAGAAAGGTACAAAACTCAACCCTGAAATGTTTTTTTTTTCTGCAATCAAATATTTCTTCATGAATCCAGGATGTTTCTGTTTTAATTGTATATGCATTTTATTCCTCAAAGTACGTTATAATATTGGTATAGAATGATGTCAGAAACATGCAGTTGGTTTATGCTGCACAATAAAATGAGCAGAAAGGAAATGTAATGCCATCTGACCTGCTTCTTTCATTTGGAAGTTTGCAAATGTTTTCAGATGTTGGTGATGCATCCCAGATGGACAGAGAAGATGCAAAGTTCTTGAATTGTGCAATCCCACAGAGGAAAATGAATAAATCCACTGAGCTGGGACTTGAGAATAAAGTTTTCTTCTGCTTCGAATGTTCTCATTGTGACAGCAATGTCTATAATGGATTTAATCTTTGTAATCTTAATCTAAACCAAAATAAATGAAGGAAGTGGTGTCATCTGTAGAATAGTCTCAGAAGGGCCATAAACCGGACTTACAGACGTAATGGATAGAGTCCTATTGATTCACAACTAGAGGTGTCAAGTAACGAAGTACAAATACTTCGTTACCTTACTTAAGTAGAAATTTTGGTTATCTATACTTCACTGGATTAATTATTTTTCAGACGACTTTTTACTTTTATTCCTTACATTTTCACACAATTATCTGTACTTTTTACTCCTTACATTTTAAAAACAGCCTCGTTACTCTATTTCATTTCGGCTTTTTAAAAAAAAAACTATCCAGTTAAATATCTCCATCTAGATAGAGAGAATTTGGTTGTGGTTGTTTCAGATGTTCTTGTCCAGTTTTGTTCTTACATCCGTCCCTTCAGATTCCTGCAACTAAACTTGGATGTACATTCCAATAAAGGTTAGGATAAATGATAACATGCCTGAAGTTTGACTTTTTGCACCATTACAATACTTATAGGCAACTAGTCATCATATCTTCTGCTCTCTGAAACACATGTTAATGCTCAATAGTACACATATATGGTTCTTTAATATATTTGCATTATACTAAGATGCATTCATTTTCAATGGCTTTTGTCCTTAATGGCTTTTATCCCCCTTACATTACTTTTATACTTTAAGTAGTTTTGAAACCAGTACTTTTATACTTTTACTTGAGTAAAAAACTTGAGTTGATACTTCAACTTCTGCAGGAGTATTTTTAAACTCTAGTATCTATACTTCTACCTGAGTAATGAATGTGAATACTTTTGACACCTCTGTTCACAACCATCTCATCTCTTCTGATGCTGCTGAACCGCCAGTGTTCTTCCTGCTCCTGCAACAACACGCAATGTTATACATTAAATCATGATGGACCTGATTTTTAATGACTTTTTTATGATCTAAACCTTTCATTTCATCCATTTTTTAATCAGTAAAAGCCTCACAAAATCAAGCGAACGACTTAAATGCGTACTGTTCTCTACATCTTTATAAGTAACTAACGAGATGATGACATGTGGGTTTATTTAACATTCAAGAGGCTCTTTCATGATTCATATGATATTTCATCCCAAATTTGACCCCGGGTGCAGCTGCTTCTTGTTCATGAACCCACTTCCTCTCAGCTGTCAGCATGAGTACAGCGCTGGCGAAGGAAGCGTCTCCTCGGATCACTCAGCACCCAAACGCAGGCAGCACAAGCAGCAGCTGTCCAACTGCACCTACCTTTATAATCCTTCACGTGACTCACTCACAGTCATGACTGGTCGGGTTTCTGTGTTTAGACCAGAAATGACAAAGAAAGACAAAACGTGATTATCTCTACCGAGAAAACACACTATGGTGTTTTTTTTTCTGTCATCATAGATACCATCCTACACTTATACACACTGTCTGTGCTTTGGTTGTAAACAGAAACTGCAGCTAAACCCTGCTGCTGGGAAAAATCAATAGAGGAGATTAAAACCTTTTAGACTAAGTATCTGAAATATGTCGCAGGCCGGATCTCCATGTCTGGGTAGCAGCGAAAGAGATGACAAACATGTATTATCTGCAATTGATGCCAATCATTACTAATTATATACTTGATTTGAAGGCTGGAAGAACACGGTCCACTCTTTGGTACCAAATGTGGTTCTTATTTCATCAAGGGAGCAACAGTTGGACCAGCCACACTTGCAAATCCCTGCGTCTCATACACAAGCAGACAGGAGCCTTGACTATGTGACAAATTGAAGATGTTTATCATATATCAATCCTCTTACTGTGTGGAATTGTGGGGATCCACCTTTGAAACCACCTTAAATTCAATAATAAAACTTCAAAAACGAGCCATACGTATCATCAATAAGGCTGATTACTACGCTCACACAGATCCACTTTTTCTAAATTCTGTCATTCTCTTTTGGTTTTAAAAAAATGGTTTGTAAATCTATTTTTGAAGCTTATAAGTGCAATTGACAATCTGTTAATGTTTCTTTGCTTTTCTATTGTTTCTTTGCCTTTTGTGGTTTCTTTGCTTTTCTATTCTCTTTTTGGTTTTCTGGAGGTCGGTAACCACAAAAAGAAAGTTGGTAACATAGGATAGGCTTTTATAAGCAGTTTGCTTCAGCCTATGCCTTTTCAATCATTGTTTTTTTTGGTGTTGTGTTTTGTGTTTGTGTTGTCATGACTGAATTCATTCATTCATTCATTCATTCATTCATTCATTCATTCATTCATTCATTCATTCATTCATTCATTCATTCATTCATTCATTCATTCATTCATTCATTCATTCATTCATTCATATATTGGGAGTGCTTGCATATAGCTTTGCAAAAAAGATCCTCACTGGATGTTCAAAATGACCATAAATGTAAAATCTGAAGTCATGATGTGAAGTTAATCAATATAAACTAGTGTGTAACTCAAACTTCAGCCACCACTTAAACATCTTTATTGTAACGATGAGAGTGAAAGCGGTGTTTTTTGTTCATGTTTTATATTTAACAGTATATCAGACACTGTGCTCATGATGTCATATAACTGTTACATCAAACTAATTAATGCAATGAAGCAAAACTGTCAAACTTTAAGTAACTTTTGAATAAAAAATAAGGAACTCTGACTTTTTCCTGTCTCTCTCAAAGTCTGAAAAGGTTAGAAGTGATCCTCCTACTCATCTACTCAGAGAAAACATGGCCATTTTTTACAATAATGTGATCTTCATTTAATGGACTGCTGTGTTCTTGCCCACTCAAAGTGCTTGACATCACTAGTTACATTCACCCATCCACACACACATTCATTCTCCACGGACATCGTTGAGGCATTTATTTATCCATCACAAAACACACTGAACCCACTGGAGGCAAAGTGAGGTCCAAGGACAGTTCAGAATCAAACCACCGACGTTCAGGTTGGTAGATGACTGTTCTACCTCCTGGGCCACAGCTGCCTTTTATATTTCCATATCTATCTTTATATATCTCCATATTTGTCAGCATACGTTTTAATACCAATGAATGTGACCTTCTTATTCTTCCGCAATTATTCTTCAGCTGTTGAAACACGTACTTGATCTTATTATTACAATGATGTCATGGATGACACGGTGAATGAAGAAGTTGTTTTTAACAGTCTTGTCACAGTGATCACTTGTTGTTAACACTTCACTCTTTTGCTAATGTGAAGTGTAATTTAATGTAAAGAATGGCCGGCTCAATCTCTATCAATTACTGACCTTTGGTGTGAGCTGCACATGGTGTTTCTCAACCAAAGATGTCGGTCCAGCGCCATCTAAAGGTGTGGATTCATCATTACAGGACTAATAGCAATCCTGTTCATGTGTCTTAACTTATCAACTTCAAATTTGGCATTTGACCTCAATTATAAGGCTGTATTTATTTTCCCTCTTCATCTCTCAGATGTCAGTTGTTCAAACAAAGAAACACTGCAACACTGTGATGGGAAACAGGGAATTTTAGGTTTCATTTGTTGCAAGTTTTCTTACAGATATACAGATATATTTTCTTTACAGAAATAAATGTAACACAAACGTTATCTTACTCAACAATACAAAGGAAATATTAGCCAAATGAAATATAATTTTGTAAATAAACATTTCCTAACAGAACTCAAGGTTAATTCATTGTATCTGAAAATATATTCACATGACTTCTAATAATTATAATTAAGGAAAAGGCCCAATAAGTCATAGAGATTTCCTTACATTTGATGTGTTGCTTGAATCATTTGCCCTGCAACCACGGAGGAGATTTTCTTTTCTTTTTTGAAGCAGTTGGAGATGTGGGTGTTTAGCTCCAAGCACAATTAGTCATGCCGTGTTTGAGTCATCCAGTCCTTCTGTGGGATGATGTCTGCCAGACAACCACTAATGACGGGGTCTAAGCTGCAAAAACATTGTCAGAGTTATACATGCAGCTGAGCTGAGAGTGAGCTGAGAGCAAAACACCTGGTTTAACACATGAAAGAGGTGTGATGACAGAAACATGACGGGACTTGGGTTCGTGCAACACGTTATGTTGCAGCATTTAGGTTTAGCGGTGCAAATTTGTCTCTGTCTTTATGAGGTGTGGGGTGCACATGAGAGGAGCAGATTAGTTATAATATGTGATGACTGCAGTTGGGATTTAGGTTCATATTAAGGACAACATTCAACAACTGCAGTCATGAATCAAGTTAAAGAGGCCTTTATTCAGTTTTATATTACTAGTATCAACTCAGAGAAACATTTTACTAATAGAAGCTTCATCATTTTCTGTCTTCCAATCATTTTTCCTTTTGAAAAGAGAGGAAAACCAAATAAAACATGGCTTATTTGTGATCAAATACATCTTGAGTCATAAATATTGTAAGGGAGAAAGGTAGAAAGGTGTTTTGTGCATCATCCGGATAGAGATGGGAACACAAGGAGACTTGGTGGTGGAATAAGGATGTTTATGAAGAAAAGACTGGCAAAGGTTAACAAGTGTTTGCAAGAAAGACTAAAAAAGTAGGTAGAGGTACAACAAGGTATTACATAAGGCAAAGAGTGAGATATCAAACGTTAAACGGGAGACTTTTGATGAGTTGTATCAGAGGCTGAGCACTAAAGGAGAGAAGGATTTGTACTGATTGGTGAGACACAGTAGATTGGGGGGGAAGCATGAGCAGCAGGACTGGGTGATTAAGGACATTTATGCAAATGTGCTTACAAATAAGAACAGTATGAGAGCAAGATGAGAGAGTGTTTTGGAGAACTAATTAATGAACAAAAGGAGAGCAAAAGAAGGGTAGGAAGTGCAGCACAGACAAAGAAGTGCCAGGAATTAATAAGGTTGAACAGAAAAATATATTCATATATATATATATATATATATATATATATATATATATATATATATACATACAGTATGTATATATATTAGGGGTGTAACAATATATCGTGCCACGAAATTTTGCGATACAAAAACGTCACAATACGTGTTATGGAGGTGACAAACTGTATCCCGATATTGGGTTATAAGGCAAGGCAAGGCAAATTTATTTATATAGCACAATTCAACACAAGGTAATTCAAAGTGCTTTACATTGACATTAAAAGCAGCAAGACATAATTAGACAGTAAATAACAAATAGGTAAGAATAAGAAAAGAAGTAAAATAATAAAAAGCACAAGCTGTTAAAAATAAGGGCAGTAGAATACAGCAGGTAAGTTTAATTTAAGAGTACGCTTGAGTAAACAGTAATGTTTTTAACCCTGATTTAAAGGAGCTGACAGTTGGAGCAGACCTCAGGTCTACAGGAAGTTTGTTCCACCGGTGAGGAGCAGAATAACTGAACGCTGCCTCACCTTGCTTGGTTCTGGTATTAATATTAATTAATATTAATATTAATCTATTGTGTTGACTAGTAACGCGCAGCGTATTGGTGCCGACCGCGCCCAATCTAAAACAGACTAACCACTACAGATAAACTGACTAGTGTAATTATAGTCCCCGATTTACATCAGAATATAAAGAATATATTTATAAAATAATGAACCCTGAATTACCAAAATAACCTTCTTAACAAAAATAAATCTCCTCTTACACTTATAAGGTGAGCATGAATCAATCTTTTTTATGATGTAAAATTGTATGTATCTATTTACTTTTATTTATTTATTTAATTTTAGTTGTTAAATTTCTGGAAAAGAAAAAAGTCAAGTCATACATGAGAGAAACTATTCAGTTTGTGGCAAAATATTTGTACTTGTATGAAACTGAAGATGCATAATGCAAACCTGACATTTACTTTTAGTTCAGTTTGTGGAAAATGGTTGGCCTGGCTTTCTCTTTAAAACTTAAACAGTTATAAAGCATTACAAACTGTAACAATAGGGCAAATGCACAGCATTGTTTTGTGTTTTGTGTCTTTCAAATAAAAGACAATTTTTTCTAGTCATATGTTCTTGTAGTCAAGGTTGTTAAAAAAATACTGCTATAATATCGTATCGTATCGTTATCATGACCTCAATATAGTGTATCGTACCGTATCGTGAGATTAGTGTATCGTTACACCCCTAATATATATATATATATAAACATGGAACGACACAAGCAGGTAGGGGAGATAGTGTACAGAAATATCTAAATTGATGGGCTGTCAAGGTGGGAGAATGAAAGGGCAAAAAATCCAGATCCAGACCAATCAACCGGTGACGGTTAACCAAGGGGAGATTGTGGTGGTCGGCAAACTCCAGGGGAGAGCAGTGGTGACTGACGTAGCAATCCCAAGCAACTGCAATAGAACCACAAGGAACATGGAAAACTGGAGAAGTGCCAAGGGCTGAAAGAAGAGACGATGAGAGAGAAGATGTGCAAGGTGAAACAGCAGTGGTGCCAGCAGTAGCTGTATAACTTGGAGCTGGGAGAGAGGCCCCAGGAGATCCCAGGAACAAGCCCACAAGAGTCCAGTCCTAGGAACAGCAAAAATACTGCACAGAACCTCATAAGCTCATAATAAATGCAGGAGGAAAGAGAAGAAAGCGCGATTATTGTGGCAGATTTTAATTTTCATCTGACACTTAATAGTTATTATAACAAACAAACCGACAGAACTTTGTGTACACAGCTAACAGACTTAAAAGCTCAGTTCAAAAAGGATAAAAATATAAGAAACAACACAAGAGCAAAGCCAAGACCTTTGAAAAGTGACTCAAACAATGCCTTTGAAATCAAATCTTTCATATAATGACAAGATTCATCCTTCAGCAGTCACTCTAGTGTGAGAAAGCTGCTTTCTCCTGCAGCTAAACGTGATGCACGGTATGCAAAAAGCCCTAGTGTATTTTTATAAAGTTATGAACAACACAACTGAACTGATGCTCAATATTTGAAGCAATAATGGCGCCAAGAGAAAATATCTAAAGGGTTGTAAAGCTGTATGATAACTTTTTTTTTTGTTCTCACACAAAATGCAGAAATGTCTATATTGGCACGATGGTTCCATCTCAGCTTTAAAACATGACACGATACAGAAATGCAACAAAAAAATTACAGATACAGTAATACAGTTAAATCATCGGCTTCCACTTCAGTAAAACAAAGAACGAAAAAAACAAAAAACAAAAGACTAAACAATTTACAAACAACTTAGCACAGTTGGCAAATAGTCACAAACTAGTTGAAATAACAAAGCAAACGAGCAGCAATGTGCAGCAGATTGGTATGAAAATCAGCAACGCAGCCAAAATATAGGCCTCAGTTTATTTTTTGGTCAAAATGTTTCAGCTTCAAAATGCATCTTCGCTGTCATGATGAGTGGATTTCTGACATCTGACCCATTTTTATAAATTGCCTAAATCTTAAGCATCAGTTTTCTATTAAGCGTTGAAATGCTGATTAAACAAGACACTCCTGACTCAGGGGTCGCCGACTGGCTGGTCCTGCGTCGTCAGCCGAGCAGCTGCAGTCCGTAATGTTTAGGAGCTCGTTGTTGACGTTGCCTAAAGGTTGTTAAATTGAAAGAAAAATCAAGCTTTACGATTGAAAAATCTTAAAAAGGCCATAAGTGGATATTTACTTGAGGTTCCTCTGTCAAAATGTTTTATTTTCCAGCACCCCTATATCTCACCAGGTTGTTCTTCTCTTTTTTCCCCCTCTCTCTGTGTCCTCACTTACAGTGTGGCGACATCTAGTGTAAGAAATTTCAAACTACAGCCAAATGAAAACCTGCCTCCCACCTTCAATTATGTTGGAAATTTTTTTTATCAAATTAATAAAAAGAAGGAGGTTTGGCCTTTGATTCTTGTCGTGGAAGTGGAGGATCTGCAACATTTGTATACACAAAGAGATTGTTCTAAAGTATGGAAAATCCTGCAGTTCTTGAGGTACCCAATGACCATTGACCTCTATTAGTAAAAAAAAAAATGCTCATCAAGAATCCACAGAATATTAATCTATTTCTTTCTCATTCTTTTTTTTAATCTCCATCTGAGCTTTAACAGGGAGTGAAGGCAGCACAATCACAACGTCAATGTTCTACAAGTGACAAAGCACTTTTCTGGTCCTGTAAAACAAATGGCAGTGGTATTGATTGATTCAGGATCTGTTGTTGGCCTTATACTAACAGCTATAACAGTGAGTGTCTTTGATGACCTGTTGCTACAAGACCTTTCATATTTTTGGAGGATAAATCTTATTCATATTTTCCTATGAACCAGTATCAATTTGAGTATTTTGGATTCACTGGGGGACATACTTTTATAATTAATGTTCATGGTGTGAACAGCCCTTTACCAAGCCCCAAATCCTGGTTGTGCTTATTTTTCAATATCATTTATTGTATTGTATTAAAAATATTTTTGAAAGCATATCACTGAGTCACATTTTTTCAGGGTGACTTTTATTTATTTTTTTATTATCTTTAACTTTGATACTCAAATATTTTTTTAACAAACATATGCTCTTAAAACTCCTCTTAGATTAATGGTAATCTAAGGGTAAATGGTAAATAACTCTATTTTGCCCGAACCTCTGCCAGGACCAAGGTCCGAGCGTTGACTTGTCAAGAGTCCTGGTGGAGCTCAGATCTCCAGCAGGCCTTGTTTCAGCTCCGGCAGTCTTTCGACAGGAAAATCAGAAATAAGCATGTATGGAGTGGAATCAGTATGAATGTAAGGTAATACTAGTTAGTTCTCAGCTCAACTCAAGCTCAGCCAAGCTAAAATAGCCAGCTTGTGGTGGTCGACGTCTAGCGGACATGCTGCAAGCTCCAAGTTTGCCAAGATGGTTTTCTTTAGAATATTTGCCAATATTTGGATTAACGGCAGATTGGCAGCGCCAGCACCTGCCAGTCCTGAAAAACAATAAACCAACACTTCAGAAACCCTATGGAGGGTTTGTCCAGTTCTTATTATACACTGCATGGCTGCTATTGAAGCACTTCCCGAAATCCTTTTACAAACTGCCTTGTAAAAACATCTACAGTCTGATGCATCTGAGGAGACCAATAAACGTGAGCAGTCCTAAAGTTTTTACAGAAGACACATTGATCATTTTGAATTATGAACATGTGTTCTGCAAATTGCACAAGCATGAATGTGTATACAGTCACAGTTAGGAGTAGGCTAGGATTTTAGGATTTAATTCCTTCTTTCCTTCCTTTATCCTTCATCTCTGTCTGCCCCCTCACCCTCTCTACTTGTTTAATTATTATAGACCTGTTAGAAAAAGGTGGCGTCCTAATATATTCACCTTCATCTGTTAGTCCAGCCTGATATTTACAAGTTTGTTTGTTTGGTGCTGACAAATCACTCAGAACACATCCCACGTTGATGACAAACTCTGCAAGCATGAGGTTTGGGGGTGGTAGTGATGTGTTTATGGTTTAATTCAATGGAAATGTTCCCTTCAACTAGACTGACGAAGTAGAAGGGTGCAAAGGTAGCAGTCAGAGCTGAAGTCTGCAGACTTCTCTGTTCTCTGCTCGCACCATACACCGGTGTCTTTTCATTTTTTTCCCACATTCTGTTAAAATACTTTGATCATTGTTATAAGCCTTAAAGACATTTTATGCAATATTAAATATTGCACCTTTAAATCTGCATTCAACTGCGTAAACCTACTTCAGAAAAATCACAAAACAAATGCCTTTGTTGAATTTGAGAGGTTTTTGTAAAAACAGATGGCTTTTAAAATGAACTGGCTTCAGTCTAAGCCAGGGGTCGGCAACCCAAAATGTTGAAAGAGCCATATTGGACCAAAAACACAAAAAACGAATATGTCTGGAGCCGTAAAAAATGAAAGGTCTTGTATCAGCCTTATAATGAAGACAAATGGTGAAAGGAGAAATGTCGAAAAAAAGTCAAAATGTGGAGAAAAAAGTCAAAATTTAGAGAAAAAAGTCAAAATGTTGAGATTAATGTTGAAGTACAATCTCGAGAAAAAAGTGGAAATGTTGAGAAAAAAGTCGAAATGTCGAGATTAAAAAGGAAAGGAAAAAGGAAGAAAAAAAAGTGGAAAAAAGGAAAGAAAGAAGAAAAAAGAAAAAAAAAACAAGAAAGAAAAAAAAGGAAAAAAAGAGAAAAAAGAGAAAAAAAGAGAAAATAAAGACAAAGAAAGAGAAAAAAAAGGAAGAAAAAAAGAAGAAAAAAGGGAAAAAAAGGAAAAAAAGGAGAAACATTATTGAAAAAGCTCCAGGAGCCACTAGGGCGGCGCTAAAGAGCCGCATGTGGCTCTAGAGCCGCGGGTTGCCGACCCCTGGTCTAAGCTTTACAAGGAGGACGAGGGAAAAAAATTGCTGCCATTTGTCTTTTCGGGTGCTGTGGAAAATAAACATTGATAAGCTAAACGTCTTCAGCGTCATGCTGAAATCAAAATAACACACCTTTAAACTTGGCGAGCCACAGCTTTGTTTGAAATCTGTATGAAAGACTACAAAGTCAGTCTCAGTAAGAAATTTAAACACAAGGCTGAAACTCACAGTTCGATTTGACATGACAAAAGCACTCTTTTCAGTCTTTGACGCTCAAATCACACATTTTCGGGATGTATTAGCAGCTGAGATGCTGTGACCTTTCAAATAATGCTGTAAAGAAAACATCGGTCCCCTTTCTTTTTTTAATTTGTTCATTGTTCATTTGTTCTTTTAAAATACTTAAGACAACAACACAGAAGACAAACAAGACCAATTAAATCCCAGTAAACACAATCAACATCTTTATCTTTCCTCAATATTTAAAGTCAACAAATATAGTTTTCGCTGTGATTTCACTTATCAGCCTGTGGGGATGTTTATGCTTATTGCACAATGTCTTTTGTTCTTTTTCCACAGTTTGTTCCTGTAAAACGTCTGCACGGCTGTTATAAACTATTAGAAATGCAGCAAATATCTCCGTATCTACACAACGTGATAAGTGTGTGATTATCAGTTCAAATATCTAAAGTCCTCTATAGATGTCTCCATGATTGTGGAGCACGGCTCTCCTGCTGCTGACCCCGCGAGAGGGGACGCGGCGCATCCTTTTGTGTTGTGTTACCTGTTTCCTCTTCTCTCTCTTCTTCCCGCACTTGCTCTCTTTCTTCCCGCTGAGCTGAGTTTCATCTTCCAGGATGAGAGTTACAGAGCGGAGACTTTGATAATGTTGGTGCCAGCTGAGCTTGGTTTGGTCGGGATGCTCGGGGCTGCCGGGTGACCTGGAGGCGGGGGCGGCCTCCGCTGCGGCGGCCCGTGGAGACCGTCGCCGTCAGGGGTCAAAGCCGGAGGTGCTGGTAGGCTGATGATGGCTGTGGTGATGCGACCGCTTTTGCAGTTGATCCTGCCGCTATCTTCGCTTTTCAGGTTGAGGTTTGAACGGCTTTTAAAAGAAGAGAAAGAAACACCAGGTGTGAGGTGTCTAAAGCGAGTCTGGTATGTTAAACTTGGAACAACGACTTTATAAAGGGGTCAGCGGAGTACTAAAACTTATGGATTTAGTGGCATTTCAATCTGCACAAGTAATGTTTAAAGCAAAAATTCATTCACTCAGACACTTTGTCAACATTAGAACAACTGCTGATCGGTTCACAAGAGGTGCATCAAGAGGGGATTGTATTATTCCACTCAGAAAAAGTGCTTTCAGTCAGTCTGCATTCTCTGTTAAAGCTGCACTAGAATGGAACTCCATCCCTGCAACTATCAGAGAACTGGACACATACAGTTTATTTACAGCTCATTTAAAGAAATGGTTGATTAATACTCAGCTCTGTCAGCACTAAAACTTAATTGCACCTTTCTGTACCTCTGTACTTTTCTGTACTTTCTGTACCTTTCTGTACTTTTTCTGTATTCTTACATCTGTCCAGGGACTACAGATGAAAAATAGACTCTTGGCTAACTCTGGCAGATTTACAGCAATTTTTATTGATGTGCATTGTCCCTGTCAAATAAACCAAATAAATAAAAAAATAAATAAAATAAAATTCGCTACCGGATAACATTCAGAAATTATTCATTGGGAGGGACGGGGGTTATAATTTAAGGGGAAACCTAAACTTCAAATCTTTATTTGTGCGTACAACAAAAATACGTTTTTGTGTATCAGTTTGTGGAATTAAACTGTGGAATGGTTTGAATTTGGAGTTAAAAGAATGTACAAACATACAACAATTTAAGAAGAAATATAAAGACATAGTTTACTTGAGGTATAAAAGTGAAGACTGTGTTTAAAGATCAGCAGCTGTGTGTGTTTTTCTATTTCGTCATGTTGTCTTTGTATGTTTATATACTTAGATATACGTATTATATTTATATCATAGTTATATTATATTTATGATATAGGCTTACATCTTGTATTAAACAGGTTACTTTTGTAAAAATGATATATATTTATACAAATTAGTGTATAGTATAAAAAATAAATACAGACATATAATTTATGTTTAGTTGTGGAAAGGGGGTGAGATTAAATAAGTTTATACTTCCTCCCACTCCTTTTCTAACAAGTAACTGAAAATAACTGTATGTGTTTTGATGTTGTTTTTTTTCTTTATGTGGTGGAATGCCCACCTGTATTTATTTTCTTATCTTTTTTCTTGTTTTTTATACATGTTCGAAATAAACAAAAACGAACGAACGAACGATAAACAGAAAATGTTATCAACCAATCAAATAAAGGTGATGTAAGGGGCCCATATTATTTTTCAACCCAGAACACTTTTTGTCACATGTAGTGACTTTCTCCTCAGCATCCACTAACTGCTCAGCTCTTGGGTAAACTGTAAAAACAAAAACTGTTTTTCTTCATTAACCCCCCCCCTGGGTCCATAAACAGGAAGTAAAGTGGTGGCAGCTGACATTGTTCCAGCCAATCACAGACAGAGGGAGGGTTTGCGCTTGTGTTCATGAAGTGGGCGAGGGGTGGCCGGGTTTTTGTTGGTGTTTTGTGTCATAATGTCACACATTCAGAAATCCCTTGCCCTACCTTTAAGTACTTTAGACGAATTTCCCAAATTTACTGTGATTTCTGTCAGTCAACTTACATAATAAGTTAACTTTAAATGCTCAGCCCTTTAATGCCTGAAAAATAAAATAATCATTTTCTTTCATTCGAAGTGTTTATTTTATATTGGACTCAGGATCACCCCTCATTTTGTCTTCAACAGATTCAACAATCATTTTTGTACCATTATTAATACATTGTTCCCCCCTGTGACTTGTCCGGGGGTCTAGGGGAGGGTTGGTGGGGGACTGGACTTGTATGGTTGTAAGTGTATATATGTGTATATATGTATGTGGAAATGCATGTATCTATACATATATGATCAGAAACAAGTACATTTGTATATGTGTGCATGAATGTGTGTAGAAATATCTGAGTAAGAATGTTTGTAATGAATAAGATTGTACAGGAGGGTATATAAATTCACATCATACATAATGTATGCTTTTACGTATAGATGAATACAGGAACCCAGGGTAAATAACTCTAATTTGTGCAACATTTAACTATGTCAAGTTTTTTTCTTTTCTTTCATATTAATAGCAAGGATCCAACTGAAAAAAATAGTATTGAGTTCAAGGTGTAGGAGTTCATACGTTTTTTATTTCTTCCTACTCCTTTTTCGAGCACAACACATTTGCTATTATATTTATTGATTCTCATTTACTTTGTTTACGATGGTAAATTTATTATTTAGTGATTATTAATGTTCTTTTTTATGTTATTGATTTAATGTGATTTAATTTAATGTAATATTGATTTAATTGTGTAATATGATGTATTTGTAATTATCTATTCTTTTTTTGTATGAAACTATATGTTTTTTCTTTTTAATTATGGGAGTGGTACAGAAATTAATGTATCAAATGTGATACATCTGCCATTATAAATTGGAACTACTGTATATTAAAACATACTTGTGTTTTTGGTTTCTACTATCAAGTCTAATCAATCCCCTTTAACCAGGCTTATGTAGAAAAACCAGGATTGATGAAGTTAAATCAAGCCCTCCATCCATAAAGTCAGAGGCCACAGTCGGAAGCTGGTGATGAGGAAGTGTTTTAAGATATGCAGATCTATGATGAGAGGGAATAGCTGGGATGAGCCATACAGAGGTGTGAAAACAAGAATAAATGCTGCTCAAGAGTGCCTGCCTGAGGTTTGTAACATCACAGTACTTCCACAGCAGTGGTATTGTAGGATGCAGGTTTTCCTAATGGACCAATGGGTTTCAACAATATGAGCAGCGTTGCTCATTTTACCTACAACGGTATGTGACAGTTGAGAACACTCAGAGGTGTCAAGTAACGAAGTACAAATACTTTGTTACCTTACTTAAGTAGAAATTTTGGTTATCTATACATCACTGGAGTAATTATTTTTCAGACGACTTTTTATTTTTACTGCTTACATTTACACTTACATTTTACAATTATCTGTACTTTTTACTACTTACATTTTAAAAACAGCCTCGTTACTCTATTTCATTTCGGCCTTTTAAAAAAAAAACTATCCAGTTAGATTGCTCCATCCGGATAGAGTGAATTTGGTTGTGGTTGTTTCAGATGTTCTTGTCCAGTTTTGTTCTTACATCCGTTCCCTCAGATTCCTGCAACTAAACTTGGATGTACATTCCAATAAAGGTTAGGATAAAAGATAACATGCCTCTGAAGTTTGACTTTTTGCACCAATACAATACTTATAGGGAACTAGTCATCATATCTTCTGCTCTCTGAAACACATGTTAATGCTCAATAGTACACATATATGGTTCTTTAATATATTTGCATTATACTAAGATGCATTCATTTTCAATGGCTTTTGTCCTTACTGGCTTTTTTCCCCCTTACATTACTCTTACTTTTATACTTTAAGTAGTTTTGAAACCAGTACTTTTATACTTTTACTTGAGTAAAAAACTTGAGTTGATACTTCAACTTCTACAGGAGTATTTTTAAACTCTAGTATCTATACTTCTACCTGAGTAATGAATGTGAATACTTTTGACACCTCTGAGAACACTGCACTGTTATACTGTACCAACAGTGATGTCTAGTGGTCCCCTTTTCCTATCATCCCTGGTAATATCTATCAAGTCAATTTTAAATGATGGGTCACAAAAGTGCAGCTCAGAATTTCAACACAGAAAAGTGCACAGCTGTCACGTCCAGGCCTCAGTCTCACCTGGTGGTGTGCGGCAGCTGGTCACCACACTGGATGTGGATGGCGCTGAGCTCCTGCAGCGGGCCCTGCTGTGTGGGGACGGGGTGGGGCGAGGGCAGGCTGGCGTTGGGAAGGGGACTGTTTCTCTTTCTTGTCCGGCCGCAGCACGTTACAACCGGGCTGACGTGGCTGGCTACAGACGGGCTGTGTGATGGTAGATAGGTCTGCAGCGCCGTTTCCAAACAGTTCTGCTCGTAGATCTGCTCATCCACAAACTCATGAGCCTGGAGAGTAGAGGAGAATTACTGTACACACACATAAGTGAAGGGTGTACACACACTTGCACCACACTGTAGATGAGTTGAGGGACACAAGGACTGCTATTATTGTAAGAGTTAAAGTCAGAATATTGATTTAGCTCCACCTAAACACTATTTGTCTGGTTTAGTCGAAAGGAGTTTGCCTTATGCTGCAGAAATCAATTAAACCTATTCAGAAGTCATTAAAGCTGAAATGAAATCCCTAGACTGCAGATGTACAGTCATTAGGGCTGAATGTGCTACATTAGAGTAATATGCAAAGTGGATGTGTTAAAGCTCACAATTACACAACTAATTGCACAGTAGCATGGATAAAATGAAGGCAACGGAGATGACTCAGCTGGTTGTTTACGTATTGGTCAGCTGTCAGACAAGTTTGCTCCTAAATCAGCCCAAGATAAATAACACGAGTTTGGAAGTGTGCTGATTTAGCAAAGTTGCCAGGTCTAGTTTAAGGTCCAGTTAAGTTTTAGCCCAGCAAGTTGTGTATGCGGATCAATTCTGCAACCGAGGTGGTCTGATGAATCAAAGAAAAACAGCCCTAGATATTTGTTCTTCCCAGTTCTGACTTCATCCCTCCTTCGTTATACACCTGGGCAGAGCCGTCTGGGAGATTTGCGAGGCCCTGTGCGAAATGGCTGGGGGGGGCCCTCGTGCGCGAGAGTAGCGAGTGTGCACAAAAATTTTTTTCTGGTTTTTCGGGTCGGATCGGGTGTCTATATGCGCAATTTTAACTCTCCAATTAGCAAATTACTGGATACCTTCCCCTGCCTCATCATCATTTGGCTTGCCTCGAAGCGGGGCCCCACGGCTGCTTGAGACCCGGTCGGATCGGTGATTTTTGTAACAAATTTATCAAACGAGCCTTTCAGAGAGGAATTAAACTCTTCCATTTTCTTTAGTTTTTTTCTTTTTTCATCCCCTGATGGAAATTTCCTGAATCTGTCTCGTTCTCTCGACATTGTGTGACAGTTTGTTCCAACTCCACCGTCTGGATCAGAGCACCTTGTGTCTGCGCTTGGTCTGAACAACAGACACGCGCATCATTGCACATATATTTATTGATATGCACAGACTAGTACACATTTAGGTCTGTAATGGAACGTGACTGTTGATATTTATAAGGGAAAAAAGGAAAAAAAAAGGAAAAAAAAAAACGGCCCATAGCGCGAGGCCCCGTGCGGTCGCACGGTTCGCACACCCCTTGCCCTGCACCTGGGCATGATGAAAGATGGAGTAATCCCCTGGACAGGCCACCAGTCCATCATGAACTGTGAAGTTTTGAAGATGCTTCACTCTCCACCCTGAAGACCGGTTTGGAGTTCTGATAAGCTGTAGAAGTCAAATGCAAATCACTAACCCTCCTTCCACTTCTTTGGGTCATTAGAGTCTTCCGTCTACGGTCAGTTGTGTACCTGTTGACCTGTGTTTGATAGGTGAAATCCCAATCTTTCAAACCACCTGTCTTCTCTGTTTGAAATGTGTACATTATTTTCCTCAGAAAGTGCCCTCTATCCCCGAGATGTAGGTGGACTCCTGCATCTTGACCCGATGACCCGGCTCTCCCCATGTGCCAAGTGTTGGTGGAGTTTTGTTTAGTTTTTCCAGCGTAAAGGTCTGCACACTCCTCACCCCACTGGAGCGCATATAGATTGCTGTTCATTTTCTCTGTTTGGATGTTTTGCCCTTCAGGTGAACCAGGTTTTGTCCGAGGATGGTGTTAGATTTGTAACAGAGAGATGAGTTGTGTCTGGAGAAGATCCTTGTCATTTCCACTTCCTCCTCGTAGACGTTAACCGTAGTGGGTGACGCTGGGTGAACGCATGGCAAAGTGCACAGAGGTGCATCAGGGTATAGATCTGGTGTGGAGTAAAAGCGGTCCTGTCGTTCAAGAAGAAGAATTGAAGAATCGAAGAATCGGCTTTATTGGCCAAGTATGAACAATGTTATGTCTCGGCCAGCTGGGGTTTCCCCTCGGCCCGATCGCGCTGCAGAAGCAGAGTCTGCGCAGCGCACAGCCAGAGATCTGCGCGCCCGGCGACGAGCCCGGTGGCACAGCTGAGCCAACTCGGGAGCGCGCCTAGACGCAGCTGCAGCGCATCAGGTCATTACAGGAAGCATAAGGATCAGAACTGCTGGCAAACCCTTGTGAGTTCGTGTTGTCACTCCTGTGTCTGGTCGTGGGTTCTTGGAAAGATTGGATTACTTTTTGTGTTTTTGTTGAGGACTTTTCCCTGGGAATACTTTGTGGATTTTTTGACTTTGTTCCTGTATTCTTTACAGTGAGTTTCTTTCCCCTGCCATTTAAGGAGGCAGCGCTTTTTGTTTTTGAAAATAAACTACGACTTTTTTGGGCTAACCTTGAACCTGTCTGGTGTCGTGCGCTTGGGTCCAAGGACAGAATCCTTAACACCAGACAGGGAATTTGTCTTCGGTTGTTTCGCTCACTGAACCCAGATTTAAATAGTTGCAAACAGTAATAGACAAATAGCTCTTAACATATACAATTTAAAAGGTTTAAGATTCCATCTTGCTCCAGTCCTTTCCTGACGGTCTCCGCGGCCTCAGATGTAGGTATGCAGAGAAAGTGACTACCTAGAACCAGTCTCAGTCTGTAGAGTCTCTGTGAGCTGTGGAGTGTTTCTAGCCATTGGGGCTAAAATGGTGGCACAACGTTCTGCATGTTCTTGATCCAACTCCAGTCGCTTCCCTACCTTGACACACCTGATTCTAATTAATTGTCATCATCAGCATGTCATCAAGGTCTGCACAAGTCATTTGTATCAGGGTGTGCTGAAGTAGGACATCTAAAAACGTGCAGGACTGCGGTCAGAGCCGTCCGGGAGATTTGCGAGGCCCTGTGCGAAACTGCCGGGGGGGGCCCTAGCGCGGAATTTTGGGGTTTTTCGGGTCGGATCGGGTGTCTGTATGTGCAATTTTAACTCTCCAATTAGCAAAATACTGGATACCTTCCCCTGCCTCGACGCGGGGCCCCACGGCTGCTTGAGACCCGGTCGGATCGGTGATTTTTGTAACAAATTTATCAAACGAGCCTTTCAGAGAGGCATTAAACTCTTCAATTTTTTTAAAATTTTTTTTCTTCTTTCATCCCCTGATGGAAATTTCCTGAATCTGTCTCATTCTCTCGACATTGTGTGACAGTTTGTTCCACACTCCACCCGTCTGGATCAGAGCACCTTGTGTCTGCGCTTGGTCTGACGCAGTTGTACTGAACAACAGACACGCGCATCATTGCACATATATTTATTGATATGCACAGACTAGTACACATTTAGGTCTGTAATGGAACGTGACTGTTTATTTATAAGGGAAAAAAGGAAAAAAAACGAAAAGAAAAAAAAAAAAAAATGGCCCATAGCGCGAGGCCCCTTGGGACGCGAGGCGCACGGTTCGCACACCCCTTGCGGCGGCCCTGACTGCGGTCCTCGATGACTGGAATTAGACAACCCTGTTGTAGATGTTGCTCTGCTTTAAACACACCCGGCTCATATTAGTGGACCATTGGCAGACTTGTGTAGACATTGATGACAAGCTGATAGTGGTCCAAGCAGGTGTGTGTGAGCGAGGGAACATCTAAAACCTGAAGACCTGAGGGTTAAGGACACTCTTTTAAGCGAGTGAGTTCATGCTGCTGCTGATAGATCTGAGTGGTGCTTCTTCCTTTTGTATCTTTGGGCGTCCACGTATGCATGGCATGACCTCCTCTGGGTAAAGTCTTGTGATTCCAAAGCTTGATCAATTAGTTTTTCCTTTTGTAATTTTTTCTGAGTGGTCTGTGACCTTCTACTTTAACTGCTGGTTGGATCCTGCAGAGCCTTGTAAGGGGTGCAGTCATTTAACAATATCATTACGTTGCTGTGGTAATGTCCATGTTGAGTAGTACCATGCACCCCCCCTTCTCTGGTGGCTGAATGGTGATGTTTTCATCTCTCCTGAGGGAGATGCCCTCCTTCCTTTCCTTGAGTGTCAGGTTATTGCACTGGTAAGCGTGCAAAACTCCTCCACCCAACCTGACACTCCCATGTACGTTTGAAACCTGGGCTTTTTATTGCAAAGCATCCAGTTTTATGTCTAACATTTTACAAAATGGAGCATTTACTTTCTTTTTTTTCCTCACAATGTTGCATTAAAAACTGTCAAACTGACATGTAAACGTAAAGCATTTTTGTCAAGTATGTCTTTCCTGCCTCCTACTGTTTTGTCTCAGAGTCGGTGTGAGAGAGAACCGTCCTGTCACCGTGACAGACGTATCTGACAGGAAACAAACTCTCTGCAAGTCTGTTTTTAGAGCTACCCTAACAGCGAGAGGGTGTACCAAAGATAAGCAACGATATATATACACACAAGATATATTGCCATGATTTGGCTACAGTTTATGTCCTCTAATCCAGTGGTTCCCAACCTTTTTTCCTTGATTTAGCCACTCTAAGACCAGCCTGGCCCCCCAACCCGTACGTACTAGCACCAAAATAGTCTTTAATTGAAAAAATGAACATTAATTATGTTTTTTTGATACATTTCTCTTTGGTTTACTCTGTATACATATGACTTTGTTTTTCTCCAATGTCACCAATGTATAAAATGCGCACAAAAGGACATAAAAGGACATAAAAATATTTCTGAAAAATGTCTCTTTTAACATTTTTTAACATTTTTCCTTTAACAACCTGTCGGAGTAGATTAAATGTTGAGTAATGATATAATAATAAGGAATGAAATAATTTCCTGTGTTTGTCACCAGTGTATAAAAACACAAAAAATATTCAAGACATTCATAAATTATTCCTAACAATGTCTTATGAATGACTCATTCGCCAATATAATTTTTACAACTGCATAATTTCAAAGCAGACAAAGTTTCACGCCCCCCCCAGAGATCTCTGGCGTCCCCCCAGGGGGGGCCCGGACCCCAGGTTGGGGGACACTGCTCTAATCAGATTGTTGGCAGATTGTAAATCCATATTTCCAACTCAATCTATGGTCAATAGTTAAAAAAACAAAAAACAATCAAAGAAGAGACAGAAATGAGCACTCACAGTGGTTTTTTCCAGGCAGTGCAGTAGGTGGTGGTGTTGGCTTTCTATCAGAGAGGTGCACTTGTTCTGCTTCTGCTCGCGCTCCTCTGTACCCTGAGTGACACAAACACACACACACACAGACACACACACACACACACACACACACACACAGACACACACACACACACACACACACACACACACGGTTAGAAGGTGTTGCCAGATTATTCCGGGTATTGCCGGTGTGTCTGTGGACGTGGATCAGGCTGCACAGCGAGGCCTAGAGTGATGGTCTGATATTTACCGAAGCCTCTGAAAATCAGCGTTGTCATCAGTAATGAAAAATCGGTGATATGACACTTTCTATCTACTTCCTGTGGTCTGTTTTCAGTTTGTTGATTTCACTTTTGTCTGTTACGAGCAGGTTTCCAACAACTTCTGCTGTTTCCCCTTTTGAGTTTATACCCGTTTCTTTGTGTAACGTAGTCAATTGATATCTGAGCCTTAAATCTCCCTTTTTTCCTTTTTCCTTTTTCCATTGTGCAGTTTTTCTGCCACTCTTATTCCCTCTGGTCCCTTGTAAGTGAAGCAAAAATAACTTGTTTCTTTCAGTTTATTGAAAAATTATAATTAGAAGAAATTGTCAAGCTGTGTTACTGCCAGCTCTTTCACCGAAATTATCGAAGAAGGTACTACAGAGTGTTATTTGATGTTCCAGGCAGCTGAATGGTTATTGATGTCTGAAAGAGGGAAAAGCAACAGAGTTGCAAACAAACAAACAAAAAAACAAACAAACAAACAAGACAGAAACTTACAGAAGCATTTATTGGGATTCCTCCAAACAGGACTAGTTTTCAAAGATGAGCCTCAAATAAAGCTTAGTCTCAAAGTAATCAGAATTGCCAAATAACATGAGAAGTGAAAATAAATTAATTCTCTCCCAGCAGCACGCTTTGTTACAGGGAGGATTTGGGTGGGAGGCGAGCCAGCTCAAGGACGCTGCTTCAGATTCCAACAGTGTGAACAATACTGTGATGAGGGCTTGAAAAACAGAACGCTTCATCTCCCCCTCTTGCAAAAGACAGAAGAACAAACAGAGACTTATGTTAAGATTCAAGGTTTAAAAGTACTTGATTTTGGATAGCAATTTATTCAGTATTTGATCGAGTGATGCCCCGTAAAAGAATGACACCGACTCTCGCTGAGCTCAAAAACATTTTGCACACTTTCCTCAGTATTAACACGTACCAGCCTATTGTCAGGCTTCTGCTCTTCAATGACACGTGCCCCCTTTACAGGGGGCTCTGGCAGTCAAGGGGTTCATGGGAATTAAAAGTTGCGTTCCTTATTGAACCAATACGGACATATATTATGCTCTTATTTATTGATGTCATAATATACAGGTGAAGGTCGGAATTTTTAATATATTGCAAAACTTCATTCATAATAATATTCAACTAAAGGTGAAACAAATATATTATTTCCCACTACATTCAAAGTGAGATATTTCAAGCCTATATTTGTTATAATGTTGATGATTATGACTCACAGTTTATGAAAACCCCAAATAAAAAATCTCAAAAAAATTGAATATTTTATGAAATCAATAAACAAATCATCAAAATTATAACAAATAAAGGTTTAACATATCTTGCGTTGCATGTAATGAGACTATGTAATGTATTAGTTTCACCTTTTAAGTTGAAATATTGAAATAAATTAACTTTTACACATAATTCTAATGTGGACGTACGTAGCATAGGAGGCTATTTCAGTTGCTAGTGTGGTTGGCTGTCTGTACAGTCAAGCAAGTTCAATGCTATTAAAGCACTTTAAATCAAAAGCATTTCGTTTTTTCATATAAAATAAATACATTTCTATTCAGTTTAGAAGTTTTGGGCATGTCCCTTTTTTTTGGCGCCTGCGCTGCTGAAATCGGGGCGTCCCTTATGTCTATTTCTGAAAGGTTGCAACCCTAGGCAGAACATATCTAAGGACCGAAGGAAGTGTAAGTGCAGGTCATTAACCGGTTCATGCTGAACAGGTGAGGGTGATATTTTGGCAATCAAACCGACAAAGGAAGGAGCAATGTGGTGAATAAATGATCGCTGCTTTGGTTATCAAGTAAGCTAATTGGGTGTGACGGACTGAAGTGACGGACAGAAAAAGCATTAGTGGCCAGTGGTGCATACCTGGCTGCCTGAACTACCGGAGAGCCTGATTCATTCATGTACCACTAGCCACACTCCTTTTGAGAAAAAAGATCATACACCAAATTAAGCTTACTCTACTGTGCACACCTATATGTTAATGTGACTGCAGGCTGCCAGACTCCTGACATGTTGAACACGATGAATAAATATCACAAGGCCTGACCTTGCGAGGTGGCTGCTGCCCCTGCTTTACTCATAGAAATTGCTGGGTTGCTCAGACATGACGCCAACATTTTTGGTTGTCATCACATCAGTGAATCCACGGTCAACGCTTGCCCATTTAAAGCCTTTTTCAAAACTACTGCAGGAACGGGTGGCAGTTCATCTGTCTGCAACCGAGCCACGGAGACATATAGTGGCAATCCTGTCATTCTAGTGTGAAAAGTAAGAATTATATCAGTATTCAGGGGGAGGAAGCTGTAATGGGCTCTTATACGGGCTCATCATCAAACTTGACAAGCCTAAATCAATAAATCTCTATGACAACAAGCTTCTCGTTTATGTAGAAAAAGATAAACGGCTGTCAAAGAATTTAAAACAAAACAAATTACACACAAACAGATATGCACCGAACTTGTATTGTAACTACATTTTGTGGTAGAACTAGTGATCCTGTCATATACCCCCCATCCCCATCGCCCACCCATTTCCGGGCCAGATCTACACATCACCGGTGACTGACTGTCAGCTGTGACACCGCTGCGATCTGAGGCCCCAGGACTCTGACAGTCTCATCACAGACACGAAGGTCGCTCAGTACTCACAGATGGCATTTATATGATAATTCTAACCACTTCCAGACATCCATGAGCTTTCACACTGGACTCGATTAGATCCAAATGGATTTTGGTAGCCATCTGCAAGGAGCAGAGTATGTCACTGAAAGCAAGAGTGATGGACTGGGTGGAAGGGATATGAGCAATCTGCTCATGCATCACCAAAAGTATTTTTCCCCATGGTGCTAACATTTTGCTTTTTTTTGTTTTTTTATTTAAGTAAAGTGTAAAAGTGGACTATAACAATGGAACATAGATACTTGATGCGACAAAATCAATATCTGGCTGGAGACATAACAAACAACTTTAGGCAAGGGCCTACTTTATTTTCTACATGACTTTATTATTTTACCTCTTCATGTATCAAGATGAAACAAATTATCTGGTCTTTACCATGTCTGAAAATTGGTTAAAACGCAACCTCAAAATAATAAAATGCGGCAAATTTTGCTTATCTTTATTTATGTGAGAAAAATAAAGCCAAAGTGCAGAAGTAGCGGAAATGCAAACAAACTCCTAATGTTTCCCAGGAATTCACAAAGTAGCAGCAGGTGCTGCTGATCAAACCTGGACTGATTGATCATCAGTAAGTGTGACCAGCATAAAAATATGTAGTGTTGGCTGCTTGCTAATTTCAACCTCTGGCTGTTTGCTAAAACAGTGGCAAGGAGGAAAATCACAAGCAGTGATTTTACAGAAGTAATTCTTGCTTCTCATGAATCTGAGTAGGGGTGTAACGATACACTAATCTCACGATACGGTACGATACACGATATTGAGGTCACGATAACGATACGATATTATAGCAGTATTTTTTTAACAACCTTGAATGAGGAACATATGACTGGAAAAAATTGTCTTTTATTTGAAAGACACAAAATACAAAACAATACTGTGTGTTTGCCCTATTGTTACAGTTTGTAATGCTTTATAACTGTTTAAATTTTAAAGAGAAAGCCAGGCCAACCATTTTCCACAAACTGAACTAAAAGTAAATGTCAGGTTTGCATTATGCATCTTCAGTTTCATACAAGTACAAATATTTTGCCACAAACTGAATAGTTTCTCTCATGTATGATTTTACTTTTTTCTTTTCCAGAAATGTAACAACTAAAATTAAATAAATAAATAAAAGTAAATAAATACATACAATTTTACATCATAAAAAATATTGATTCATGCTCACCTTATAAGTGTAAGAGGAGATTTATTTTTGTTAAGAAGTTTATTTTGGTAATTCAGGGTTCATTATTTTATAAATATATTCTTTATATTCTGATGTAAATCAGGGACTATAATGACACTAGTCAGTTTATCTGTAGTGATTAGTCTGTTTTAGATTGGGCGGAGTGATACGCCACAGTACGGCACTAGGTGCTGTGTTGATGTTCTAAAATCCTACACTGTTGAGGGACATTAAAGTACACTGGAACTCTGAAGAAGTTTTCCCCGACCCGAAAAAGGTTTAATTTAATAAGGTAAGGCTTAACTCTACACCAGACTTAAAGGTTCAGAGCTCAAAACCCTAAAAGTCTGTGATCGGGACCGCAAAACGGTACTAGTTTCTTCTGAGCGGAGTAAGATTTTGGTCCGCGGGTCGAGGCGCGGTCGGATGCGCGTTACTAGTCAACACAATAGATTAATATTAATAGCCCAATATCGCGATACACTTTGTCACCTCCACGACACGTTTCGTGACGTTTTTGTATCGCGAAATTTCGTGGCACGATATATTGTTACACCCCTAGAGAAGAGTAATGAGACCTCATATATACTGTTAAGCATCGAGGTGGAGGACCTTTCAATCACTGAACTGTAAGATACTTCTTAAACTGAAGATCATGAACAACATAGAGCGCTTCCTCACAACGCAGTGATTCAGCAACGGAGTGTCTTTGGAGGCGTCTTCAGATCCGCTGCAACACAGACAGGAGCTCATTCCTGCATACAGCTATAAACCTCCACAATGACTCTTTAAAGAGACTTAAATTATTAAAACTACTGCAACAATTAATTTCCCTTTGGGGATTAATAAAGTACTTTTGGATTAAACTTAACTGAACTAAATTACAATGTCTGCTGATGTTCAATAAGGGAATGATCACAAGCAGCACCAGGAAGTCCACACAAATGTTAAAGAATCATAGTGTTTTATTGGCTCAGTCAGAGCCCGGACTTCAACTGCATTAAAATCCTCTGGTCATACCTCAGGAGAGCTGTGAATAAACACATTTTCACAAATCTTAATAAACTGAAGTAAGGTTGTAACGAAAGATGGGCCAAACCCCTTTTACAATGACGCGAGAGATGGATAAAATAAAAGAAAAAATGACTACTGCTGCTAAAGTTTGCTCTATAAGCTGTTGAATCATGGGATACATTTAGTTTTTCACACACTGCTTCTGCTTTTTGGCTTAGTTTATTGAGTAATTTCATAGATGTTCATCTGAGCTTCTATTTAAAACCTTGTAAAGGAAAAATAAACCACTTTGTAACATGATTTTGTGTAATGGGCAAGAGCTTGACACTTTTTTTCAAACTAACTTTTCCATTCTAACCAAGAGCCATGCTAGATTTATACTTTTTAACAATGGATGCCAAGGCGGAAGATGGTTTTCTTATCCTAACATAAAGCGCTAGGTGAAACAGCCGTGCTCCGTCTGAAATTCAAATATCCCTTGCAGCTTATCTCCACTATCTTGCTGTTCACTTTCATTTTGATGTTTACTTCAGCCTCTTTCGATGACCTAACCATTTACTGAACAAGCAAATCCAAACAAGCCCGTTCTTCTGCTTGCCAGTTTTGCATGCATGGATTAAATCAAGTCTCAGACAGAAAGACTTCTAGGAAAAGCACTTTGGGAGATTGCACTGATAACACTTGCACAGAGGATTATTCGCATAACCCCTTTCCTATCAACCCTGCCCTGTGTTACATTATGAGTGTAATGACTCCAACTTCTTTTATTGCCTTTAATTTACTTTCAAATTGTTCTTTTGTTAATGGCTCCAATACTTTTGCTTGTGTGTGTTTTGTGCTTTCGATGGAAAGTTGCTGCGTCTACGCTACCGAGCTGCAGCGACTGAAATAATTAGGAAAAACAAAAGAAAACAAACAAAGGAAAAACAGTTTAAAGCCAAACAATGATCTTAACATTCAAAGTCAAATTACAAACTGACTTGCAGGTCGTTCTTAATGAGCACATCTGAAACCAATTCCCGGGAGTCGGTGCGCCCACTTTGCTGCTGGAGTGTCTGAGAGAGCGAGAGGTTTTTCTCACCGTAAGCTCCAGCAGTTCGTTGAGCAGTCCGTTGCTTTTACTCTGGAGGAAGGCGTTGGAGTTGCCGGACTTGGCTATTCTTATTCTGGCCAGCCTCGCTTTCTGGGAATGGGAAGAAGAAGAAGAAGAGATTGCAGCGTCCATTAATGATGAGTTAACAGGGAGAGTTTGAAAGTTCATCTTCAGAATTCACCAACCACGTTGTAATATTTTTACAGTTACTACTGTAGAACTTTCACTTTCTCGAATTATCTTTTTCTAAAATTTCTGTCTGTCTATTGAGCGTGATGAAAACTGTTGTGTGGCTTATTTTGCCTTGAACAGGCTCACCAGATATTTTCCTGTCACTTTTAAACCCGCAGTAGCACCGGTGATGGCAAGTGCTGAGTGGAGCGGACTTCATGCTTGATCAGACATTTTAATTGGGGATTTCTGTTTATATCAAACCATGAACAACAGGTCTAAAGAGCACAGGGCTTAAAGGAGCATGAGGCAGGATTGAAGCAGGATTTATGAAAAAAAATGCGTATACGTTTTAAGTTTTCTAGTAATAATGTCAGATGAAGCGTTCCAAACCAAAAAGAATGAGCCATCTAGTGTATTTTGCCGTTGCCTTGAACAGGCTGTGTGCTGCAAAATGTGCTGCAATTCTGGGCCCGAATTTCCCGCGCTGTCCTGCGGATGTGACGTCACATGACGCTGCATGATGCGCGTTCTCCCCGTTCTCCCGTGCCGGCTTCGCTGTTGGCTGCAGTAGCCCCGACAGCCGTCGTGGCGAAGGGTGGCGCTAGAGAGTCTCATTTCTTATAAGGAGCCTCATGCTCCTTTAAAGGTATTGTGACATGAAAAACACATTTTTCTTGATTTTTTGTGTTTTGTTGGGTGTCTTGACATCAATTACACCCACAAAACAACAAACTTTTAACATTCAGTGTATTGTGTGCTTTCTGGGATTTTCCGCACTATGCAAGAGCACTATGCAAAAACGGCGCATCTGGTTTGCTGGCGGGTCGTGACGTCACGCCCCCTCCACCCAGCTCCCTGCCTCCTCTCCTCTCCAGCGCACCATAAAGGCTGATTTATGGTTCTGCGTTACACCGACGCAGAGCCTACGGCGTAGGGTTACGCGGCGACGCGCACTGTATGCTGAACCCTACGGCGTAGGCTCTGCGTCGATTTAACGCGGAACCATAAATCAGGCTTAACACGGAGCTGTTTAGAGCCTCTTTTGTTCTCGTCACCGGAGGAAAACTGCTAAGAAGACCCGCGGCCACTGACTGGACTTAAGATAAGGGGACACTGCTGCTTGCATGCCTTTATTTTTATGATTGTTTGCGGTGGACTGCTTCGCCCTGCTGCTTTTCCGTGCTTGCTTCGCCTGTCGCTCCCGGCTTAACTCTCCGACGCCGCTGTTAGCGTATGGCTTGCGGGGAGCTACGGTCCTCTGGTCACGGACTTCATCCCCGGGCTGTAGTCGCCCTGTCTGGGCTGTGTGTGTGGGTGTTTGTGGTTCGGTGTCCGCTCGTGTGTGTGGAGACGGCAGAAGTGTGTAGCAGTTGGGTTGGAGGAGGTTTGGAGGAGGAGCGGGGCAATGATTGACAGGAAAGGGGGAAAAGGACGCGTTTTTCACGGCGCAAAAAAACACTGTCATAAAAAGCCAGGAAAAAAGTAATAGAGTGAAGTTTTTCTTGTTACACTCTTTTAGACACATTTGAGGGATGTTGGCCAAGACTTTTAATAGTGTTAAAAGCATGTTAAAAATTATGTCACAATACCTTTAAAGCTGAAAAGATGTTCAACTGTGATTATTTTCAAAATGGATAACCAAATGTTTGAAGGTTTTTGTTAGTTTTTAGCTGAATATTGCTGTTGATTTTTCCATAAAAACACAATTTTGAATCAGAAGAACAATATCAATTCTGTTACCACATCTGTTTCCCAGTAATAATTAGTCCAGGTAAGCCATCCCTTTCCAAAGACATGCCCGTTAGGAAAACTGACGACTATAAACTGGCCAAAGGAATGAGTGTGAGTGAGCCTGGCTGTTGACCTGTCTGTGTTGGCCCCGTGGCGACCTGTCCAGCGCATACCGACACTTACCTGATGACAACAGGGATAAACTCCAGACCCATTCAATCTCAATCTCAGGATTAAAGAGGGTATATACAAGGATGAATAAAAGAAAATCATCAAAGGCTTGTTTTATGATGCAAGGCGAATGGAAACAAAGCTTCACAGATTCACAGGAAAATGCATGATGTATCTTGAAAGGTCGAGTCAAGGATTACCAATGTTACAGCTTTGAGTTCACGGGGGATCAAAATGGTATAAAAGGGGCCACAGCGCACACGATTATCACCGCAATCGTTGGCTGTAGTATAACCTTTCCTGACTACATTACCCTCAAAAGGTTTTTACAGTATTCTACAGTTTGGTGAACAACCAAACCCCGATGTCACAATGAGCTGCAGGCACTTCCAGACGGAAACTCTGAAAAGATGCAAACTGAAGGTTGAATAAATCTGTTAGATAGAGATTTGACAGTTGAACAGCCCAGAGTCTCCCGGCACTCGTCTGTGAGCATGTAGATGGGGATGTGGTCCCTGATGTGTTCGTTCTTGGACAGTATTTTTATTTATTTATTTATTTTATTTCGATCACGTGCTCAATATGGTACACTCATTCATAACATGTCGTGTAATCATTTGGATCGAAAAGGAGTAGGCTGAAGCTCTGAGCTTATAAATGCCTACCCTTTAACCTTCACATTATTATTATTTAAACTTTCTATAACAAATGCTTTCTAGCATTTCCACCCAAAAAAGAAGCAAACACGAAAGAAAAATATATGTAACAACAAAGAACCAGTAAGAAAAGAAAAAAAAGGAAAAGTAAATAGTAAATAGTCCTGATTAAAACAAGGACAAAAAGATCAGTAATTATTACGTGCATAATTCCATAATTCTCTCTCTTGCGTCTTATCCTTTAATCTTGTTGGTATTTACTAATCATGATGTGTTTTAAACTATTTTTGAACTGTATGATGTTTTTACTTTGTTTAAGATTATCTTGCAAGCTATTCCACAACTTAACCCCTGTAACTGAAATACACATACTTTTAAGTGTTGTTTTAACTGTTGGTTGTTTGAGATTATGTTCCTCCCTTAACTCATATTGCCCATCTCTATCCTTAAACAGTTTTTGTATGTTGCAGGGGAGTGAATTATTCTTTGCTTTGTATATTATCTGTGCCGTTTTAAATTCAACTAGGTCAGTCAATTTTAGTGCGTTTAATTTCCAGAACAAAACATTTGTGTGATGATAAAATCCTACATTATTTACTATTCTTATTGCTTTTTTTTGCATTACATAAATGGGTTGAAGATTGGTTTTAAAAGTATTTCCCCAAATCTCCACACAGTACGTCAGATACGGTAAAATTAATGAATTATAAAGTATGTATAATGTTTTTAGGTTTAATATGTGTCTAGTTTTTCCTAGAATGCCGATACTTTTAGCCAACTTTGATCTAATATATTTCATGTGGGGCTTCCAGTTAAGATTGTGGAATGTGCATTTTTGGAATTTCTGTTAGTTATAACAAAACTTTGAAGGAATGGGAAACATTACTTTAAGTTCGGATTTCAAAGTCTTTTTCTAAGCTCAAATAATTGCTTATTTATCTTTTTGGGGACTAGTTTATTATCAAATAGCCATGTTAAATTTTATTCAGAGAAAGTATAAATGCATCAAAGTTAAATCCAGCAGCTAATTCATCATTGAGACTAATTGAAAACTGTTTTTAATTGTTGCCTTGCTGTTTTTGCACTTCAGCCCATGAGAGAAAGACAAGTTCACAAAAGCACACTCGTCTGCTGAATATAAAGTGAAATTCATTTCAAAGCGTGTTTGCCAACATTTACTTTCGCTTTCAGCAGGATGAGAGGAAAAAAAAAAAATCTCTCGTGTTGAACTTTTCTTCATCCATCTTCATCTGTGACGCTGAAAGATAAAACTCCTTCAAACTGGATAACAGAACAAAGCAAAGGGGACAGGCAGGAAATGGGAGAGAAATTGTACTGGACATTTCTTAAAATGAATAGGATATTAGGACAAATGTATACCGCTGTCAGGACTGCATGTGGACACGTGAGGCGAGTAATTTCTTATGCCTCGTCCCGCTGCTCTCTTCTTTTGCCATAAATGCATTTCAGAAGCGGGAGACGGACAGAGCAATATGCGCTTCCCAGGCATGAATCAACAGTAATGGAATTAGTTTGGATGCCTCAAAAATTGTCAGTCAGAGTGTAGGTACCTGTGAAGGTGTGTGGAATACCTAAACCCGACATATAATTGCTGTTCATGTTCAGTATGTGAAACAGCGGAGTAAAAACAGAGGACGGCTGACTGCTTCTTTCTTTGTAGCTTTAGTTGAAGAGTGGATGAGCTTGGAAGTGAAATTGCTTTTGTGTACTGCCTGCTTTTCTTACTGATCAAAAGAATTATTTGACAGAAGAAAAAGGGAGGGGGGGGATAAGATAGAATATTTAACTTTGATCCTTCTGTAAGTGCGAGAACTCTGCAGTGGGCTGCATCCCTTCTGCCGAGCGTCTTACCTTCTCTGAAGATCCGCTCAGCTCTGTTATCTAAGAAACTTTTATTTTAAAACAACTGATGAATGTTCCAAGTCAGTCTGAAGTATTGAGTCAAATCTGCTTAGGAGCAAGTATCCAAATGGTTGATGAAGGTGTCAAAATAGAGTCGATTTTATTCTCACTGCAGTAAAAATGATTTATTGTTCACCTATAAAATCCCCACGTGGGCCTCTAACTCAACCGTACACCTTTTGTTTTCGAAGTCAAAGTGATTTCAACCTTGTAAACGTTAACTTAAAACGTAGTGGGCGGGAGGGGGGTCAGTCAGACCAGTCAGCGACATCCTACTGAAGTGATAATGATTATAAATGCCAGGGAAAGTGGGCTGACTGCAGACAAAACTCTCATTGACCATTACAACTAAAACAAAAACGACTCTTGTTAGGGTCAAGATATTAAAGTGGACATCAGATGGCCGTTTCCTGCCATTTCCATCTTTTCTAGTTTCTACTTCCTATAAAATAATAAAGAGCTTCCGGCTTAGCTGTACATGGGGTGAGACGTGATTAGCGGAGCTCCTGCAGAGTTAATTTTAATTCAACATTTATAGGCACTTTTTGCATCACTCCCACGGCTTTGGTTTTAACTAAATTATTTTCAACGCGGTTACTTCGACAACTTACCACGGAAATGCCTCCAAAGTCCATTAAAGCGGGGAATAACCCTCCAGCTAACCCGCGGCCTGCTGCTCATGCTGTCTCCTCGCCCCGCGGTGATTCCCCTCCTCCGGAGAGCACCTGCGCTGCGCAGGTTCCAGCTGCGGAGTTCAGCCGGCTTAAAACCGAACTCCTCTCCGCTCTCCGCAATGATGTTGCAGCTATATTTCGGTCAGAGCTTCAGGCAGCACTTACCGAGAATTTAACGTCCATTAAGTCCGAGCTGCTTTCTCTTAAAGCCGATCTTTCTGGCAGTATTTCCTCCATGAAGGCGGACGTCGCGGGTCTCGCGACCACGGTCGCTGGGATCGAGCTCTCGCTCTCAAGCTGCTCAGACGACATCGTTGCTCTCCAGAAAAAAGTGGATCACTTGTCGAAAGAATATGTGAGGCTGGAGGACAGATGCGAGGATTTGGAGTCAAGGTCTCGTCGGCAGAACGTAAGGATTATTGGCGTCCCGGAGGAGGATCCTGACTCTTCATCTGCAGCCGGTGTTTCCAGGCTATTGGCGGAAGCCTTCTCCCTCGACGCAGAGCCGGTGGTGGATAGAGCCCACCGCACCCTCATGCCGAGACCGAAGCCCGGGGAGCGGCCCCGCGCAATAGTGGCAAGGCTCCATTATTACACCGACTGCGCTGACATCCTGAGAAAGGCGAGAGAGCGGCAGCAGATCAAAGTCCGGGGTATGAGCATCTCCGTGTTCCCGGACCACACAGCCAAGACAGCGCGGGCGCGCGCTGCCTTTAATGACGTGCGCCGTCAGCTGCGGAAGATTGAAGGAGTCCGGTATGGATTGCTGTATCCCGCACGGCTGCGTGTAACCCATGACGGCCAGCAGCGGGACTTCACGTCGCCAGATGAAGCCCTGGCATTCATCAGGAAAATAAAAAAAGTGACTACCAGCTAGTTTTCTGGGACGATTTATCCAGCTTGATGTCCGTGCGGGACTCTGGCCCGGGGTGAGTGACTGAGTCAATTCAGAAAATGGGACTTTATGTCGTAATTTTTTATTTTTTATTTTTTATTTATTTATTAATTTTTTTTTCTTTTCTCTTCTAACTATCAATGGGAACAACACCGTTTTAAATTGATGGCCTAATCATTTCTCTGGTATGATGCCTTGATTAGAAAATATGCACACACCCCTGTCTTTGCTTAAATTGTGTGCATGTGTGTGCGTGTCTGTGTGGGTGTGTGAGTGCATATATGTATATATTATTGTTCTATAGGCCAAAGATCTCCTTAATTTACGTTTGTTGTTACCCTGACAAGACAGCGATCGTCAGAATGCCTCAGATTGATGGTTTCATATGCCTCATATTTTATTTTATTTTTTTTTTAAGGTTTTAACTCTGCAGGAGCTAATTTTGTTTTTGTATTTAGCTTTATAGTCGAAAGCATCTCTTTTCGAGAATGGCTTCCTTTGAAGCCAGCACGGCTGTTTCCATCGTTTGGGGATGGGATCATCTAATGTGCGTTGGGTGGGTGGGCGGGGGTTATGGGATGTTGGCTTTTTGTCTCTGTAGGTATGTATATACTCCTGAGTTTTGTTTGTTTTGGTTTTCCCTTTTACCTCTTTTCCTTATATCTCCTCTGGTGGTGGGTGAGTCGGTCTTATTTTCTCTCAGAGAATGCCTATGAACGATCGTAATCTGCGCAAGCCTGATACTGGATCAAACATTACATTCACTAGCTGGAATGTGAAAGGTGTGAATAATCCAATTAAGCGATCAAAGATTTTTTCACATTTGAAACGCCTGGACACTGACATAGCTTTCCTTCAGGAAACTCATTTGCGAAATAAAGATCATTTCAGACTCAAACGAGCTTGGGTGGGTGATATTTTTCATTCAAATTTTGATTCTAGGTCTAGAGGAGTAGCAATTTTGATCAACAAAAGAGTCAATTTCTCCGTCTCCAGGACAATATCCGATAAGAATGGTAGATATCTTATTGTTGCGGGCACTCTATACTGTAACCCTGTATTGTTGGTGAATATATATGCCCCTAATTTTGATGACCCCAATTTTACGGATAGGCTGTTTGGCAACCTCCCTTTCTTAAATACGCATATTACAATACTGGGCGGTGATCTGAATTGTGTTATTAATCCTTCTTTGGACCGTTCGAATCCTCGTACTTTGACTCAATCCTCTATGTCAAAATCTATTACCGATTTTACAGTCAAGAACGGGCTTGTTGATCCGTGGAGGGTCTCACATCCTGGAGATAAGGAATTCTCTTTTTTTTCACAAGTACATCAGTCATATTCACGTATTGACTATTTTTTTGTTGATGGCTCTCTTCTCCCCAAAGTTACTTCTGTCGTATACCACCCAATTGTTATTTCGGATCACGCCCCTCTAACTTTGAATATAACATGGTCTGAGCGCCCCCGTTTTTCTTCTCCCTGGAGGTTTAATCCATTGCTTTTATCCGACGATGCATTTAATGTTTCTATATCTGCTTCAATAGATGATTTCATTGCATTAAACAAAACAGATTCTACCAGTTTTTCGCTAGTATGGGAATCACTCAAAGCATATTTGCGAGGACAGATTATCTCTTATTCAGCATACGCCAGTAAAATCCGCAGGGCTAAATTACAGGAGCTCACATCTAAAATTCAGGACACAGACAGACTAAACTCAGTTAACCCGAGTCCGAGTTTACTGAAACAACGGCTTGATTTGCAGTCAAAATTCGATCTTATAGCGATAGCCGATTCTGAACGGCTCCTATTACGCGCTCATGCCAACTATTATGAACACGGCGATAAACCAAGCAGGTTATTGACTCACCAATTAAAAAGGCAAGCAACGTCGAGACTGATTCCCAGCATTAGAGATTCTAATGGCACACTTACCACCGATCCAATCGCCATCAACACAATTTTTAAATCATACTACTCCTCTCTCTATGAGTCAGAATCTCCACTTGACACAGCAGAAATGACCTCCTTTCTTGATAATATCACTGTCCCTACTATTAATTTGGATGTGGCTAATGGCCTCGATGCTCCTTTCAGCTTGCAAGAAATTGCTGCCGCCATTGAAGCTACGCAAAGCAACAAGGCCCCTGGTCCCGATGGGTTCGGAGCTGAGTTTTTCAAAAAATTCAAAGACAAATTAGCCCCCCTTTTACTTTCAATGTACAATGAGTCCCTTGATCATGGCTCATTGCCTCCCTCTTTAATGCAGGCGTCTATTGCCCTCCTTTTGAAGAAGGACAAGGACCCTGAATCATGCACTTCTTATAGGCCCTTGTCTTTACTGAATGTAGATGTCAAAATTTTAGCCAAAGCACTAGCAATTCGTCTTGATAAGATCCTTCCTAGCATCATATCTGAGGAGCAGAATGGTTTCATCAAGGGACGCCAGCTCTTCTATAATGTTCGTACACTTCTTAATGTGATTCTCTCTAAAGATTCTTCTCCACTCCCTGAAGTTGTTATCGCAATTGATGCTGAGAAAGCTTTTGATCATGTCGAATTTAACTATCTTTTTGCAACACTTCATAAATTCGGATTTGGACACTGGATTTGGTTTATATCGTGGATTAGACTTCTTTACACTTCCCCTCAGGCCAGCATTCACACCAATGACAACTACTCCACTTATTTTACATTATCACGTGGCACGAGACAGGGCTGCCCTCTCTCCCCTTTGCTATTCGCTCTATCCGTCGAACCACTTTCAATTGCTTTAAGAACTCTTCCTCTATTTCGCGGAGTCTCTAGGTCCAATGTGGAACTTAAATTGTCACTTTATGCAGACGACCTCCTTTTATATGTATCTGACCCTTTAACCAGCATCGCACCAATATTATCTCTGTTGAAGAATTATGGATCCTTCTCCGGCTATAAGGTCAATCTTCACAAGTGTGAATGCTTCCCCATAAACTCCTCTGCTTTACAACTCAAACAATCTGATATCCCCTTTAAACTCAGCCCGTCAGGCTTTAGATACTTAGGGATTAATGTGACCCGCACTCTGCCCTCTCTTTTCACCGCTAATTTTTCCTCACTGGTAACTCGAGTGAAGGCGGACTTACAGAGGTGGAACTCCCTACCATTGTCACTGATAGGAAGAATTAACACAGTGAAAATGACTGTATTGCCTAAATTTCTTTTTTTGTTCCAATGCACTCCTTTATTTCTACCAAAATCTTTTTTTAAATCACTTGACCAAATTGTTTCCAATTTTTTATGGGCCGGTAAGACACCCAGAGTGAGGTATTCGCTTCTCCAAAAATTTAAATTTAATGGGGGTCTAGCACTACCAAACTTTATGCTTTACTATTGGTCAGCGCATATTCACAAACTAATTTATTGGCTTCAGTCTCCTGAGTTATTATGGTGCAGATTGGAGGCTCAGTCACTCTCTTCATCCTCTGTAACGGCCCTACTCTCCTCCTCTTTACCATTGAATCCCTCTAAGTTTACAAATAGCCCTGTGGTGCTTTCCTCCCTTAAGATTTGGTCACAGTTTAGGCGCCACTTTAAATTTGCTTCTCCATCCATCTATACACCTGTTACTAAGAATCATCTGTTCCCTCCATCACTAGTAGACACCACTTTTATGATTTGGTACAACCGGGGCATTAAGCACTTCAGGGATCTATATAAGGATGGTATCTTTTCCACATTTTCAGATCTGAGGTCAAAGTTCAATTTGCCTGCCTCCCATTTGTTTCGCTACTTCCAGCTTCGACACTGCGCCTCTGCTCTGTTTCCATGCTTCCCTTCCCTTCCTGCTAACCAACCGTGGGATGATCTTCTAACAATGAAACTCAGTCAAAAGTCTCTGATATCTAAGATATATGCACTGTGTATGACATTTGATGATCATTCTGTAGATAAAGCTCGGGAGGGTTGGGGACGAGAGTTGGGCCTTGACTTCACAGGGGAGCTGTGGGATAAAGCTATCCGTAGCATACGATCTAGCACGCCTTGCGCTAGATTTGAACTTATTCAATTTAAGGTGCTGCATAGAGCCCACCTATCAAAATCCCGATTATCGGAAATATATCCGAATGTTGCAGACCTATGCGACAGATGCCAGGGTTCTCCATGCAATTTAAGTCATATGTTTTTCTCCTGTCCTAGGTTACAGAAATTTTGGAGTGATTATTCTGTGATCATGTCTAAAGTTCTGGGTAAAAAAGTTGTTATGGCCCCCCTCTTAGCAATATTCGGACTCACTGTTGACTCCTCACATATCAGCCCCACACAGTCAGAAGTATTGGCTTTCACATCCCTTTTAGCAAGACGTCGTATCTTACTTCTATGGAAATCCCCCAAGTCCCCGTCTATTTCTATTTGGCTTAGTGATGTTATGTTTTTTCTTAAATTGGAGAAGGTGAGATACTCTTTAAAAGGCAACGCAGCTAAATTCGTTCGCAAATGGCAATCTTTCATAGACCACTTTACCGCGTTGAAGACTCTACCCACCGACTGACCCCCCCCTCCCTTAATTTTCTTTTCATCTCCTTAATTTGTTTTTTTTTTATGTTTTATTTATTTCCAGTTAATGGGATATCACTTATGGGCATCTACATTCACCACTGCATTTGTTTTTTGTATGCATTTTTGCTCATACATTACTTTCCTCCTTTGATCATTTCTTGCTCATCTGTTTATTTATTATTTAACGCTACAGAGACTCTGTTCCTTAGTTAGGTTTTGTGTGTTTTAAAAAAAAAAAAAAAAAAAAGGAGACAATGTATAATGCGTGTGTTTGACTACAGATTTCCATGTTTTCATTGTATGTTGTTTCCTATAAAAAGATCAATAAAAAAAAAAAATAAAAATAAAAAAAAAAAAAAATAATAAAGAAAAATTTAAATAAGCTCACGTTGTTTTACAGATTGTTTCTTTGGTTGAATGTGTGGGGTTTTCCTCAGTATGAAGTAAGTAAGTAAGTAAGTACATTTTATTTATATAGCACCTCTCACAGAGAGAAACTCACAAAGTGCTTTACATACAGAAAAAAACAGTAAAAACATGAGGTAATTAAAAAGCTGCACAATGTGTCTCTAAGGAAAATAACAAACAGAAAAGAGAAAGAAAAAGACAAAAAGAAAAGAAACAAAAATCATAATACATCAATAAATGTCTGCTCAAAAAATAGCGTTTTTTAATTTGTTTTTAAAAATGTCCACAGATGTTGCATCTTTCAGGGCTTGTGGGAGCATGTTCCAAAGATGTGGAGCAACTGCTTGGAAAGCCCTGTCACCTTTGGTTTTTAGATTTGTTTTTGGCGTTGTTATAAGGCCCTGATCAGCCGACCTTAAGGCTCTTTGTGGCTCATAGCGTGGGACCAGATCTATAAGGTACTGAGGAGCCTGACCATGCAGTGCTCTGTAGGTTATAACTAAAATTTTAAAATGGACCCTGAACTTGACAGGGAGCCAGTGCAAGGAGGCCAGGATGGGAGTGATATGGCA
Organism: Cololabis saira; assembly: GCF_033807715.1. Classification (NCBI taxonomy): domain Eukaryota; kingdom Metazoa; phylum Chordata; class Actinopteri; order Beloniformes; family Belonidae; genus Cololabis; species Cololabis saira. Next base: position 11,443,276 of record NC_084594.1, read on the forward strand.
CCTCCTGCTGGATCTGGTGAGTAATCTGGCTGCTGCATTTTGGATAAGATGAAGACGTCCCATGTCGGTTTTGTTGAGGCAGGTGAAGAGTGAATTACAGTAGTCCAAACGTGATGATATAAATGCGTGAATGATCATTTCTAGCTCTGGGTATGAGACAACAGATCTGAGCTTGGCAATATTTCTGAGATGGAAAAAGCAGGTGCGGGTTATTGAGCTGATGTGAGTGTTGAGTTGCATGGTCTGGTTGAAGTTGACACCTAGGTTCCTGATATTTGGACGGACATAGTCTTTAAGGGGCCCGATGCAGTCCACCACCTTTGGAATGAGGCTATCAGGTGCCACAATGAGCACCTCGGTTTTCGTCTCATTCAGGGATAAAAAATTGTCCGACATCCAGGCCTTTATAGCTGACAAGCACTCATGTAAAATGTTGAAATTAAAATCAGTTGGGCTCTTTGGGTTAAAAGAATAATAAAACTGGATGTCGTCTGCATAAAAGTGATAAGATATACCTTTAAAAGTGCTGATAAGGTGTCCTAGTGGTAGCATGTAAAGTGCAAATAGCGTTGGCCCAAGAACGGAGCCCTGGGGGACCCCATAGGAAAGGGGGGCAGATGCTGACACATATGTACCAACAGCCACATTAAAACTCCTACCCGTGAGGTAGGAGGAAAACCAATTAAGAGCCCTTCCTGTGATCCCTACCTGTTCATTGAGTCTATTTATTAAAATAGAGTAGTCTAGTGTGTTTTATGAAGTAAAAATGTTTCAGAATAAAGGAGCTCTTATTTATGTGACTGCGAAATTTGACATGAACACTTGTACAATAAGAATCGGAAAATAATACAATATTTAAATGTTCACTTGCTTGAGAAATTTCCACCCACATAAAATGTTTATAGTCTTGTTCTGAATGTGAAATTGCAGCAATAAATAATAAAAACAAATATTTACAAATGTGTAAAATGTTTACATGCTGTATATATATGAAAACTCAGATTCCATCATTTACCTGTATTTATTTCATCTTTAATGTTTTTTTTATACAAGTGGAGAATGGCACTGGTTGCAATGAAAGTGTTTTGAAAGTCATGGGTGTGCATGTGCAGAAATGTGAGCGAGACAGGGAGGGTTTTGTCGGTGGGCGGGTTTAGCCAAGGGTCAACCGATCTGAGACAGAGATCGAAATGGTTGCTTTTCCTCAGTTCGCCTTCATGTCTGTCCTCTATTTCTGCATCTACTGAAAGGCATTAAAGTAAAATAAAAAAAGTCAAGGTTTTTTTTCTTTAAAGTTTGACATCAAAGCCAGAATAAAGATGATTATTTTTTCTTTACAACTACCGGTGCCTGTAAGCAACCAACTTATTCAGTCATGTCGAGCCCTGCAGGACGAGACCCGGCTTCCTGAATCTGTGAGATTCAAGTGTCTCTTGTAAAGTTAAGAGGTCTCATAAGAAGCTGCTTCATCAATGAAAGAGCAGAAGGTTAGGAAAGAAAGAGATGTGTGTTGATGTGGTGCCTCCAGTTTTTGAAATTGAATGAATGAGATGAGCTAATAGTTTGACAGCTTACAACATCGGACAATATTTCAAAAGGTTAAATGAAACCAAAGGAATTATATATTTACGGTAAGTTAAAATGATTGACGGACAAACAGCTTCTGTTTGACTTGAGTATGCTGTGCAATGCAATACAAACAGTACTGTGTTCACATTTTGTGAGTAAAACATGATTTTATTTGACAGTTTGTAACAGTATTACTGGCTCTCTCTGGTCGTTAATGACTCCACTGATGGGCTGGAAGATAACGCAGCAACAAAACCTGAAAAATGCTCATTGCATCCTCACAACCAAGTTTCAACACATCATGGAACCAAAAACAAAGAAGAATTTGATCACCGCTTTAAAATGAATGTGGCATCCGTATAGGGTTGCCACCCGTCCCATGAAATACGGAATTGTTCCGTAATTGGGAATTAAAAGTTGCGTTCCGTATTGAACCAATACAGACACATATTATGCTCTTATTTATATATATATATATGTATGTATATATATATATATATATGTATATATATATATATATATATATATATATATATATATATATATATGTATGTATATATATATATATATATACATATATATATATATATATATATATATATATATATATATATATATATATATATATATATATATGTATATGTCATCATATACAGGTGAAGGTCTGAAAATTTGAATATATTTCAAAACTTAATTCGTAGTAAATTTAATTCAACTAAAGGTAAAACAAATATATTATTTCCCACTACATTCAAAGTGAGATATTTCAAGCCTTTATTTGCTACGATTTTGTTGATTGTGACTCAGTTTATGAAAACCCCAAATAAAAAATCTAAAAAAATGTGAATATTTTTATCAATAAACAATTCAATCATCCAAATTATAACAAATAAAGGTTTAACATATTTTGCTTTGCATGTAATGAGACTATGTAATATATTAGTTTCACCTTTTTAAGTTGAATTATTGAAATAAATTAACTTCAGTCATGCAAGTTCAATGCTATTAAAGCACTTTAAACTTTAAATCAAAGCATTTTATTTTTTTCATATAAAATAAATACATTTCTATGCAGTTTAGAAGTTTTGTGGATGTCCCTTTTTTTTGGCGCCTGCGCTGCTGAAATCGGGGCGTCCCTTATTTCTATTTCTGAAAGGTGGCAGCCCTACATCCATACCCAGTATATCTTAACACTATACTGGCTGTATCGTCATTTCCCATTGGTTGGCCCGGTGACATCATGAAGCGTGTCCAGCAGCTGTCCTTCTCACGATTGCACACCACCCCTTTAGACTACGGGAGAATTTGGCCTATAAAGGCAACTTCCACCTCGTGATGTAGTTGGTGGAAGTCCTAAAGTAAAGCCTTGCCAGAGGGAGAGAGAGTTTGTAGAGTTTGCAAGATTAGGAAATACTGTGGTTAAAAATATAAGATCACCTTGCACATCTAACTTTTTGATGTATTTTACTTTTTATAAATGTATGTCTTATGACGACATCTAAGGCAAGAATGCAACAACTTAGATAAGTACAAAAAGCTGGAAAAGCAGGACAGGTGCACTTCAAAGTTTGTCTTATGATTATATGACAGTTTGTGAGCGTTTCATTTCAAATCATCATCTGTTGGGTCACAAGTCTGGATCGCTGCGACTGCAGCGAGAGATTTTTGCAGCGAGCACAGATCTGCAGCAGCTGCTGATTAACTTACATCGTTACATCAGTCATATTGTCACATCTTTGATCAAAGAAAACCTGACAGGCGGCTTTTATCTTCTCCACAGATGGCCATGTTAGGATACTATCTGTGGACGGCTCTACAACAGTTTTGTGTCAGCTAAGTTATTTTATTTCTTTCAAGATGGGATAAAAGCACTGCTATCTCAGATTACCATGGCGCTTGTCTTTTCATGTGCTGCTAATGCACAAATTCAGTTGATTTACTGCTTGATATGGTGGAAATGGTGATTGTTGTACAACCCAAGGGTATAAATATAAAATGACCACTCCTCCAGGATGTCTATTCAGGTATGTAATTTCGGAGGAGAAAAAAGAAATAAAATTAGAGTTATTACAATTTTTTTTGACAGCTGAATAGTCTGGCTTTGTAAAACATACTTCATTTCTTTGTTTTCTTTTATTTAGTTTTTAGTAAATAACACTATATGGAAAACAAATGCAATTATTTCCAGCAGAGTACAGGAACAAAATGATGGAAAAAATAAGTCAATCTGATTTTTTTTATTTTTCTTTGAGGCAGCAATTTCACCAATGTTATATCTTCTGCATCAACCAGGTTCCAGCTCTCTTGGATAGCAGTTTACAGAATAAGCTTTGGAGAAAGAAGCCCTTTTTTTCCCTCAATTTAAAACACATTTTTATTCTGCCTAAAATCTGGATGGTTTGAGTTGATATGACTTTCCCGTAGAAAGGTGTTGACACTCTTTACTCTGCAGCAAGGTGCAATATCATCCTGGAAATTACTTCATCACCAAACCTATTTTCATAGGACGGAATAAGAAAACTGGCCAGAATTTCAGTTTAAACCTGTGTATTTACTGTCAAGTTAATGACTGCCTTCTTCCCTGGTCCTCCGTCTGACATGCAACCCAATATAATCACTGAATGTGGAAATTGGCTTGCTTTCTCCAGCCAGTCATCCTTATACGTTTCATCGCACCTGCACCAAACAATGGTTCCAACATCATCCGCTCGCCTGGTGCAGCTTCATGATTCATCACTGAATATCACTCGTTCCAAATCATCTACACCCCATGACAAAGGACAAAGGACTGCAACTGCAACCTTAAACTTTTATCTCAGACAAGGTTTTTTAGGTTGTTCTTTACCACATAACATCAGGCTGACAAGGAGTTTTATTACAAGAAAGAAAAAACACAAAAAGGAGTGTGAGAAGGAGACAACAACAAGATTAAGAAGAGCAATAAAAGAAAAGGCCCAACAGGAACAGTACAAGTCAGCCATCACCGATCACTGCAAAAGAGAAAATCCCGTCATGGACTGGGAAAAGTCATCCGCACCGACGACAAGAAACACCAGGGCTGGATCAGGGAGGCCACGTCAAATCTCACAGGTGAGTCAAGCCCAGAGGTGGGTTGTAACGAGTTACATTTACTCCGTTACATTTACTTGAGTACGTTTTGGGAAATGTTGTACTTTTAGGAGTAGTTTTGGATCTCTATACTTTTTACTTTTACTTGAGTAGATTTGTGAAGAAGAAACTGTTACTCTTACTCCGCTACATTAGGCTACGTTGAGCTGTTACTTTTCTTTTATCCCTTTTATCCGCGTACGAGTCAATCTCATGACATCACTGAGTGATTCTTTGTGTTTTTGCATGTTTTTTCACATACACACAGACTCAAACACACACACAGAGTTTATATGAGTTCATGGACTTGTTCTAGTTCTGCCCGCGGAGCCTGGTTAAAAAAGAAAAGTACAAAGGCTTGAAATTTTGTGCTACTTGATCTTAATTTATTTTTTTATTCTGTTATTTTATTTATTTTATTATTTATTAAAGTACTTGAATTTACTTTAAGCTTATTTAATTTTTTTAAATTAATTTAAATTAATTTTATTATTTTATTGATTTAATTTACCTGAAGATGATTGTTTTGTACTTTTGTCTGTTAGAATGGTTGTGTTAAATAAAATAAATCAGACGTTACTCAACAGTTACTCAGTTACACTACTTCAGTAGTTTTACTTCAGTAGTTTGAGTAGTTTTTTCACCAAGTACTTTTTTACTTTTACTCAAGTAATTATTTGGATGGCTACTTTTTACTTCTACTTGAGTCATATTTTTCTGAAGTAACAGTACTTTTACTTGAGTACAATTTTTGGCTACTCTACCCAGCTCTGATTGTTCATTGAACATAAGCTGATAAAGACGAGTCACACACCATCATGTGACACTCTGATGAAGGCGAAAAATGTAAAGTAAAGAACAACCCAAAATACCTCGTCTAAGATAAAACAACCAGCAAAGTTTAATTGTAAACCAAAGACAATATAAACTTTATGGACTGCAACCGTCTTTTCTTCCGTGGGGGTCCCGGCGGTGGCTTACATTTGGTTTTCGTGGACGTAAATCCCATTTTCTTGAAATTATTTCTTACAGTTCCGGCACAAATATTGACTCTTGTTTCTGCCTTTTTATTTTTCCATTTCTTCTGTTGTACATTTTCAATTTCCAAGTAGTACACTTTTTTATTATTTATTTTTATTTTTTTCCCCCTGTTGCTTTGATATCTTATTTGGACTACTTCTGTCTTTCAAATTTTTAGTTTTTAAAGTTTTGTTTGCTTCTAGATTTGCTGCAAGATTGGGACTGGGAACAACAAACTCACTTATTTTTCTTTTTTAAAAAGTTTCATCATCTTTGTCATTGTTTCCATCCTCCTTTTTGGGCCATGGTTTCCTGTCAATCAGACAGATGCAACAGCTCCTTAAATGTGTCATTTGGTTTCTTTTAGAAGCAGAAATTATGTGATCTTTCTGGAAATCAATTAATTCCTTCACACAATCAGTATTAGAAATTCATTTTGAGTTAAGCTCCAATTTGTATTTATCAAATGACACACTGGATCTTCAGTTAGACCGGAAAAAAAGCAGGATATTAATTATGATCACATACTTCGCTAAGAAATGTATACTTTTACTTTGGAAAGGTGATTCCCCTCCAACTTTCAAGTTTTTTTTGGATCAAATTTCAGTTTTTTTACCATTGGAAAAATTAACTTTGGAAAAGTAAAACCGTGGTCATATTTTTCAAGAATTTTGGTTTCCATTATTTACAAAACTGGAGAATTTTTCCAAAGGGAACCAATGAGTATCTCTATTTTCGAACTTGTGCCTTATATGTATGTATGTATGTATGTATGGATATATATGTATATATATATATATATATATATATATATATATATATATATATATATATATATATATATATATATATATATATATATATATATAGTGCCATTATCCATTATATATTTTATTTATTTTTTAAATATTTGTTTAATTTTGTTCTCCCTTGATGTATGTGAAAATGTGAATTGTGAAAATTATTGTGAAATAAAAAGATATATAAAAAAAAAAAAAAAAAAGAAGCAGAAATTACAAGGTAAATTCGTAGTTTTATCATCATGATTTAAGGAGTCCATTTTTTAACTCCAATTTAATCTTTATCTTTATTTTCAGGTATGTTTTACAAGGTCACCTCTATGTGAAATAAAACACTGTTTCTACATTTCACTCAGCTTTCTTTTCATGTTTTTTTCATATCTTGTTCTACTTTAGAAGTATGCGATATCATTCAGAGTTGAAAAACAGTATCTCATACGTTAACCCCGCTACAAAAAAAATGTATCTTGATAATTATAGAAAAGATTGTTTGTTAAAATTCTCACAAATCACAAAAGATGCATGTCCTCCCATTTCATCTTGGAGGGTAAATGCCCTCTAAATGCAGGAAAGGGCATTGGCTGGAGAAGTTATTTTAGGTAGATTACTCCACAGTGTGTTCAGTCTAAGCCTCTTCAGCACTCTATGATGATGGATTCGGGTGATTTTACTTCATCCGTGGTCTTGGTTCAGCGCACAAATCAAGCCCGTTCTGAAAGCTTCAACATAACCACCCACAGTTCGGCAGTCAGACAGCTGGACTGCAGCAGGAAAGGGCTTGAAACGTTCACCTCTGACAAGTGAGCCCTGAAACTACCGCAATATGGAGACCAATTTCTCCTTTTCTCTTTTCCTTTTCTTGTACTCCAATCAGACCTCTCTCTCTGTGTGAGTCTCTCCCTTCTTTGTGTCCTCAACTCTCTTCATTTTTCCTTTAAATCTCCTTTTTTCTGTCTCTGTTCTTGTTCTTGTTTTTTCCTTCACTTCTCCCGTCTTTTCCCTATTCCTTTTACTCAACAACCTGTTAGGCTGCATAGTAGCTACACTCGACTTTGCCGTCCTAGTACAGGTGCAACCTCAGTACATTTACCGCCTCACCACTCGCCATCGCCACTGATGGCGGCTGCTAAATCTCTGGTTTATGAATGAATTTAAAAAAGAAAAAAAGAAACTGGAGCTCTGTTTTTTAAAATGATCGTAGAAACAGAGGTGTCAAAAGTATTCACATTCATTACTCAGGTAGAAGTATAGATATTAGAGTTTAAAAATACTCCTGTAGAAGTTGAAGTATCAACTCAAGTTTTTTACTCAAGTAAAAGTATAAAAGTACTGGTTTCAAAACTACTTAAAGTATAAAAGTAAAAGTAATGTAAGGGGGAAAAAAGCCATTAAGGACAAAAGCCATTGAAAATGAATGCATCTTAGTATAATGCAAATATATTAAAGAACCATATATGTGTACTATTGAGCATGTGTTTCAGAGAGCAGACGCGCACAAACCAATAGGGTGTCAGAATGGTATTATGTTTATACTTCTCATCCAACCACAACCAAATTCACTCTATCCGGATGGCACAATTTAACTGGATAGCTTTTTTTTAAAGGCCGAAATGAAATAGATTAACGAGGCTGTTTTTAAAATGTAAGGAGTAAAAAGTACAGATAATTGTGTGAAAATGTAAGGAGTAAAAGTAAAAAGTCGTCTGAAAAATAATTACTCCAGTGAAGTATAAATAACCAAAATTTCTACTTAAGTAAGGTAACGAAGTATTTGTACTTTGTTACTTGACACCTCTGCGTAGAAATAGGAGGATAAGCATCAGGGTGTGTTTCTGTGTCGCGTTAAGCCCACTGAGGGCTACTGAACTTGAAGAAGAGAGAGAAAATGTACTTTACATCGATGCACAGACACCGCAGCAGTTAGCAGGCAATGACTATCATTAAATCCAATTTGGATTATCTACTTTTTCTATTTTCTGCCTGAGAAGCAACAATGGATACACAACAAGACACGTTGTAAAGTCATACCCTCAGATGACTGCATAATTGTAATGGGAGCCTGGGGCAGTGCGTTGTTATAGAAGAATGAAGACAAATGGGATGTAGAGAAGACGGCAAAAGCCAGGAGAGAGCATGGTAGACCAAATAAACAGATTTAGCAAAAAACAGATCTCGTTCTCCACATTTCCCATGTTCTTGTTCTGTTTTCAAACTTTACACATATGGAAAGCAGAGTAAACACACCGTATTAGAGGCGTTTCTGTCAATTTGTTAACAAAAGCGACGCACAGGAGCACAGTCACAATTTGAATTTGGGTGCATTCAGTACTCGAGTTGTAAAATAAAATCAGGGGGGATGGTGGATTTTATCATATGGGGACAGATAATTTGTGCTGATTACAAATAATATAATATATTACAAATAATAGCACTGACCAAAACACCTGCAGAAATACTGCAGGAATGACATAGCAGCAGTTAAATGCAGCCTTCTGTAAGCTTTAAATATCCACTGGGCTTACATCAAATACATCAAAACACAACAATATAAAACAGTTTTCTGAACTTATCAATATGACTCTGTCCTTCACAGGATAAGTAAAATGGATCACTGCAAAAACTCAAAATCTTAACAAGAATATTTGTCTTATTTCTAGTTAAAATGTCTCATTTTAGTAAAGAAACCTCATTACACTTAAAACAAGACTCATCACTGGCAAAAAAAACTAAACATTTTCACCTGTTTCAAGTAGATTTTCACTTGAAATAAGTAGAAAAATCTGCCAGTGGAACAAGATTTTTTTGCTTGTAATAAGAAGATAAATCTTGTCCCACTGGCAGATTTTTCTACCTATTTCAAGTGAAAATTTACTTAAAACAGGTGAAAATTGTCAAATAAGTTGTTTTTCTGGTGTTATTTTTCTGGTAATAATTCCAAATGTTGAAATAGCAGTAAAACCACATTCATTGATAAATGACAAGGAAAGGGGGGGATGATTTTGACCGTTTTTATTTCAGGGGGGAATGCCATCCCCCCTCAACTCGAGTACTGGGTGTATTTATCATATAGATAAATGTTTAGAGCAGAAAACTGGGTGGAAATTCTTACTCTGTACTATGATTCTTAAGTATCAAAGGCTGCCAGTCACCATTAGTAATGAGAGCGGGTTGTCTTACCTCAGTAAAACGTTACATGGGACTGGGATCCAGCTGACTTAGGTGACATGACAGGTGGTTAGTCCGTCACACAGACAGGGAGACAGCCAGTCCCTTATTCTCACTTGTATAACCAATTCACAATCACATTTAGACCCAAAATGCATGTCCCTGGAGAGTAGACTGTGGACACTGCAGGATCAGGAGAAAACCCATACAGGCACTTCGACATCATGTCAACTCCAACACGGAGAACCACAGCCAGCAAGCTGCTTCAAACCCACAACCTTCCGCTCTAGGGCCAGCTCTAACCACTGATTCTCCGTGCCACTTCACAAAGTTTAGGGGGAAGAAGATAAAAAAAAACTTTGTTAGTTTTCTTGTAACAGTTCAATGAGATTTTTTCGAAATTGGATCCACAAATCAAGTAAGCCTGGCCTCTCGGGAGTCTTCTTTCACCAACTGAACAGTATAAACTAATATAGAAGCACAGTAAATTAAATAAGCCAGTATCAGCACTTGTACAGGTCGTATTTTTCTATTCTGTTGTGTTTTTAACCATATTCTACACAAACAAAACTAAGAAGAACATTAATTATTACTGTCAGGAGTTATTTTTCAGAGTAGGTTTGCATTTTTGTGATCAGTATACTTGATACTGAACACAGCATTTTATTGTAAGTAATACAAGGACTGCGATAATCTTGGAGCACCACTTTTTTCGTAAAGCAGTCGTAAGGGTGGTCGTTAAGTGGTAAAGCAGTCCAATACAAGACCTAAAGCCACCTCATGTAGCAGTAGCACTTCTGACCACATGAGGAGGCTTATAAGATACATCTGCTGTGTTTGACAAAAGAGCCACTGACTATACTGCACTAATGAGTAAGGACTGTCCGGCATGTTTTATAAAACCACTTTGTGTCTTCAGCCTGGGACTGACAGTCGCACATCAGGATGTGCTGCCCCCATGTGTTCAGACGTGGTATTGCTACATAGAGTGGCTTTAAGCAAACGTTCTCTCATGTTCTTCTGAGTGTTAGGATGTTTTGTAGAGATTCTTTTGTAAATCAGCAGCTTCCAGAGCATGGTAAGACAATACCTTAATATCATTTGACCCTTTTATCCTGACTTGTATTCATAATTGAACTAATCACATTATATTATCAAATGTATAAAAAATAATTCATGCCCAGTATTTTTCTTTGTTTCTAAACATTTTTATGCAGTCGACAAAATGTTTTGGCCAAGCATGTTATAGAGAGACTAACACACTCCAAAAGTCTACCGTTATTATCTATAAAAAAAAAAAAAAATGCAAAATGACTGTTGTGTTTGTCAAAATCTGTGGGTACATTAAGATGTCCTGCATTATTCATTTTTTTTCAAACAAACTGAACCTCTGACCATGAAAAAAGTGGAAAAAGTACACATTTTTCAGCACTGTTTCACAATATTTTTGATAAATAATAATACAAAAATGTAATACAAATGCACAAAAAAGCCCTAAAATATATATAAAAAAAAATGGTTTAAATTATGTAGTACTTGTGTTTTATAAACTTTTAATGATAATAATACTAAAAATAATAAATAAAGAAATAACATCCATCCATCCATTTTCTATACCCCCTTTATCTTTCGCAGGGTCACAGGGGTCTGCTGGAGTTTATCCCAGCTCATTACAGGCGAGAGGCAGGTTACACCCTGGACAGGTCGCCAGTCCATCGCAGTAAAGAAATAACAATTTTTGATAAAAAAATAAAAAACTCTGGCTGTTCTGTCCAGCACTTCCAGTTTCTGTTGCGAGACAACGCTTCAATCATGCCCACATAAAGATGTCAATATTAGAAAAATATTTTGTCATAATAAAAAGGCTAATAATTTTCTTCTATGAAAGCATTATGGAGCTCTATTTAAACAAGCTGTATTTGTAATGTGATATTTAGTGCCATAGCTGTGGAGCGATCACCCAAAAGAATGAATAACTTTATTAACCAAGAAAGTGTAACTGAATTGAAGCTATGATTTAGTAAAAGGCTCTCAGAGAATTATGCATGAGCTTCCTTTGATCACATGCAGCCGTGTAGTCTTTCATGTGGATTGCTAAACCATTTATTATAAAGAAAAAAAAATGCTGCATGAATTAATAATTTTGCTTAATGGTATTGTGTCAGCTGAAACTAATACAGTGTGTAGAAATTCACTTTAGTACTGCATTTCCTCATTAGTTAAAGAATCGTGTTTGATCCAAAAACAAACGCAATGAATCTTAAATCACCGGTTTATAGTATCAGTTCTCTCAATCATTTCTTGCTGCTCCACAGCTTGGTGGTCAGACGTCTTTCCTCCAGAACTGAAGGCACGGTGGAGCGCGTGGACGAGTGAAAGAGCATTATGTTTCACTGGATTCAGAACAGTATATGCATGAGATAACTGACAATCCCTGTGGATTAAAATCAGACTTTTCTTTCCCTCAATTAGCTATCTGGGGTTGCTCTCTAACTCAATAGCACTCTTATCTCACTCTGCGGAAAGGTCAAGCCTACAGGGGGGGCTGTGGTGAGTAGCTGGCTAACATTTGGTACTTGCAGCTGAAGTGTGTGCTTTCCACGTACGTCTGCGAGAGGACGATAAGGAGTGTGTGTATCATTAAGGTCATTAAATTAATTTCTATCCAGGCGAGAACAAATTTCCTCTGTGTGATGGTGCAAAAAAAAAAAAAAAGACCGGGGTGAAGCAGGACCGAAGGACAAGAGATTTGCATGGAAATAACACAATCTCTAATTGGGGTCAATCCCTTTCACCATCACTTCTTTATGAATTCTGTAATAAACCTCATGTATTGTCTTGGAAAAAATAATTAATCTATCAACATTTCTTAATCCGTCACCACTTTTTAAAAAATGATTAAAAAAACACATCACGAGACAGGTTTTAAGGCATAACTTGTAGTAATCACCCACACAGTGTTTTTACATGAAATGTTCCAATCTTTCAAATTAACTTCATAATATTTCATTAGCCTTTGGCACTTTAGCCTTGTTGAAATAAAGTGTGCACTTGTAAACATCAGGTAATACAGTGGTGTGCAGGGACATGCTCCGACACACTGTTAACCCTTAACTTCCTGTGTGGAACCAGCTTTTACCTTCTGAGCGCGGCGCTTGTCCGCCCTCTGGTTCTGGTGGTAGATGCGGCTGAAGTTGGAGACGATGACGGGGACGGGCAGGGCGATCACCAGCACGCCACTCAGGGAGCAGATGGAGCCAAAGATCTTGCCAGCGATTGTCTTTGGTACCATGTCTCCGTACCTACACGAGACGAACGAAAGAGCTTAGAGCAGGGGTCTGCAACGCAAGATGTTGAAAGAGCCATATTGAACCAAAAACACAAAAAACAAATATGTCTGGAGCTGCAAAAAATGAAAAGTCTTGTATAAGCCTTAGAATAAAGGCAACACATGCTGCATGTATCTATATTAGCTATAAAAATTACTGCGTTGGACTGGCGACCTGTCCAGGGTGTACCGCTGCCTCTCGCCATCTAAAGTTTATCACTAAATCTGCCTATTACCACCTAAAAAACATTGCTAGAATTAAGGGGATTCTGTCTAAACAAGACATGGAAAAACGTATTCATGCATTCATTTTCAGTAGGTTGGATTATTGCAATGGGATCTTTACAGGCCTTAACAAGAAATCTATCAGGCAGCTGCAGCTGATCCAGAACCTGCCGCCAGAGTCCTTACAAACACCAGGAAACTGGACCATATTACACCAGTCATGAAATCACTACACTGGCTTCCAGTTAGTCAAAGGATAGAGTTTAAAATCTTACTGCTGGTCTACAAAGACCTGAAAGGTCTTGGACCAAAAAACATGGTTGATCTGTTAGTTCCTATGAAGCTCCCAGACCCCTGAGGTTCATCTGGATCTGGTTTGTTCTGGTTCCCAAGAACCAGAACCAAGCAAGGTGAGGCAGCGTTCAGTTATTCTGCTCCTCACCGGTGGAACAAACTTCCTGTAGACCTGAGGTCTGCTCCAACTGTCAGCTCCTTTAAATCAGGGTTAAAAACATTACTGTTTACTCAAGCGTACTCTTAAATTAAACTTACCTGCTGTATTCTACTGCCCTTATTTTTAACAGATTGTGCTTTTTATTATTAGGGCCCGAGCACCTTCAGTGCGAAGGCCCTATTGTATCTGTAGGAATTTTTTTTCTTTTTTCTTCTGACGAAAGGAGGGCCTTTTTGCCCCCCTAAACGTGCCCAAAAAGTCACCAAATTTTGCATGCAAGTCAGGCCTGGCGAAAAATTTGATATTTAATGGTTTACATTAATGGGCGTGGCAAAATGGCTCAACAGCGCCCCCCGGAAAACTTTGTGCCTCAAGCCCCACAATACGGTTTGACGTACATCCACGAAAATCGCTACACACCTGTATCATGGCACCACTTAAAGAAAAGTCTCTTGGCGACATGGCCGAAACCGAACAGGAAGTCGGCCATTTTGAATTAATCGTGTCACTATGGCGCAATTTATGCCATTCCTTCGGCAGTTAATACGGCCCGAACCGTAACGTGCACCCAGGTGTGTTATACATCAAAACGTGCGTCTCTATCCTGCGACAACACGCATTACTTTTCTCTTTCAAAAGCGTTACCGTGGCGACGCTAGACGCCAAAAAGCGCGCCCCCCTTCATCTGATTGGTCCATATTTGATAGTTCCCCAAAAGGCACCAAATTTTGCATGCAAGGCAGGCCTGGCGATAAATTTGATATTTCATGGTTTGTATTAATGGGCGTGGCAAAATGGCTCAACAGCGCCCCCCGGAAAACTTTGTGCCTCAAGCCCCCACAATACGGTTTGACGTACATGCACGAAAATCAGTACACATCTGTATCATGGCACAACTTAAAGATAAGTCTCTTGGCGCCATGGCCAAAAACCGAACAGGAAGTCGGCCATTTTGAATTAATTGTGTAATTTTGGCGCAATTTATGCCATTCTTTCGTTAATTAATACGGCCCGAACCGTAACGTGCACCCAGGTGTGTTATACATCAAAATGTGCGTCTCCATCCTGCGACTACGCGCATTACTTTTCTCTTTCAAAAGTGTTACCGTGGCGACGCTAGACGCCAAAAAGCGTGCCCCCTTTCATCTGATTGGTCCATATTTGATAGTTCTCCAAAAGTCACCAAATTTTGCATGCAAGCCAGGACTGGCGATAAATTTGATATTTCATGGTTTGCATTAATGGGCGTGGCAAAATGGCTCAACAGCGCCCCCTAGAATACTTTTCTCTGCCATAACTTTTGAATGGTTTGACATAAAGAGTTGTGGGTGGTGTCATGGGACTCGGTATTGAGTCCTTGACCTTCATTGGCCTGAATTAGCCCCGCCCCTTCTTCTGATTGGCTGTCCCTTTTTTCTGCTATATCTTTTGAATGGTTTGACATAGGAAGTCGTGGGTGGTGTCGTTTCTGATATGCTTATGGGGGCGGTGGCCGTGAATGCGAGGGCCCGTTCATCGCTGCTTGCAGCTTTAATTTTACTTCTTTTCTTATCATCTTATTCAATCATATTTGTTATTTACTGTCTAATTATGTTGAATTATTTACTGTCTAATTATGTCTTGCCGCTTTTAATGTCAATGTAAAGCACTTTGAATTACCTTGTGTTGAATTGTGCTATACAAATAAATTTGCCTTGCCTTGCCTTGCCTAAATGGGGGAAGATTTTTTCATTATGCACTTTGAGAAAAAAGTCGGAATGCCGAGATTAATGTTGAAGTACAATCTTGAGAAAAAAGTCAAAATGTTGAGAAAAAAGTCGAAATTTCTAGAAAAGTCGAAATGTCTAGAAAAGTCGAAATGTCTAGAAAAAAGTCAAAATTTCGTGAAAAAAGTCAAAATGTTGAGAAAAAAGTCAAAATTTAGAGAAAAAAGTCAAAATTTAGAGAAAAAAGTCGAAATGTCGAGATTAAAAAGGAAAGGCAAAAGGAAGAAAAAAAGAGAAAAAAAGGAAAAAAGAAGAAAAAAAAGAAAAAAAAAAGAGAAAAAGAGGAAAAAAAGGAGAAAAAAAGAAGAAAAGAAGGAAAAAAAGAAGAGAAAAAAAAGAAAAAAAGGGAAAAAAAGGTCAAACATTTTTAAAAAAGCTCCAGGAGCCACTAGGGCGGCGCTAAAGAGCCGCATGCGGCTCTAGAGCCACGGGTTGCTGACCCCTGGTTTAGAGCGTTGACAAGTAGATGTATGGGTTTACATACACCGGGATTGTGTTCATCCATCATCCACAAAGCACACAGATTTTTCTTAACAGTTTTACAGTGATCACTTCTCATTTTCACTTTTTTTTATGCTTTAAAGTGCCTGTATGAAGGGAAACTGAGTTATAGAAAAGCCAGCGTAAATACAGAGGAATACACTAGTGCTCTGGGCTTCCCTCCTGCTAAAGTTGATAGTAGTAATCCATACTGTTTTTGCTCCCAGACCCCCCCAGCCCACCCATTTCAAACCCACACAGACAGCCTCGTTGCATATTAAATGCATAATGGCTGTAATAGGCAGTTATGATCAGGAGACACGACTGAATCTTCACGACTGATCAAATCATCAAAACTACCGGTGCAATGAGTTTGAAAGTATCCTTTTATGTGAAACGACATTACCATTTCTACGTTTTTAAGGTACTTCAAAGAAAAATGCACTTACCCTTAGGCCAGACATCTTTGAAATGTGCATAAAACATATTGTAACGGCAACATTTTTTAATGACAACATAATTATAGGCTCCACACTGCCATTCCAAGCCACCCAGACTGAGTTTCCTATGCTGGTTTTACAGGACCTGCTCTCCAACAATGAATTTAAATCATAATTCTGAGACACTGCATTCAGCAAGGGAAATCCAAAATAGTTGGACATTAAGATAAAATGTTATTATTGACTCCACAGTGGGGAAATTTATGGGTTCAAGCAGAAAAAATAATGCACCTCAGAGACTATATATACACTCAGGGGCTATAAATATGTATATGAAATATAAAAAGTAGGCTTAAAAATATATTAAAAAATATTTCAATGAAATTAGTTGGATAAATCAAGATCCCAAGATTTTTTTTTAAGGAGACGTTGAAGTTAAATTTTCCTTTCCCAATCCAAAATCCTCTCTTACAGGTATTAGTACAGCTGGAAGCCCATTTTAAGCCTGATTTCTTTGATGAAGGTTTACCCGCGTAAAATCTTCCATAAACTGGTCGATGGCCCAATTCAACCTGTCAAAGTGAGTTGACGAAGGTTTGTCTTCAGATCTTTCACAAAATCAATGCAGCATTTCAGCGCTGACACAGTGGTGTCAGCACCACGGCTGTACTCACACCCGGCGAGCCGTTTCTGCCCCATCTAAATAGTATTGAGCATCACAAAGTCCTGCCAGGGGGATCTAGGGCCAGGAGGAGGCCAAGGTTGATTTACTGGCAGAAGCTGCAGGTCAGGCCACGCTGCAGTGGAACTAATTGATTTGAAAACAGACTTCAGGAATGAGGTTGTAAGCTGGTGAGAAAAGACATGAATATTGTTTCCAGCAGAGTCTACTGACATCAGGGTTAAGTAGTTTGACAGAACATGAAGGGAAAGGATGGATGCTGAAGCTCAATGGAAAATATTTTGAGAAAACACATAAATGCATAGAAGACTGTTTTTGTAAACTAAGATCCCGACCCAACATGTTCCCAGAAGAGCCATTTTAAAGAAACTGATTGAGCACGGAGAATTATTCTAATCCTCGAGGATTTTATAAAACATTTGCAGAAGGAACTCTACTTTTATGGTGCTTTGGCCTTTTTGGTTCCTCAGGCTTTCCTCTCCACCGCCTTCTTGATGAAAGGAGAGATTCCTGACAGGTAAAACCAACGCACTGTTGACCACTGTGCCTCTTGAGGGCGACTCTTCAGACGGGTGTGTGTGTGTGTGTTCTGGCTTTCTGCTTTGCCGACTTTTGTTTTGTTTTTTGCCAAAAGCCCTCTAAGCACTGCATTCAGCAGAGTTGCTACATCTTCTGCTTATTACCCCCTACAGACAACAGTGCAGAGGAATTATAATAAACCCAGCCTTCTGTCTGCCTACATGTGAGAGGGAGCAATATGATACTTCTCTAATCCTACTCCCAAATAACTTTTTCAGACAATTACCGAAGACAGATTATGGAAATCACCAACACTCATCTTATTTTTTATAAATATTTGATCGTAATAATTTAGCGTCTTATTTTAGTTCATTTAAAGGGGACCTATTATGGCATCAAATACCTATTTTAAATAGACCTTGAATATCTTAAAAACAAGCTTTTGATTTTTTTGCTAAATAAATTAGAAATTCAGCCTCTGAGCCATGTCTTTATCTTCCCATTCTCTAACCTCATTATCTATGCGGGATTCTGAGTGGGCGGAGCTATGATAATGAGGCACTGTGCTGATTGGCTGCCTGAATGACGCGATACACCGCTACGAAAAAATGGCGGAAGCTCCGGCCGGCGGAGTTAGTTGTGGGCGTGGTTTCACGCATCGGAGGCCAACCGATGTAAAACGCTCCCGCTGTTACGTAACGACGGGAGCAGAATCTGACACTAGATGGATCATCCAGGCGGCTGTACAGACACTGCAGAATTTGGTTGCTTTCCTCCTTCTCTGAGTTGGCAGGCTGAGGGGAGACCACTTTATATATGTTAAAGCAAGAAAAAACTTGTTTTTAATAATAGTTCCCCTTTAAGCTTTCTTAGCTGATTTTATATTTTTATATGCTGCTTATGTGAAGCACTGCATTTTCTTTCGGTGCTATGTAGAAAGATCCATCCATCCATCCATCCATCCATCCATCCATCCATCCACCAGCTCCTCTGGGATGATAAAGAGGCGTTCTCTGGTCAGCTGGGTGACATATCGATCTTCTGCTTAACGCAAAAACTCCTATCTGCAAAATGATCCAGAAAAGTGGGGAAAGCCTTATAATCTCCAATTTGCAGCTCATTAATACCTAGTTGGCATTATTAATACATAGTAATTTTAGCAAGCTCGTTGCCACTGGGGCCGACCGACAGGAAAGAAGATACAGGGTTTAGTGCATGAAACGTTTTTATTCTCGTTCACTGCAGACTCACGTGCACCAGCACCTTCAGCAGAGACCTCCTTGCTGCTGTGCAGCCACTTCTTATGTAGCCAGGCAGGGTGGAGAGGTTGATTGGGCACACCTGTGCCCAATCACCTGAGTGGCTGCTCCTCCACCCTGCCACAGTAATCTTGTCCAAAAACAGTGTATCATTGTAACACAGCGTGTGCTACGGGGTCACAGAGACAGCAGACACCGGGATATGTTCAGGACTTTTTATTGGGTTTTTTCCGTGCACCAACACCACGGTTCCTCCAGAGGATTGTCAGCCGAGCTGCTCTCTCCTCTGCTCCGCTTCTGTCCTTCTCTCGTCTCCACAGCCCACACCCTACTGAAATACACAGAGAATGATTAGATTCACCTGTGTACCATCAGCTGTTCCAGCCGCGTCACCTGTGCGCCACTCCCCCGCACTCCCTCTCTCCCCTGCAGACCACGCCCCAATCCTGCACCCTGCCACATACCCCCATCGCCCGACTCAGGCCGGGAACCGTCCGGCCTAGCCAACTCCCCCCCCCCGGAGCGGGAGAGGAAGTCAGGGACCGCCATCTGAGCCCCCGGCCTGTGAACCACTCTGAAATTAAAGGGCTGTAAAGCCAAATACCAACGTGTGATCCGCCCATTGGTATCTTTCATGCGATGGAGCCACTGGAGGGGAGCATGATCCGACCAGAGGGTGAATGGGCGTCCCAGGAGGTAGTAGCGCAGGGACCCGACCGCCCACCGAATGGCGAGGCACTCCTTCTCCACCGTGCTATACCGCCCCTCCCTCTCCGACAGCTTGCGGCTGATGTATAGCACGGGGCGGTCCATCCCCTCCACCTGCTGGGACAAAACGGCCCCCAGCCCTCTGTTCGAGGCATCAGTCTGCAGAACAAAAGGGAGAGAAAAGTCAGGAGTATAAAGGAGCGGCTCCCCGCAGAGGGCCTGTTTCACCCTCTCAAACACCTGCTGGCACTGCTCCGTCCACTGGACCGGATCTGAGGCACCCTTTCGGGTCAGGTCAGTCAAGGGGCTGGACAGATCGGCAAAGTCCGGAATGAACCGCCGATAATACCCCGCCAGCCCCAAGAACTGCCTAACCTCCTTTTTGGTCTTGGGTCTTGGGCAGGCCGCAATCGCAGCTGTCTTGTCTACCTGGGGACGCACCTGCCCGCCTCCCAAGTGGTACCCCAGATACCGTACCTCCCTCCGTCCAACCACACACTTCTTCGGGTTGGCCGTGAGCCCCGCCTGTCTCAGTGAACCGAGCACCGCACCCACCTGCCGCACATGCTCCGCCCAGCTGTCACTATAGATGATGACGTCATCTAGATAGGCGGCAGCATACGCAGCATGCGGGCGCAGTACTCTGTCCATGAGACGCTGAAACGTGGCAGGGGCTCCGAACAAGCCGAACGGAAGTGTGCGAAATTGGTACAAACCGTACGGAGTGGAGAAAGCCGTGATCTCCTTAGACTCTGGAGACATGGGAATCTGCCAGTAGCCCTTGGTCAAATCCAGTGTCGTGAAAAAGCGAGCTGTGCCCAGCCGATCCAGGAGCTCGTCGACCCGAGGCATCGGGTACGCGTCAAAACGTGACACCTCATTCACCTTGCGATAGTCCACACAGAAGCGTATAGACCCATCCTTCTTCCGCACCAGAACGATGGGACTAGACCAGCCACTGTGGGACTCTTCTATTACCCCCATTGCCAGCATGGCGTCCAATTCGGCCTTCACCACTTTGCGTTTGTGTTCCGGCAGCCGGTAGGGACGTGAGCGCACCGTCACCCCCGGGCGTGTCACAATCTGGTGCTCTATGAGGTTAGTGCGTCCTGGTAAGGGAGAGAACACATCAGCAAACCGCTGTTGCAACGAGGCCAGGTCTGCCCTCTGGGATGCGGAGAGCTGGTCCCCACAAGCGAGCGAGGCTGGATTCGCCGAGTTTGGCACCTCAGGCCCCAACTCATCTCTCTCTCTTACCTGCGTCACCAGAGCGACCGGTACCGCCTCCCTCCAGGCTTTAAGGAGGTTGACGTGATACATCTGTGTCGCTCCACCCCTGTCAGGACGCACCACCTCATAGTCCACGTCCCCCACTCGCCGTGTGACCACGAAGGGCCCTTGCCACTTGGCGAGTAATTTGGAGCTAGAAGTGGGCAGTAATACAAGTACTTTGTCTCCCGGAGTGAAATTTCTCAGCCTGGCTCCTCTGTTGTACAGCCGTTGTTGCCGCTCCTGGGCTGAGAGCAAATTCTCCCGTGATAGCCTCCCCAGTGTATGGAGTTTTGCTCTCAGCTCCAAGACGTGCTGAACCTCATTTTTGCTGGGGCTCGGACCATCCTCCCAGTTTTCCTTAACCAGGTCCAAAACCCCACGTGGTGTTCTGCCAAACAGCAGCTCAAAGGGGGAAAACCCTGTTGAGGCCTGGGGAACCTCACGCACTGCAAACAGCAGAGGATCAAGCCACCTATCCCAATTCCGAGCGTCCTCGTGAATGAACTTACGGATCATGGACTTAAGCGTCCGGTTAAAACGCTCACATAAACCATCTGTCTGGGGATGATAAACGGAGGTCCTAACCGACGTAATGCCCAGTAATCCGTAAAGTTCCCTCAGTGTTCGTGACATGAACTGCGTGCCCTGGTCCGTCAGAATCTCTTTCGGGATCCCGACGCGGGAGATGACCTGAAGCAGCGCCCGCGCCACACTCGTTGCCGAGATGGTGCGCAGCGGCACTGCCTCTGGATAACGTGTTGCATAATCCGTCAGGACTAGTACAAAACGATATCCCCGTGCGCTCCGCTGAAATGGACCGATGAGGTCCATGGCGACACGCTCAAATGGAACCTCCATTAATGGCAACGGCTGCAAAGGTGCTTTTGGCACAGCCGGGGAGTTAACTAGCTGGCATTCGGGACAGGAGGCGCACCAGCGGCGCACCTCCCCCCAAATGCCCGGCCAATAAAATCGGTCCATTATGCGGGCCAGTGTTTTGTCGCACCCCATGTGACCAGCCATCGGGTTATAATGAGCCGCCTGGAAAACCATTTCCCGGCGGTTCTTTGGTACCAACAACTGGGTAATAATCCGGTCAGATTTAGTGTCACGGCTCACTCGATATAACCTGTCCCTATTCAATGCAAAGTGCGGATATGTGAGCGCTGCATCAGGGCGCACCTTGTGACCATCAATTCGTATCACTTGGTCGAAGGCTGAGCGTAGAGTATCATCACGAGACTGCTCGAGTGGAAAATCTTCCATAGAGTGCAGCGGGTCCCGCCGAGCCTCCGCCGGAGCCTCCGCGGGTCCCTCTCCCTCTCCGTCTGCAGCGTCGGACAACCTCGCGTCACCACTGAGCACAGCGCACATACCGCATGTCCCTGGCTGCCGTGATTGCATCCCCACACACTGACTCACCAAATTTCCAAACCCCGGCCAATCGAGTCCTAGAATCAGAGGATGCAAAAGGCGGGAGCTAACCGCGGCCTTTATTCTATGCTTTTTCCCCTTGTGTCTAATTTCCA
This sequence comes from Cololabis saira, assembly GCF_033807715.1. Classification (NCBI taxonomy): domain Eukaryota; kingdom Metazoa; phylum Chordata; class Actinopteri; order Beloniformes; family Belonidae; genus Cololabis; species Cololabis saira. The sequence goes on from NC_084594.1 coordinate 11,465,600, forward strand.
CTGGTACCACGGGGTACTTATGCACATCACCGTGAACACACACCACCTCCACCCAGGACGACACATTCATCAAAGCCTCGGGTCGCACCAGGCTTTGGTGAATTACAGACTGCATGCAGCCAGAATCCACCAAGGCCGAGTGTATACCCCCACGGATCCTTACCGGAACCCGGTATGTCCCTCCTGAGTCTGGGGAGGATGCTGGCGGACCGGCCACCCGGATCACCTGGCCCACCTCCATCAGCGGGCACTCCCGCCTGATGTGTCCGGGCTGGCCGCACCGCCAGCAGCCCTGCCCAGGCGTTTGAGGGGCCCCCGCCGGGTCAGCTGGCGCGGGCGGAACCGGGTGTGAGCTCTGGGGAGGAGAAAAAGGAGAAGCATGGTTATTCGTTGGCGGACCCCCTGCCGCGGCGAACCTCCGGCGCGGCGCAGGGATGGGACGCGCTGCGGGTCCCGCCGCTGCTGCGGCCGCCGGATGGACCGCCAGATGGTCCTCGGCCAGGGTGATGGCCTCCTGTAGGGTCCCCGGGCGATGGCAGCGGACCCACGCCGCCGTCCGGGTGGGGAGCCCCTGGACGAATTGCTCCAGGACAATCTGCTGCACCACCCGCTTCTCCCCCTCCGTCTCGCCGGGTCGCAGCCACCTCACCGCCGCGTCGTGGAGCTGGTGGGCGAAGGTGTAGGGGCGGTCCGTCGGCCCCAGCTTGAGCTCCCTGAACCGGCGGCGGTAGTCCTCCGGGGATCGCCCCAGCCGGTCCATCACCGCCCGCCGCACCTGGCCGTAGGTGGCGCGTGCTGCCGCTGGCAGGGCGAGAGCCGCCATCTGCGCCTCCCCTGACAGGAGCGGCAGGAGGCGCACCGCCCATTCAGCCCCCGGCCAATCACAGGCCTCCGCCACCGCCTCGAAGGTGTCGAGGAAAGCTAGGGGGTCGTCCGCCTCCGTCATCTTTTGCAGGACGACCCCCGCAAAGGGCGCGGGCGGGCGACCCCCCCTGCCTGCCTGCTGAGCCGCCAGGTCTTCCAGGGTGGCGGTCTGCCGCTCGGCCTGGCTCTGGAGCATGGCCGACATCTCCGCCATCGCCCGGGCGAGAGACGCCACTGCCCGCTCCATCTCCCCTCCGCGTTCTGCTGTCATCGTTACTGTGCCCCACGTTGGGCGCCACTGTAACACAGCGTGTGCTACGGGGTCACAGAGACAGCAGACACCGGGATATGTTCAGGACTTTTTATTGGGTTTTTTCCGTGCACCAACACCACGGTTCCTCCAGAGGATTGTCAGCCGAGCTGCTCTCTCCTCTGCTCCGCTTCTGTCCTTCTCTCGTCTCCACAGCCCACACCCTACTGAAATACACAGAGAATGATTAGATTCACCTGTGTACCATCAGCTGTTCCAGCCGCGTCACCTGTGCGCCACTCCCCCGCACTCCCTCTCTCCCCTGCAGACCACGCCCCAATCCTGCACCCTGCCACAATCATTTATTAATAAATTAAATCACTGGTAATAAAAAATATGTAGTTAAAGAAAACAAGTGTTGTTTTGTTCTTTTAGGAGAGTGTATTCTTCAGATAGGAGGTTTTGTGTTTCGAATCTCTCCAGCATGTCCTGGATCTGCCTTGGGGTCTTCTTCCACCCGGACATGCCCAGAGCGAGCCCAGGGCATGCCCAGGGGGAAACCTAAGCATAACCAGACTAATCCAGATCCATCTCACCTGGCTCTTCGGGATGCGGAGGAGCAGCAACTCTACTCCGAGTCTCTCTGGAATCACTGAAGTTTTTACCCTCTCTTTAAGAGAGCATTCAGACTCCATAATGATTCTTTATTTATTTATTTTTACCTGAGATACAGTCCTAACAGTACAGGATTCAGCCTTTGGAAGGGAGACGTTGCTGCAGTCAGGACACCTGAGATCCCAATCCGCCTTAACGGCTCCAATCAATACAATCTTGTGTTCTTTATCTTCCACTACTACAACAAAGTAGCCTAACATTCCATAAACCTCGTCAATTTGTCTAATTTAAAAGCAAAATAGCTTAGCCAGTGGGGTTGGAAAAAATGTCTTGGCTAGAAATCTTAAAAACCAGAAATGCTCCCCCTAGAATATTTGCTTGATTTTCTTGCTTATTTATTTATTTATGTATTTATTTATTTATTTAGCAGTTGAAGTTCATTTTACAAAAATCCAGTGTCTTTTTTGCTCTGCAGCCTGGTTTAGTATGTATGCCGTTAAGAGTCCCCCCTAGCTGGGTCAGTGCTGACGGACATGAACTATCCATCCTCCAGCGGCCGCCCGTGCTGCTCCTTTCCTCATGTGTAGCCTTCAGATATGGCAGCCGGTTTCAGGCTAAATGCTGCCATCATGTGCAGCCTGCCAACTGTTGTGCAAAGATATTATTTCAGCAGCCCGAGTAATTTAGAGGAACCAGCTATCATGAATGTTGCTAAAGCTATAGATGAAATATTCAGGTAGTCGTTCGCTCAAGGACAAGGCATTTGAGCCCCCACAAAGAATATAGATTATGTGTCATCCATCAAATCCATATGTTTAGTGCACTGAAAAACCTAACAAGTGGTCAGGGCCAAGAGAGAGGACATATTTACATCAATAACAATAAATCTCAGAGTACTTATTCATATATACAGTACAATAAAGAATGTATTCAGGTTTCACTTCCTAAGCCGACCTGAACCCAGTCTTTTGGCTTAGAGTGAAATAATGACCTTTCGGGGAAGGGTGGTGTGTACTGCAAGCAGAGAGAAAAATCTGAAAAATGAAGGATTATTAAGAAGCATAGGGGGATTTGACCACAGGGCTTGTTGTTATTGTTTCTGAGCTCTGATCTCAGCAGCCAGACAATCAGACAAATGATTGCATCGGTCGTTCTGCTTGCTACCTGGCAGCTGATGAGAGATGACAGTCTCCTGGCTGCCTCTCCGACTTCCCCAGCTGTAATATTTGACACTTTAGATGCATCGCGATGACTCAAATATTGATACAAGTACGATGTTGGGAATATTTAAAACCTTGCTCTTGCAGTGAGTTACTTCTGAGCGGAGCATCATATTACAAGGGGAGATGGGGAGCAAAACTCTTGGATGATAAATAGTTGCGATTACTTTTGTGAATGCAGAGAATGGTTTTCGGATCTTTCATTGTATCCCGAACATTAACAGAGCTGATCACCTGCTGTGTTAAATAAATAAAAATGTGTTTTCTTTGTAAGGCTGTCTTTCATTTGCTTGTTTTTTTTCTAATGATTACAATCATCGAATCCATCTTGTTTCCAAATAATTGCTGACAATTTGATTGTGTAGGTCTGACGATGAAAAGTGCAGCTCTACAGAATGTAACCTATCCTCAAAAATGTTCCTACTGGGTGAAATTTAGGGCAGATTTAACAGTGTGCATAAAACCCCGACCCTCTTTATACTCCCAATGCGTCTGCTCTCTTTATGCAGGGGGTTTGGTGTACTTACGGATCAGACATAGCACTTGCCAGTCAAGGACATGGACGCTGTTACAAAGATTAAGTAAATACAGTATTTATACAGTTCTGGTCATCCCCCTGGGGTGAGATTTAATAAAGAAAGAGAAATAAAAAAAGAAAAAACTGCTACCATGACGAAATGCTGCAACCCGCCGTGGCATTACAAACCATTTTGGCATCGGATGAGCCTTCTGTTACTCAAACTGGACTGGCTTGCATTTCACTGGCTCAAAAGGCACAGAAACAACATTAACTCACCAAAAAACCGAGCCCATTGCAAATATGTTTGTTTTTTTTCTACCTCAACGCCTGTTGATTCCTACTGCTGTCACAGATTACAAAAAGTCATTGTACAAATGAAACAGTGAAAAGATGTTACAAGAAAGCTTTTCCTCATCTGAATCACCCAATGCAGCTTCAGTTATTATTCTGTGATGAACAGAATGTGAGCAAAGCTGGAAACAACACACAAAAGCTATTCAACTGCAAATTATGTGACTAAATACACGTATACAACTTATTACTTCGACTTACATTTGACTGCATGCTGAAAATGGAAGAATTTTCCAAACCGTGCCATAGACACTGCACAAATCCCATTAATGCATCATATCTATTTACAACCTTCTTCTGTTCATTCCTTATGTAAGCCTTCATTATGGATTTAATTGATTTCTTTTGTTTGCTTTACTTCCTGCTATGGTATTTGTAATGTATTTATATGGCATCTATAGACCATGTCGAGTTTTTTTTTCCTTTTTCCTCGACCTCATTAAAAAAGTGCCATAAGGGCAAGGAAAGATGGGCTGACTCAAATGTGAGGACTAAGGAAACTATGACCTCTGTGCAACGATAATCTATAGCCTCGCTTAAACCGAAATGAGATGCGGGTTAATAGTAGTGAGGCTACAGATAAGAAATATTCAACATCATTATAGTGAATAACATATAAATTATGTCGTTTTTTTCTGTATCAAGGAGGTTTTCACCCTGTAAAACATCTTGTTTTATCTTTCATACACATTTATTGCCATTGACTTACTGCTCTTCATTCAGGTGTGAGTCCGACATTTGAGCCTCCAACTGCTGCCTTCACCGGCTGCACACAGTGGTGAAAAAGTAGACTTGGAAAAGTGACAGCTGCTTTGTAAAATGTCCTAAGTTAAAACCCTTCCCTCTCAAAACTCTGTGTTTTAATTTTTAACTCAATGACATTCGGAGAATACCTACAATGTATTTATGTATTTATTTATTTCGATCATGTGCTCAATATGGTACATTCATTCATAGCATATCGTGTAATCATTTGGATCGAAAAGGAACAGGCTGAAGCTCTGAGCTTATAAATGCCTACCCTTTAACTTTCACATTATTATTATTTACACTTTCTACAACAAATGCTTTCTAGCATTTCCACCCAAAAAAGAAGCAAACACAAAACACACAAAAAAAAAATTTATGTAACAACAAAGAACCAGTAAGAAAAGAAAAAAGGAAAAATAAATAATAAATAGTCCCGATTAAAACAAGGACAAAAAGATCAGTAAATATTACCTGCATAATTCCATAATTCTCTCTCTTGCATCTTATCCTTCAATCTTGTTGGTATTTACCAATCATGGTCTGTTTTAAACTATTTTTAAACTGTATGATGTTTTTACTTTGTTTAAGATTATCTGGCAAGCTATTCCACAACTTAACCCCTGTAACTGAAATACACATACTTTTAAGTGTTGTTTTAACTGTTGGTTGTTTGAGATTATGTTCCCCCCTTACTGTGTGTAAACGGTGAATAATACTGCAGTAAGGAGGCTGCAAGCCTTCCAGTTAACAGAGCTGCCTGTATGTTTGCAGTTGACCTTTTGAAATCAATACACTGATACATTGGGATAAAGCAGGTCAGATAGGAAACAGTTTTTCAGCTGAAAGGTTGAGAAAATTGCTGAATGAAGCAATGAGATGCAAGACACAGCAGCAGGGCTTTAGCAGATGAAAGAAGCAAATTAATGAATGCCTGTAGATGTCAATTTCTCAGACACCTAACAAGGCGGAGAAAATTATTTTTCAGTCATGCAGGTTATCCGTTGCAATTTATTGCTTGTTTTTTGTCTTCGTTAAAACAAGCTCTGCAGTTGCTTCCTACTGTAGGCATCAACTTGCTTGTGATAGCTCTCTGATGGGTGTTTAAAAAAAAGAAAAGAAAAAAAAGAAAAGTGAATTGAGCCGGACGTGCTGCATGACAGCATCCATATGAAACCAAAGCAATCAATCCAGCTAAATGGATTCTGTTTACTGGAGACAGAATTGAAATGAGCAGAACCAAGTCGGGTCGAATTTAACTTCAGCTGTGATGACGAACATTTTAAACCATTATTACAACAACATGAACCGCAGGACACAACTAGTTTTAACCCATGCAGGACCTGAGATATTCTCGGCTTGACAAGTCTGTGCGAGGATACGGCATATATTTTTATTCATTTCCCCAAGATTGATCATGTTCATGAGCCTGAAAACTCAAAATGATAGCTGTAAGTGGATATGTAAATCATTCATTTAGCTGAACAAAAAATACACCGAAGCAATTGGTCCAATTATTGTGTCTCTTATTAAATGTTGATTTCAATGTATATTTATTTCTGGCAAAATGCAAAACTTGCAGCTGAATCTTTATAAAGTTCAGGCAATTTTCTCTGCTTGGTTGAACTATGTTTCCCACTTTGAAGGACGTTTTCACCACATTTTATGTTTCGAGTCTTCCTAACATAAAATCTGAAGTAAAAGTTGACTTCCAAAAGGAGAGTGTAGTTGTTTTTATAGCTGTAAACCAGAATGTTTTTAACAGAAAATATATGTTTACTGCGACACTAGGCAATGGAATGGTTAGAACAGTTATTTTAAAGGGGACCTATTATGGCATCTAATACCTATTTTAAACAGGCCTTGAATGTCTTAAAAACAAGCTTTTGATTGTTTTTGGTAAATAAATTAGAAATTCAGCCTCTGAGCCATGTCTTTATCTTCCCATTCTCTAACCTCATTATCTATGCAGGATTCTGAGTGGGCGGGGCTATGATAACGAGGCTCTGTGCTGATTGGCTGCTTGAATGACACGATACACCGCTACGAAAAAATGGCGGAAGCTCCAGCCGGCGGAGTTAGTTGTGGGCGTGGTTTCACAAATCGGAGGCCAAACTATGTAAATCGCTCCCGTCTTTACGTAACGACAGGAGCAGAATCTGAACGGCTCGTAGAAGTCACATGACACTGGACGGCTCCTCCGGGCGGCTGTACAGACAGAATGCAGAATTTGGTTGCTTTCCTCCTTCTCTGAGTTGGCAGGCTGAGGGGAGACCACTTTATATATGTTAAAGCAAGAAAAAACGGGTTTTTCATAATAGGTCCCCTTAAAGTTTTTTTTTTTTTTTTTTTCTAAGTTTTTAAATGCAACCATAAAGATCTAATGTTTATGCTAAGTTACTCTTAAAGTCAAATTTATCCCATAAAAACAACTTTTGTTTGAAAATGACGAGCCAAAATGTCCCCACCTTTTCAAAGGCTTGCTATAAACCACAAATAACTATAACAGTGTTGGTCCCGTGGGCTCCTATTCAGGGTCACGGCGGTTTGGTGGAGCTTACCCGAGCTCTCTTTGGACAAAAGCCAGGGGTACATGCTGGACAGGTTTCCAGTGCACACCATCATTAATCATTAGACAACCTTCCTCTGAATTTGGCTTTGCCAAAACTGCAGCACAGTTTAGACTTTAAAAGGGAGCATGAGGCTCCTTTTAAGAAATGAGACTCTTTAGCGCCACCCTTCACCTCCACGGCCGTCGGGGGTACTTCAGCCAACAGTGAAGCCGGCACGGGAGAACGGGGAGAACGCGCATTCAGCGTCATGTGACGTCACATCCGCAGGACAGCGCGGGAAATTCGGCCCCACAATTGCAGCACATTTTGCAGCACACAGCCTGTTCAAGGCAACGGAGAGATACACTAGAGGAAACATTCTTTTTGGTTTGGAACGCTTCATCTGACATTATTACTAGAAAACTTAAAACGTTTACAAATTTTTTTCATAAATCCTGCCTCAAGCTCTTTTAAGTTCGGCAGCCAAAATCTCACTTTCCATGGTGTCTTTGCTAAATTTCTGAATTTAATTTATTTAACAATTAATTTAAAAAAAAAGCTTTCAATATTAGAATATTTGTACTCTAATTAGCAAATGTTTATAGCACAAAGCTTAATTTTTCACGTTTTATTTGAACTGCAACAAACATTAAAAGTTTATATTTGACAGGTTAATAGATCTTTTGGCTTTGAACTTACATATATAAATTTGTTATTTCAAATTTGGACCACTGCAAGTCATTCATATACCCTAAAATGTCTCGGAATAGCCTCCAGATGGTCCAGAATGGTGCAGGAAATGTTCTGATGAAGATTGGCACACTATTGTTCCTGTCTGGTACATAAAGTTTCCAAAAGCACAATAGGAGGCAGAGCTTTCAGTTAACAAGCTCCTCTCCTGTGCAACCAGGTCCCAGCTTGTGTCACCCTCGTACCTTTAAGATTAGCCTTAAAACGTTCCTTTTCGATAAAGCTCATAGTTACGACTGGCACTGGTGCCCCGAAGCATCTCTTTATTTATCTTTAGCTATAAAGGCAGAGGCTGCTGTGGGACTCGCCATGATGCACTGGGGTCTTTTTACACTCCGTTCTCTTTACTTTCCTTGTATGTGTCTGTTAAAATTAACATTGTTCTCACTTGTATCTCAAAGGCAGATATCCCTGAACTAATCTCTGTCTGTGGGTCTCTCTCCTGTTCTCTCTAATGGGGATGGAAAACTAACAGGAAATGATGCGTCCAAGCATTTTATTGTTTACCATTTTGCATGAGAGTGCTGCCAACTTGCTGATAATGCAGACTGTACTTTTCATACAAATATTGTCACCATGGGAACTATCGTTAATTAAGAAATGTGTCTACAAAAGAAGAAATTGTGATTTATTTATTTTTTGTTTTAAACAGTGGATCAGGCTTTAATATTTTTAGGTGGAATCTGATCACAGAGTGGTTTCCCCTTCATATCAACAGGTTTCCCTCCACTCCAGGATGTTGCAAAGCATCCTTGAACCTTTGTGGGTGTCCTGCCTGCGTTTGTTTACTAAAACGCTAACAAACCTGAACAATCGCTGGGCTCACCTGGTTGCCAATTTGTTAAATTTGGCAAAGAGAAGCACAATTTGAGATGCAATGTTCTCACAAACACTGTCATCAGTAGTGGTAATGCTGGATGATACTGACCCATCCCCCCCAAAAAAAGGAAACGAAGAAACATAAAACATTATAGAAGTAAAATTAAAGGAAAGATGAGTGAGTTTTATAATATTTTATCACAAGGAGGTTTGTCATCTTTCCAAACTTTAGTGAAGATATGGGAGAAGGAGTTGGGGATGGTCTTTGAAGAAAATACTTGGTTAAATATATGTGAAAAAATACATTTTCCTTTTACTAGTAATAAAATTAAAGAGGCTAATTTTAAACTTATTCACAAACTGTATTAAAATGCACAAAATTTCAAAGGATATCTCTTCAAAATGTCCAAGATGTAAAAGAATCGATGGAACATTTGTACATATGTTTTGGGAATGTGATCTTTTAATACGTTTCTGGAAATCAATTCATTCCTACACACAATCAGTATTAGAAATTAATTTTGAGTTAAGCTCCAATTTGTATTTATTAAAAGACACACTGGATCTTCAGTTAGACCGGAAAAAAAGAAGGATATTAATTATGATCACATACTTCGCTAAGAAATGCATACTTTTACTTTAGAAAGATGATTCCCCTCCAACTTTCAAGTTTGGATCAAATTTCAGTTTTTTTACCATTGGAAAAATTTACTTTGGAAAAATACAACCGTGGTCATATTTTTCAAGAATTTTGGTTTCCATTATTTTCAAAACGGGAGAATTTTTCCAAAGGGGACCAATGAGTATCTCTATTTTCAAACTTGTATGTTTGTATGTATGTATGGAGATTTGTTGTTTTTTTCCCTAGGGTATTTATGGAGAGGGTAGGAATGTGGGAAGAATAGAAATCGTGAATGTGAAAATGTGAATTGTGAAAATTATTGTGAAAAAAAGCTAGAAAAAAAAAGAAGAAAAAAAAAAGAAGTAAAATTATGCATTATACGATACATTTTCTGCTGGTGTCGACAGGTCAAACTTCTGCCTACCACACCACTATTCATGTTTCTTGCTACCGCTCACATTTCAGGACACATTTCTGACCTTATTTTTTCCCCTCGCCGGTGCAGAGCCCACCGTCAAACCAATCTGTTCAACTAAATCTCAGGAAAGTGAACAAGAGGAACCGCTGAGTTGACCATCTATCCTGGGGGACCGCAGGGCTACACAAGCTGCTGTATTGATATTCATACACAATCTTACCCTTGTATTTTCCACAATAGGGAAGCAAGAGGCAGAGTGATACAAACAGAAGTAAGATGGAGGGATGGAATAAGGGGTGAGAGGCATTAAAGGAGAGCAACAGAAACAGTGAGAAACAATCTGATGTCTGTTGTTACACAAAGGCAAAGAAGAGATTTGGGATATTAGTTTGTGTGACCTGCTGCCACTGGGGGGAAAGCACTATCCATCATAAACAGTGTGAGCTCTTGTTTAAATTAGAGGCTGGTGTATCTCAACGGGGGACAGCTAATACCAAGGACAAACTGACCTGCCACAGAGGGCAGATGAAAACGACCAAAACAACGGCACGTTTGTTTCCAAGCATGAATAAAAGAGGTTCAACTACGGTTCACTGTTGGCCAGAGGATGATGTACGGGAGACCAACTACCCCACAATAGATAAAACACTAACTTTAAACCTTTAACTCCTACTCAGACAGCACTCTCAAGCTTGCATTGTGCTCATCCGCTACTTGTTTTATATTCCCCACACATGCTAATCAGCATCCTCCACCATGTTCCTCTAGATTCGTTCCAATCTCCATTATCAACTCCATTGCAAAAATCTTTGAAACATTAATATTCACTCAAATATCACAATATATTACTGAAAACAATATTTTGTCTCCATGCCAGTCCGGTTTCAGATCCAATTTCTCAACAACCAAAGCTCTTCTAAAATTCAAAAATGATACATTTACAGCTTCTGAAAATGGTAAACTCACTGGTGCAATATTTTTGGATCTCACTAAAGCTTTTGATATTGTTGATCACTACCTTCTACTGGACCAACTTTACTCAATTGGTATCTCTAGAAACTCTCTTCTTTGGTTCAACTCTTATCTCCATAACAGACGTCAGTGTGTCAGCCTTAATGGAATCCAATCCAAATATACAATTGTTGAGAAAGGAGTACCACAAGGTTCATCCCTTGGACCACTCCTTTTTTCCATTTTCATTAATGACCTCCCAAAAACTTGTTCCAATTGTAAAACACACTTATACGCAGACGACACAGTAATATAAACATCCGGTAATAACACATCAATAATTGAAAGATCCTTACAAAATGAATTTTCTATTGTTCAGTATTGGCTAGCATCGAATAAACTTTTGTTAAACAAAAAATAAATCATGTTCAATGTTGTTTGGTACCAGATTAGGCCTTGGAAATAACCCAGATCTTAATATTTTTTTCAATGATGGCTCACCCCTTGAGCAGGTGACCACATTCAAACACCTCGGCCTCTGGATCGACCCATTATTTTCTTTTAAACATCATATTGAGTCCATTACAACCAAGTTACATCGCAACCTAGGCATCCTTTACCGTTCAATAAACTGTTTTACTCTACCAACAAGGAAAAGAATTGTCATGCAATTATTATTACCCATTTTAGATTATGCTGATGTTGTCTACCAGAACATTTATGAATCACATCTTCAACCTCTCAATGTCATTTACAACAGTCTCTGTAGATTTGTGTTAAGGTGCCCATATCGAACTCACCACTGCTCCATGTACCGATCATTAAACTGGTTACCCCTCAGCTCAAGAAGACAATACCACTGGCTCCAACTCATATTCAAATGTATCCACTTTAGTTATCCTTCTTACTTAAAACAATATCTGATTCCATATACATCCTCATATTCTCTCAGAAACACTCAGCAACCCTTCTTTTTCATTCCTTTAACCTTTAAAGAAATTGGCAGACGTGCTTTTAAGTTCAAGGCCCCATCAGACTGGAACAACCTACCCATTAATATAAGAAAACTTAATTCATTACACCTCTTTAAAAACTCACTATATTCCAACCTCAATAAACCATGTAGTTTCCTCTAGTGGTATTGCCTTCTCATTTTATTTTTATTTATTTATTTTATATATAATGTATCTATATCTTCATATATTGTATCATAATGATGATGACAATGACTACTATTAATATTAAAATTGTTGTTCTTGTTGCTATTACTGCATTATATGCAGTGTTTACCTGTGTTTTTCGGGTGTGGTAGGTCTTGGGGACTGGTGTGTGGGCGGGTTTGTGTGTGAGAGCCTTATGCAGAGCCGGATTAACGCAAAGGCAAACTAGGCATGTGCCTAGGGCCCGATTGACAGGGGAGGGGCTAAGACAGAGGGACAAAAAAAAAAAAAAAAACATTTTTTTTTTTTTTTGTCTGCACACATATTACACCGCCGCAAGGGGTGTGCGAACCATGCGCCTGGCCTGGCGCTATGGGCGTTTTTTTTTTTTTTTCAAAATGTTTTCCTTTTTTCCCTTATAAATATCAACAGTCACGTTCCATTACAGACCTAAATGTGTACTAGTCTGTGCATATCAATAAATATATGTGCAATGATGCGTGTCTGTTGTTCAACACAACTGCGTCAGACCAAGCGCATTGACACAAGGTGCTCTGATCCAGACGGGTGGAGTGTGGAACAAACTGTCACACAATGTCGAGAGAACGAGACAGATTCAGGAAATCTGAAAAAAGAAAAAAACTAAAGAAAATGGAAGAGTTTAATGCCTCTCTGAAAGGCTCGTTTGATAAATTTGTTACAAAAATCACCGATCCGACCGGGTCTCAAGCAGCCGTGGGGCCCTGCGTCGAGGCAAGCCCAGATGATGATGAGGCAGGGGAAGGTATCCAGTATTTTGCTAATTGGAGAGTTAAAATTGCGCATATAGACACCCGATCCGACCCGAAAAACCCCAAAATTTCGCGCGCCCTCGCTACGCTCACGCGCGAGGGCCCCCCCGGCCATTTCGCACAGGGCCTCCCAAATCTCCCAGACTCCTAGGCTCTGCATACGCATACACATACATACATATACACATACAGACATACATACTACAGCACACTTTGTCTTACTGCAAATTTTATTGGTCTTTGTAGATTTGACTTCTTATTTAACTATTCAATTTAATCAACACGTTTAATTAAGATTTTCTGCAAAATGCAATAGCTTGAAACATTTATCTTATTTTACTCTGTTTACATAGCAATGCTGACACCTATTGGTGATTTACTGGTACTAATACCTTAACAATGATACTCGCAATCGATAAGATAGGGATAATTTAATAGCATTTAATAGAGCGTTGTAATAACGTATAAATAATAAAAATAAAAACATAGTCTGATAGACTGTTTAATATACAACACATGACTTATTTTGGAATACAAAGAACCAACTTGACTATGACTATGCTATGTAAAATGTGAATGAACTTTTATTAGTAACTTTGGTAAGTTTAAGATTTCAATTCATAAATAACATCGATGGAGGGGGGCCCAAAAATCACAGTCTGCCTAGTGTAGTCCATTTATTTAATCCGGCTCTGGCCTTATGTATTATGTATGTTGTATGTAACTGTTTTGTATTGTGTTGTATGTTTTTTGTTGGACTCGTTCGAAAACGAGATGATTCATCTCAAGGGGCTATCCGTTAATAAATTTACTATAATTCAGATTAGTTGTTTTTTTTTCCGTCCAGCTTTCTTCCACCGAGTTGTCTTTTACCTGGTTTAACCAAACTAGATTTCCAGTTCTACATTTCTAAACTTTTTACATTATAATAATGCAAATACACATACAGCATAGTATAGACAGTTTGTGAGGCATCATCTGGAGCCACAACAGGCTTTATGTCAGACTTGACAGTTCTGGCATTTCCATGCACATTACTCTGGACAAAAAGATCATTTTACATGTGTCTTGTTTGTCTCAAATACCTGTTTTTTTTATTGTACAATTTTTAAACATGTACAGAACTTTGTGCTACACATACAGATAACGACTGACCTGTACCAAATATAACATGTGATAGTGATATGACAGTAAAGCAGTGCAAAAATTACTTACAAACGGAAGTCATATACTGTGAAACATAGTGTTGATTTTAATAGTCAAAACCCCAACAGCTATACTTACATCTGAGCATCATTTAGGGATAAAAACGCCCAAAGCTGTTAATTTTTACATGCACACTTGGCTGAAAACATGTGAGTTGGCTCTATAAATACTGATGTTTGTGTTCAAAATGTTGCGTGACTGATCCCCGTTTTCCCTGCAAGTCTAACATCTGGTTCCTCCTGAAGGAGGATTTTTCATAAGTGATGTTACACAAATATGTGTGGTTACTGTGAGTTGCTTTTCTGAATCTAAAGCTAAAATTCAGGAGGATGATTATAAAACATAACCAATGTAAGACCAACTTTATACCAGTACAATAATGCATATACTTTCAAAACTATCATTCTACTCGTATGGTTTCTGACTCCAAATCATCATTCACCTTTCTAACATCAGGGCTGCAAAGGCGTCTTCAAAAAGTCCCTCATGCAGTTAGATGGGCTTCATGACACTTTCAGCAACACAGTCATCAGACGTAATGAAGCATCATGTCCCATGGATGTGGCAGGAAATTTATATTTGTCTTGTGTGCTACCCTGCTGCAGAGATGCAGCAGTGTTTGCAGCAAAACAATTAGGGACAATTGCACATCAAGAGTGGGCAAGGGAGAAGGAAGGATGACCAATTGTCTCTACTGTGATGGAAAGTTTAAATTGAAACATCAAGCTGTACTTAATTGCAGTTTTTCCCCTGTTTTGAAAAAGTCCTTTTTCTAAATCACATTCTTTCTCATGTTGAATAACATATTCTACCAGATAACCTCAGTGAATGGCAAAGGTGCCCATCAGCACTTAGTAATTAAAATTTCAGCTTCTTTGGAATGCTCCATGATGAAACACTTTGTAAAAATGCACATAGTGTTTGCAAAGTAGGTGTTTCAATCAGGTGCCGGCGCATCTGAATTAAAATACTTCAAACAGTTGGTATGCAAAACAATTTCACCTTTCTTGACGAATAAACGTCACATTTGGGAAACTCCTGACATTATTCCTCTCAAAAGTTGCATTTCCATTACCCCGAGATTCGAGCAAAACCCAAATATTGCAAAGGAAAACCTGTGTCTATAATAAAAAAAAAATTAAAAAAAATTCCCAAATATCGCAAAAACTTTTTTACGCTTTCACAAGGTGGTTTTTCAAACATGTCGACAATCCAGTACATCGCAAAAGTGCATTTGCACGTCTCTGGCAGCGTTGATGTGACGTAGCCCGTCAATCTGAAGTCATCAAAATCTAGTTTCCAGCTGTTTTTGTCATACGATAAGATGTAGTTCTGCTATAAATGCCCATGTTGTGGGTCTCTGGAAAGCACCTAGAGACAACTTATATTGTAACACACGCTATCTAAAACATTTTAATTGAATTGAAATTAATTAAAACTACTTAATCAGTATACTGTACATTACTGCATTACATAGAGTTGTCCCGATCCGATCACGTGATCGGAAATCGGGGCCGATCACGTGATTGCAGACTCGATCCGGACTCGGACGTTATGAGCCGATCAGGAATCGGATATATATATATATCAGGGTTTCCGTTGTCCGGTAATTGCCGGACTTTGTCCGGTAAAATATGCCGAAGTCCGGTATTTTATAATCTCTCCGGTCAAAATGTCCGGTGAAAATACTCACTGGCGCCGACATCCACGTGTGCGTTGATTTATGGTTCCGCGTCGCACCGACGCAGAGTCTACAGCGTAGGGTTCGCGGCGACGCGCACCCTACGGCGTAGGCTCTGCGTTGGTGTGACGCAGAACCATAATTCCGGCTTAAAAGTAAACAACATGCGCCCAAGTACCCGTGCATGACAGGCAGACACACACGGGGAGAAGAGACAATTTCTTTAATTTTTATTTTTTTTAAAAACTTTATCCTTATGAACGCAATTGTTATATAAGGTAGTCCAACTTTCCTTATTTTAATCAGAACACTTTTTTTTTTCCTCTTCGGCGTGGAGTAGTGGGCTTGGAGCGGCAGCCATCGGTTAGTTTTTTCTTTTTAGATCCGAGGCTTTGCGTAGATGGTGGCTTCCGCAACTTTCAGGTGCTTTTTCTGCGCAAGCAAGCTTTATAGATGAGGCCCCAGGACTGAAGCGGAGCTGCGGCGTTATATAATAGATCCATGAGCTGCGGCGCCGACTTTATGGTCCGCGTCGCGGAAGGCTCTGCGTTGGTGTGACCCGGGACCATAAATCAACGCACACGTGGAGTAGTGGGCTCGGAAAGGCAGCCATACACCGCATGCGCGCAGAGCACGCCTGTTTGTTTTGAAGCTGAAGCAGCCCTATGCTAAAAAAAAAAAAAGAAAAAGAAAAGAAATTTTTTTATACTGACTTAAGAATGTTCAAGCTGCCTACCTCCTATGTGCTCAGTTTACAGTACACATGTTAAAATATAATAAAAGGGTCATCCTGCATAATTTTCTTTTCTCTTCTTCATTTTTTATTGTTTTATAAAAGTATCGGATCGGGACTCGGTATCGGCAAGTCCTCAAAATCAAAGGACTCGGACTCGGACTCGGGGGCAAAAAAACCTGATCGGGACATCCCTAGCATTACATAAGGGGTTTGTCTATGAATAATCATCTTTTGCCTTCTGTTGTTTATCTTTGCAACTGCGGTAACAGCAATTACAATTTGTCAAAGACTAAAGATGTTTTCGTCCATCTTCAAAGTCGAGATCTTTGCTTTCATTGTTTTGAAGAGAAGTCTCGCAGGACGAGATAAGGAGAATTACGGAGAGAGAACTCAGAGAGTTATGCTCATAAAAAGAAAAACACTGTTCAATGGAAACACCGACCCCCTGCAGCGGTAGCTTTATTGCAAATTCAGAGGTTCGCTTTTCTTTCGTGAAAAAGTGTAATGGAAACGCAACAAGAGACACATTGCTCCGGAAAAATTATTTGTCTTTCTCAGTACATGACTGTTGATAACAGATATTTATAGGACCTTATTTTTATTATTAAAGGTTTTATTGTATTTTATATATATATATATATATATATATATATATATATATATATATATATATATATATATATATGAGGTATATATTAGGTATATGTGGGGAGGATATAGTTGACTTGGTTTCTGTTCTTGTCTTGATTTATATATATATATATATATATATATATATATATATATATATATATATGAGGTATATATTAGGTATATGTGGGGAGGATATAGTTGACTTGGTTTCTGTTCTTGTCTTGATTCTTAAGATATCTTGATTTTGTATATACATATTTTTTTTCTTCTTGCTCTTTCTGTGTTTTTATTTTTTTTAAGTTTTGTTGTTTTCTTTTGTATTGCATTTTCTTGTTAAGACCCCAGGAAGAATAGCTGCAGTTTCTGCTGCAGCTAATGGGGATCTCAATAAATAAACAAATAAACAATATTGTGGCACTGAAACCATCTGAAACTAATCATGCAATCAATATGTATCATCATAGCTAAAAAGATACATTTTCTAAATCAAATCTTCCTCATATAGCAAATGCACACAAGTGACTTTTCTGCATTTATTTGTCTCAAAATATCCCAACCCCAAAGTTATTATGGACTGCACTTCTAATTGCTGTTGACTGTGACTTTCCTAACATGAGAATATGTGACATCTGGTGAGTCTAATGTTGGACAAGAGGAGTCATAATTGCAGCCAGAGATTTGACCCTCAACCAATTAGTTTCTCATGTCTGCTTCGGTTCTGCTTCTCTCACTCCAGGCCTTAATCACCATCACCAGAGGTGTGTCCAGACCAAGGAGCTGCAGTTCTTGATCATTTGTACTTAAATGTCCTCCACCATGAAGTGAATGAATGCCACACAATTAGCAGAGGATCTGGGTAACTCCCCTCCTGTGTCACATCAGGGGCAAGGAAATGAAAATCCCTTCCCTAATGAGCCAATCTGCTAATTCTGTGATTGAACCCCTTCACTGCGGCTACAGCAAAGTCTGCACTGATTGCATAAAAAGTTGTTGGAATGTCAAAAAGGACTGCTTGATATGGAATGTCAACCCATTGTAATATAAGTTACAAAGTTGAACCCAATGAAATTGAATATAGCACATGCAGATAGATGAACAGACTGCAGATAGAGAAAAGGGAGAAAAACATCTTAATTTGCTGACATTGTGTTCTACATATCCAACCTTTTTACCATAATGTCAGGTAGAGAGGATTTACAGTGTTCCGGAAATACAGGAATGCTGAAGTTAACGCTGTTGACAAGAAAAAACCTCCTGGTGACACAAAAACAGTCATAAACCAGACCTAAAAGTCCTTATTCTACTTTGTTGCTAGTTTTGAAATTATTGAAATCTACTTCTCTTTGAGAGCTTTGAAAAATGACCAAAAATGCTTCTTTGGTAATATTTTAATGCAAGTTAATTTTTCGGGGTGCAGTGAAACATTTCTGTTGTTATCTATTGGCATTTTCATTGTTCTTTTGTAATGCCTGATTTAAAAAAAGAAAAAAGAAATTTTGGTGAAGATATTTTCTTAACTTGTGCAAGGTCATCTAGTCTTTTCAAACTTGTAAGCGGAACATTTGTCTGCATGTCCAAATTATAGCGCTGTAACGATAAAAAGCAAATAAACTGTGACAGTAACATAATTTGAGTGTTCTCTAGCAGTTGATAGTGACCTTAAACGATATTGGGATTGGATGGGGCCTGGATTAAGAGATCTGGCATGAAAGTCACAAAAAAAAGTTAGAATGTACAATTAGACCATGCTCAATCTCAACCAACACAGAAACAGACATTTATATTTTTGCAGCCTCGCATGATCAAAATTTGGTAAATTTCTTCAGTTTAAATCCTCCATGTCACTACCACGTAATGTGAAACAGACAGTTTATTATTTGAAAATCCAATACAACAGATTTTAAAAGGAGCAAAATGATGTAATCTTACAGCTTTTGGGTCTTCACAGTCAGTGAAGACTAAGGGTGCTTTCACACATGTCCCGTTTGGAGCAGTTGTTCCGAAACAAGGAGCGTTTCCCCCTAAAGATCGATTTGTTTGGTATATATGAACACAGCAATCGCGCTCGGATGCGGGACAAAACAAGCGAGCCGAGATTGGCTAGGAGAGGTGGTCTCGGCTCGCTTCCATTCCAGACCTGGAGCGGTTCGTTTGGAGTGAGAACATAATCGACACAGCAACCGACACAACTCCATTCATTGTGTATGTGCTACCGCGGCGCAAGGAAAAGAGTCGGCGCAGCCTCCACCACCTTCTCTCCTATTGGACACAACTTTCTCTCTTCTCCCTTCTCTCCTATTGGACGTGCGAGATGTCATCACAGGTGTCTACGGAACATTAATCTAGAAATTTCGACTTTATTCACAAAATTTCGACTTTTTTCTCAAAGTGCATAATGAAAAAAAAATCTTCCTCCTCGAAGATATTATTTTTATTTTTCTCCTGCCTGGCCCTAATACTCTTCCGTAGGTTTCCTCTCTCTGTGTAGCACATACACAATGAATAGGAAAGCCGGCGGCGGCCTGCGCTTTGCGCCCTCTCTGTGAAAGTGGCTTTATAAACATTGTTGTTTTTCCCGGGGTACGGAAGAGGAAACTCCTTCCGCGTTCATTTCTGAACAATGAGAGAACAGTTGGCATTTGTTAACAGCTTTGAACCGCTACAGACGGTTGCCTTGTGAACACAAACGCCACAAACGAAAAACGAAACAACTGTATCGATTTAGCCCCTGAATCGGAACAAAACAAACGGGCCACAGGTCTGAAAGCACCCTAAGTCTGAAAGGAAATGCAGAAACGTTTGCTAAAATTGAGGCCTATATTGTGGCATGAGTACTACTACTACTGTCATTTAGCAGACGCTTTAATCCAAAGCAACTTACGTCTCAAGTGAAGGAAGCAGGTTAGTCATCCTCTTCAGCCCTCTCTGCACCATTTAAGAGCGATTCAAACCAACAACGCCATAGTATCCTTTGTGAGAGGCTGCTGCAATACCCTTCGTAAGAACATCCTCAAACTCACTGTCATCTGGTTTCAAGATAAGCCTTGTAGCCGCAGGATCCACGCTAGAGTATAGCATATTACAGCTTATAAAACTTAAAAGGCCAGAATGATGTTGGCAATGAAAGTGAAAAAAAACCCTTAAAAAAGATGAGAGTAAGAGTACAAAGAGCTGTTCTCCACCAAGATGTCACCTTTCTGTACAAGGTTTGGATTTCTTTGTCAGAATACAAGACAATAAAAAGATATTAAGGCATCATTTGAACAAACATAAATAGGGGATTTGAAAAAAAGTGTTAGCTAAAATCAAATTACTAAATCAATGCACAAAAAAGGCTCCGTGTGAGATGATTCCTAATTAAAAATTGCACTCATTATATGTGTTTAACTGTCAAGATGTGTGCAGGGGAGACATGTGTTTAACAAATGGTGCTGTAGAGCTGGGAAATCATATTACCATCAATAAATATTGAAATGTTGTAGCATCTGCATCTGTTCCCGTTGCAACTGCAAATTTTCACAAAACTGCTATTTACTTCACGCCACATTTAACCTCAGGTTTGCCGGGAGAAGTTCTTATAGTGCAGATCCAAACACACTTCTAAGCACCTTCTCACGTGTCTCCCTTTACTTATGGTATATCCCTTTTCATGCTTAACCTCCAATTGGCTGCCTCTCCATCTTGCTCCATTAGAGAGCGTGAAATGAGAAAAGAAATGAAAAAGCTTTCTTTGGGATCTTTTTAAAAAGCCTCCTAAGTAGGTTACACGAGAAAGTAGGCTGCCTGAAAGGCTCAGGAGACGAAAGGAGCTACTGTTGAATCACTCGAGAGGAGCCCATCCCACTTCAGGAGTCCACATAAATGGATGGAAGAGGAGTGATGTGGTATTTATGATGCAGCATGTTGAGCAAAATTGGCCTCAAATGGGTCCTGGAGCAAATAGATGGAAAGCAAAACCAGAACAGGTTGCTTAGCTTAGCTTTATCATTATTATTAGTTCAACATTTATTTTTAGGGTAGCGGTCTTAAACTGAGAATTTATTTTGAAGCCTTCCTTCAGAAGTTGCTTGGATGAGAGGCTATTGCATGTCAATGGTCGACGCACTAGAGGAACCCTTGTGATGAACTGTCCATGTGGTTTTTTGTATCCTGAAACCAAAACAAATCGCTCTGGCAAAAAAATAAAATAAAAAAAATCTACATCTTATTTTCCACTGATGCTAATTTAACTCACCTGCCTACATTTTCTTCATTTAATATTTTACTTATAATCCTCACTGAATAAACTATACTTACACATGACCTTTTCTGTTCATGTTCCTGTTAGGGACAGTGGATGAATACCATTGTATAGCAGGACTGTATGAAAAAAAAAGGATATTTCACTCAAAATTAGTAGCAAAGTAGCTTTTTTCTCCCCTTGCTATTCAGCAGCCAAAGATAGAAATGTATGTTCTGGAAAATAGAAATATATTTCAAAAGAAGTCTCGTAGCACATGATTAAGTGCATAATCATGTTTGCCCCCCTGTATTAGGATCCATTAATGAGTTATATGGCAGTTTGCAGATTTTATTCCTTTTATGCTGCATCCATTATGGACAAGGGTGATACGTTTTTGTGTCATAAAAAAAATAAAGCAGCTGGTATCAGAAGATTTGTAAAAGTCAGCCTTTAGAGAAAAAACCTTATGGACTCACAAATTCAGGAAAGACATAAATGCTAACAACCAAGGCTTATCAACACTATTGTTCAGGAAGTCTATAAACCAAATAGGCAAAAAAAAAAAATCGGCAAAACAGAGAAGATTTGTTTTAATGAGACAACATAATTACATTCTGGAAATGGAGACAGAATCTAATTAAAAGCTACCCAATATCTAATATTCATTGTTTTATGATTACCGTAGATAAAACTAATAAGAGAAAAGAATTACAACATGTAATGATCTAAATATTTCTTTTAAATTCCCATTTGTACATCATTCCACTGGAATTGAATGGAAATAAAAGAAGAAAGAGTGTGTAAAAAGGAAAAAAAGAAAGAGAAAAAATAAAAAGCTGGCTTTTGGGTCCATTAATATAGTAAGAAATGCCAAGAAAAAGAAATATGACATCAGGCATGAATACAAAACACTCTTCTCCAGAGGTCAAAATGCATAAAAGGCAGTTTCTGAAAATTGCATCATAAAGTCAACCTGGAGGATATTTTTTTTTTCATTAGATAATAATTAAAAGAGAAAGACATTTTTTTGTTGGTACAAAAAGTCATAAATAGTGTCTGCGATACACGACAAATTCATTTATTATCTACAAACTGAGCATGAGATATGTGGACCATCTTGTTGTGTAATTAGGCAGAATATGATCACAGTCAGACATGATGTTTAACAAATTCTCTTTTTCTCATCACTGGGGCCTAAAAAAAAGATGTGTACCCACCACCCACAGATATCTGCGTGGCTCATTCACACCAGCAACCACTGTCTTTCCTCTGATGTTTCCAATAAGAGTTTCTGAGCTGCAGGAACTTTGTTTTCCCGTCTCGGTTCGGTAAAGCGTGCCCTCAGGCTGACCGGATTCACCAACATGGAAACACCGGGTTCTTTCTTGAACTTTTTTTTTCAAAATAGGTTAAAATGACAATTTTATTACCAGCTACCAATCATAGGTTTTCTGAAACTGTACATTATGTTGCAATGGCGTGCATTATACTTTATTAACTTTAAAATACTTTTTCATATATCAAATATACATGAATAAAAAAAGATTTGATTTAAAGACATGTTGCTGTTGTTGAAGTTGAATTTCTTTATTGCATCTTGAACATTATCTCTCAAGAACCACATGGCAGACGAACAGGCCCTTTTCAAATATGCACTGCAGTCATGACATTTTCCAGACAAGAAGAAACTCAAAACCTTTAAGTACTTTAAATGAAAGATAATGACAGTTCCAGAGTTACCAAATGATCAAGGTTATTTTGACCCCTTGAAATCTCCTGTGTATAACATTTTCATTTTGGAAAAGCATTGTTTTAAAAAAAAAAGAAAAAGAAAAAAGAAAAAAACTCTTTCAAGGTCGAAGCACTTTCACAAAACAATATTTTTCTCTGAGCATCAGGGAATAAAAAGGTACTAAATCTGAGATGGGTGTTATTGTGTATGCATGAATTGCACAGATAGCTGAACCCGTACAATCAGGAGACTTCAGTCAGATGACAGCTCTAATAAGTAACAAAGGCATTTGCCAGCTACATTAGTAGCCACAATAACTACATCTGATACAAGGACTCCTCTATAATGGCAGTTTTCCGTTTACGTTGAGGTAATTCCAAGACTATTACCATCTGTTTGTGCTTGTCACTTCATGTTCTAGGCCTTTAAACAAACACTATTTACTCTGCCCGCCCTGAGCTAACATCTGCTCAGATGTGATAGGTTTTAAAAATTAGGCGGCACAGCTTCCCCGAGCTACCTTGCAGTCACAGAATAAATTATATTTGACATTTTCCACAAGGATGATGATGCAGGGATTCTCCAACACAGGAAAACACAGTCATTATTTTTCTCCCACTGTGTTATTTACAAAAGGGTTCATTCAACAAAATGTGAATACTTTTTTTGTACGCCGGTGATTTTCACACCGTGCCATGGCTTTGTCTCTCACCTTGTATTTCATTTCAGTCTCCTCATCTCACAGTCTCATCTCTCAGTTATCCTCTCCCTATGAGTCCTTCCAACTGCTCCCAGAAATGTGAGTAGTAGGTAATAACATGGAAATGTGAGCCGTCCAGCAGAGATAGAAGATGCCGATCTGATTTATATGTGTTGTACAAAGACAGCCTTGATGCTCTTTTCATCGTGTTTTGGAATCTCTGGGGTCTATACATTTCTTTGCTATATTTGTGCAAGGTCAATATTATATACAGTACATACATATATACACACACGGGAGGTTTACATGAACCAAACACTGATGGTAAAGGCAGTGTCATCATTGTAAGGAGTGAGGCTGTTTCAAAAGTTTTGGATGAACTGAATAGAATAATTCACAACAAGTGTGGTCTCAGGGCCCTTTCCAAGAAGTTACTTCAAATCCAATAAATATAATCTACTTCCATTGTAGATTAGATCAAAATTGTAAGCAACTAGTTCAACTCATTTGAATAATAAAAGCAGAGAAGGTGTATGATTCCTGAAACTGCTTGGTAACCCTTTTAAGTCTTGTGTCTAAAGCCTACTATCCATTAGGAGCTGCATGTGTTGGTGCCATGAATACCCATTGATCGAAAAAGAAAGACAAAAGACAAAATGCTTGTGACGTCACCAATATCTTTTCTATAGATGGTTTTCAAGCCTTGTTCCTTGTACTGCGTGGCGTCCTGTTGCACTTTGACAGAAGTTGACTGGAACACGCTCACCTTATTTAATTCATCAAGTTAGCAGTCTGAGCTTGGCTGGATTGATTTATGCTAACGTGTGATGCTAATTAATGTTACTTTACATGCATTCTTACTAAAATCTGTCCAAACGACGCGATTTGTCCCGTATTTTCATTAACGCCCCATACACACGTCTGTCATACACACATCAACACTAAATTTATCAATAATGAACAAAATAAAACACAGGAAACATTAAGTCCAGCAAAATCTTTGTGGCGGGACAACAGGACCTGCTGCGTCTGTGCCCAGATCTTTCTATGTGTGTGCCAGACAGCGGGGAGGACTCGGGCTTCACCTCCAGGTAGGAGTTGGGAATTGGGAATTAAAAGTTGCGTTCCATATTGAACCAATACGGACATATATTATGCTCTTATTTATTGATGTCATAATATACAGGTGAAGGTCGGAAAATTTGAATATATTGCAAAACGTCATTCGTAGTAAATGTATCTAAAGGGGAAACAGATATATTATTTCCCCACTAAATTCAAAGTGAGATATTTCAAGCCTTTATTTGTTATGATTTTGGTGATTATGGCTCACAGTTTATGAAAACCCCAAATAAAAAATAAATTAGAGAATATTTTATGAAATCAATAAACAATTCCATCATCAAAACTATAACAAATAAAGGTTTAACATATATTGCTTTGCATGTAATAAGACTAGGTAATATATTAGTTTCCCCTTTTAAGTTGAATTATTGAAATACATTAACTTTTACACCATATTCTAGTTGAATTATTGAAATAAATTAACTCTTACATATTCTAGTTGAATTATTGAAATAAGTTAACTTTTACGCCATTTTTTAGTTGAATTATTGAAATAAATTAACTTTTACACCATATCCTTCACCTGTATCTATATTCTACATCTTGACTGATGGACATACATAGCATAGGTGGCTATTTCAGTTGCTAGTATGGTTGTCTGTCTGTACAGTCATGCAAGTTCAATGCTATTAAAGCACTTTAAACTTTAAATCAAAGCATTTAGTTTTTTCATATAAAATAAAACACATTTCTATGCAGTTTAGACGTTTTGGGGCTTTTTTTTGGCTCCTGCGCTGCTGAAATCGGGGCGTCCCTTATTTCTATTTCTGAAAGGTGGCAACCCTAACCAGAGGTGACACAGGGACTAGCGGAGCTCCAGCATCCCATGTTGCTCAGTCTGCTGCTCGTCGGGTTAGACGTGTCCTTTTTAGCTTGCGGGTATGATAGACTGCATTGGAATGGTCCTGAAACTATTCGCCATGGCTCCCAGCTTCATCCGCCAAGCCAGGAGAGGACGTCTAATTAATTTCAGTTGTGTCATCAGAAATGGCCGCTGTTCCATGCCAACCCACAGTTAGTGCAACTCATCAAAACCCAAAGAAGCCTTATTTATTACAAGCATTAAAAAAACAAACAAACAGATGAGTTGAAGTTGAAACCTTGTTATGGAATGAGTGATGCCTGCCGTTAGTAGCAGTTAACAGTTATAGTGATTTGTTTCTGCATAAACTCACTTCTGCGAGGATACATGTATCCCGCAGGCTAAAGTAGGAGAGGCAGGGTTTGCAGGGATGCGTCCATTTTGGCCCGGGATGTGTCATGAGGGTGTCGGTCCACCAGCCAGTCACACCTGCTGCAGGGACGCCTCCATGAAGCATCCTGGCGTGAAGGCTGTGCGGCAAGACCGCCAAAACAACGAACAAGGCAGCCTTTCCATTGCCAACATCAAACGAAACATGTCACAGGAGATCAATTATGGAAGTAAATGCTGTTCAAAAATAGTTTGGTGGCTGAGCAGTGTCATTGTCATTAACTTGCTCTGTGAGATCTGTCAAAGCATCTTCCTCAGCTGAGCTTTATGACTGTCTAGTTTCTTAAACACTATAATTAATGTGTATTTCATGTACATCTTGTCAGACTAAGCTTTTATTCACAAGATTAATTTATATTTCATCTCTGTCATTTTTTTTTCTTAGAAACCGATTTGTTTTTGCTCTTCAATGTTCTGAAGCTAATCTTAATGGGAAGCAGAATTTATCTATCTATCTATCTATCTATCTATCTATCTATCTATCTATCTATCTATCTATCTATCTATCTATCTATCTATCTATCTATCTATCTATCTATCTATCTATCTATCTATCTATCTATCTATCTATCTATCTATCTATCTATCTATCTATCTATCTAGCTGAGGTGTCAAGTAACGAAGTACAAATACTTCATTACCTTACTTAAGTAGAAATTTTGGTTATCTATACTTCACTGGAGTAATTATTTTTCAGACGACTTTTTACTTTTACTCCTTACATTTTCACGCAATTATCTGTACTTTTTATTCCTTACATTTTAAAAACAGCCTCGTTACTCTATTTCATTTCGGCCTTTAAAAAAAAACTAGTTAAATTGCTCCATCCAGATAGAGTGAATTTGGTTGTGGTTGTTTCAGATGTTCTTGTCCAGTTTTGTTCTTACATCCGTTCCCTCAGATTCCTGCAACTAAACTTGGATGTACATTCCAATAAAGGTTAGGATAAATGATAACATGCCTCTGAAGTTTGACTTTTTGCACCATTACAATACTTGTTAATGCTCAATAGTACACATATATGGTTCTTTAATATATTTGCATTAGGCTTTTGTCCTTAATGGCTTTTACTTTTATACTTTAAGTAGTTTTGAAATCAGTACTTTTATACTTTTACTTGAGTAAAAAACTTGAGTTGATACTTCAACTTCTACAGGAGTATTTCTAAACTCTAGCATCTATACTTCTACCTGAGTAAAGAATGTGAATACTTTTGACACCTCTGCTATCTATCTATCTATCTATCTATCTATCTATCTATCTATCTATCTATCTATCTATCTATCTATCTATCTATCTATCTATCTATCTATCTATCTATCTATCTATCTATCTATCTATCTATCTATCTATCTATCTATGTGACAACTACAGTACATCTGTACCTGTATACATGTAAATATTTATGCTTATTAATGACTAAATAATTTGGTGTGATAATGCTCGTACGAGCTTGGGACATTTAGAAGGCGCGATGGTAGTGAACGTAGAAGAGAAATTCATAGTAATGTTCAACCTGCAGCTGCTTTCTTGTGCTCGATCAGATCAAAAAGGAAAACGTTTTTCAAGAGAACTGAATAAAAAGGTCACCCATCAGCCAGATCACTACCTGTGAAAGAATTTCATATATTCACTGTACTTCTGCTTTTATCCAATAGTGTCACCACATAGAGGTCAGACATCATAATATGCGTTCAGGTTATTGTTAAGGTCTGGAAACCCGGTGGAGTTCACGCAGGGATGAGTGGATACAGACAAGATAGAGGGTGTGAGAGCAAAACCGATGAAGGGCATGGATATAAACAAGGCTCATCTCATGCTTGAGTCGGGGCTGTAAAGTTAGGTGCTGATTTAGTTCAATTTTAATTAGATCAATCAAAAAAAGGAAGAAAAGAAAAATGCAACCATAAAAACAGAAATACATTAGAGACTCTCGTCAATGAGTTGACAGAAATGAAGGAAGTGTACATGCTTTATGTATACGAACAGATATTTTAATATTACAATCGTTATTGATTGATTTAATTGGGTGCTATGAACCAAATAATGTTACGGCACTGACTCACATTTTGAAGTCAGGCCCAAATGTAAATGGTGATTATTTATATACATCAATATTAAATGTGTATTTGACAGGTTTTCTAGCAGTACACCAGAGCTGCAACTGTGGGGAAATCACTTCTTAGTTTTCTTACATTGAATCTAACATTAAAAACATAGTCACAGATAAATTTGTTGAGCAATAGCAGTGGTGCGCTGGAAGCACTGCTGTCCTTAATTTTGGGCTTTAAACTCAAAATATCGAATAACCATTGCAGGTATAAACTAGGGGTGTGCAAACAAGGGTACCTCACAATTCGATTTCGATTATTGGAGCTTCGATTCTTCGATTATAACAATTGTCGATTATATTCGATTATTGGTGCCACGATTCTTCGATTATTGTGATTTTTAATGCTTTTTTCCATACAAGATTGATTTCGTCTTCATCTGTGGCTACATTTGTAAATAAATAGCCAATCAATTAACTCAGTTCCTCTAACAACACTCATTAAGTAAATAACAAGGTTTTTTTGAACATTTGACATGTATTTTTCAAAGACACAAAATAATTTATTTTATGACTATGTAAACATTTGCTCTTTGACTTATTTAACTTTGACCAGGGAAAGCTGCACTTGCATGAGAGCGCCCTCTATTGGCGGAAAACACTGAAAACGGTCAAGCCCTGGATTTAAGGAGATCATTAATTCAAGTAAACAAGATATGTACTTCCATCAAATGTATTTAGTGTATACATATCTGCCATATTTCAAGTGAACAATAAGAAATGTGCATTCTTGAAAATGAAATGATTCAGCAGCTTATTCAGTCTGGAATCTGGATAGAATAACTTAAATCTTTTTTTTTTTTTTTTTTTTTACTTAATCGATTCCAAATCGTCACTTGACGCATCGCGATGCATCGACACATCGATAAATTGCACCCACCTCTAGTATAAACCCTGCGATGGAAGGGTTAGCCAAGGTGTTACATTGTGATCCATCCTTCTGACTTGTATAAGAAGATGATGGGGAAAAAAAACACAGCTAGTTAAACATGAAGACAACCTCCAGACCTGTTACATCGTTCTGAGACACTTGTGAGAAGAAATTCTGAATTGTATTTTCTCCTATGGCATTCTGGCAAAGCCTCTGTAGTATTTCGAAATGTGGCAAAGAACAACATGTCCATTCTTCTGCATCGAGATCAATCCCAGTAGTGAACAGAAAAAGGACGCGCATGTATATGCATGGGCCTGCCCAGTGGCCGAAAACAAAATGAAAGGCATTGCACATCAGAAATACACCTTTATTGATTCTTCTGAAGCTTCTCATTCCCCCTCACACAAATTCTCTCTTCCATCATCTGCTATCTTTTATCTCACAGTAGCTGGAGCTGGTGAGAGAGAACAGAACGTGCTTGTTCTATTCAGAGCTCTCCACCCATCATGGTCCTCAGCGGGGGGAGTCTAAAGCCCAGGCCCCAGCCTCACCCCCCCCGTCGCCTCTCCAGGCTTTGAGGCCTCACCTCATGCCCTTTCAGACTGACCTCAACCTTTAACAGCAAGCAGGAAACCAGAAAGGAGATTAGCTCCCTGTATCTCATTGCATTTTCCCCACAGCCTCTATCGCTGAGACCTTTTTAGGTGTGGTCAGTCAGAGCAGGGGCGCCTGTCAGAGGCAAAGCAGGTTATAGTTTGTATTCTGAATGCAGCTGCAAAGAAGTGCAACAATTACCTGCTACCCAATTTGTGATCTATCGTGGCTTTTAAGAGGCTTGTATTTCATTAAAATCACATATGTAATAATAAATATGAAAGGATGGTCACATACAGCTGAGAAACTGTTTTTATTTGAATTTAGTGAGTCAGATGAGTCAGTTAACAGAGTGTTGGAGGACACGTTCAATGCAACCACAACAACAGATGACTGTTTTTGTTCAATAAGTGTCAAGGTAAGTAGAAAATTGTTTTTCTAAAAATGAACAAAAGAACAGAGAGATCACTGCAAACTGCTGTAGTGATCAAACCCAAAGGGTTTGGTATTGTTGTAATGCAGGAATGGACTTTCAAACCAACCTTTTGAATGTGAAGTTTTTCCACTTGTTTTCTGTTGGCAGACAAGTGGCTGCGACTGAAAATCAAATAACTCAGTTAACCTTTGCTACCTTTCATGGCTACTGAATGCATTCCACCTACGACGAGGCTCTGCAATTTACAAATCACTTTTGTTTTGCTTTATGCGAGCGTCTCTCGTGTTCAGCCGTCAGTGGTTAAGGGCAAACATCCCTGCTTTCAGAAAGTGTAAACAGTTTAACCACGTTCAGATTTGGGTTCATTCTGTCATTAAAGGCATACAAACATCAGAAACAGCTAAAATGTATTTACAATATGCAAAAAGCCCACATGCCCTCTTTTCTAAATACCACAAGTAAAGACAACTCAACTGTACAATCGGAAAACATACTAATTTCTCACCTTCGAGAGTACCCATACATAGGGCTGGGCCATATGGACCAAAAGTCATATTTCGATATTTTCTAGCTGAATGGCGACACTCGATATATATCGATATTTTTTCTGTGCCATAATTGGGGTTTCCCCCAAAGCATTATAGCATAGCATCTCTGTTAGCTTCATTGTTTTCTGAGGCAAACCCTTAAAAAAAACAGTCAGTTTTAATACAGCCTCGTGCCAAATGTCACACAGGTTCCTTTATTAACAGAGGTCTGCACAATATCTAAATGTATAAAACAAATGAAATAAAAATAAACTGCCTGCATATATAGAATAAAAATGGTTCTTGAATAAAATAAAACAAATATCCCTTTCCTGCATAACAATTAAATTCAAATACACTGTGTAATTAATGTAGACAGTAACAGGCAGACTTTTCCACTGAGGTTGACAGTTGTGCAAATAATAAAACGTTTGTGCAAATCTCAATTAAAACATTCAAGTCAATTTGTCACAAGATAAGCTATATCAAAATCATATTTTTTATTTTTTTTAATAATCGATATGAACGATATTGTCTCGTACCATATCGCGTTTGAAAATATATCGATATATATTAAAATCTCGATATATCGCCCAGCCCTACCCATACAATAAAATCCTAAGTGAATAAATACTCACTAGCACTGATACTTAAAAGGTTTCAGTAGAAAGACTGAAACCCCCCCAACTAATTTAATATAAAATAGCATAAATTATATGCAGTCAGCTTGATGTCACAGTATTTTGGTTAAATATAAAGGTAGAGTTGTACAAGAAGATAATTTTAACTAGGATTAACAAGTTTAGCTCCCAATGAATGTGAACATTGCAAAAAGAGTTAGAAAGAGGTTGCATATCATTGTCTATCTCTCACTCAGTGAGGTTGTTGTAAGAAATATCCACCACCATTTGAGCATCAAGCAACATCAGATCATCAACTACAATATCTGTTAAGAAAAGTTTTCCCCCAGTGGTAAAAGTGGGATTTCAGTGCATACCTTCAAAAATGTTACTGCCCACTAAACTTTACTTGAAAAGTTTTCACTTCCACACTTTAACAAGCTAGACCATTTCAAACACAGCCTGGTGGCAATTAGAGAACAAAACTGACTTTAATTTTTGAAAGTGGAGCCTTGCACATTTATTATTCAGCATAAATTCCCTGGACCTACAGTGTGTGCATTATTTTCTGCATTGTTTTGAGACTGTATTATTCTGTAGTATTTTGAGAGGCACTGCCTTAATTTTCCTTCTGCCTGTATCAGGTCAAGTGTGTGCACATAATTTGCAGCCTTGCTTACATTTAAAACTACAAGCAGCTGTTTAATATGACAGGAGGTATGAAAAAGCATGATTAGAAACCTAATTTCACGTCTGTTGCGACTACTGTGAAGTCACGTGGAGCTTGTGAACTGTCACAGCGCTCAGTTTAAGCAGACAAGAGCGAGTGCCACATTAAAATTCAGACGTCACTGAACTCAATGTTCATGGAGATCCCGGGGGGGCCAGTGAGCAGTGTGATCAGGCACTCATCTGGCTCAACCTCCGCCTGCAGCCCAGGGGACCAGAGCCTTGTGTTGACAGCGTGGTAGCGTGTGTACACCCCACCACGCGGCAGTTAAACTCACTATAACAGATGGCCTACTTGGCTACAGCCCTTTAATTAATACCAACGAGGGTTTCAGATTTCATTGAGTTTTACGTTAAATTAGTCTGCGGGCTGTGTTTTTGTGTTTTGCTGTCATATCAAAGTCTGTCATGCAGCTGTTTACGGCCGACTCCAAAAGTGGCCTCTGAGACAGCCCGTCTCTCTTTGATCCGACAGAATTCAAGATGAGTTTTGAATGGCTGCGAGTAGTGAACATCAGCAATGTAATCACATTTAGGCTACACTTGACACTTTGAATCAATATTTTATGTCTTGATATATTAAATATATTAATGTTCTGCGATTTCCAAGCATTTCAGAATGTACGAAACTGCTGCAAGTTGCATCACTGCAATACACAAGTAAACACATTCTGTTAAAAAAAAAAAAAAAATCATATACAAGGTCAAAAGAGCAAGTTTTTTAAAACTGTGGCCAGCTAAATAGTGGCGACAGCAACCACAGGAAATCTGGGATGTCTGCAGAGATCGATGTCGCTGAACTGACTTCTTCAACATGATTTTTTTTACAAAAATGACTGTTGTGGCAGGTCTTCACCACGGTGGCCGCTCCACTGTTCACACAGCAGCGCATCAAAGCCAAACTCAAGTTTACCTGTGAACATCTGGAGCACTGGGATGAGTTTTTTTAGGCCAGTGTTGAAAAAATAAATTTCCCAATTCTAAATCGATTCTCATATTAATTCCTAAATATCGATTCATATGTCTAAAGATCGATTTTTTTGGGAGGGGGCATTTTTTTTAAATTTTCTTTTATTTATTTATGTATTTTTTTTTCATCATTACATTACAAATCTTGGTTATTTTTTTGTTTATCCCCAAAAAAGGAATGTTTTGTTGGACACGAGAATAACTGGTGCCATGTTTTTGCCTTTAAGTATGTTTAAGGGTATGAAAACATTAAAGTGTTAGGTTATAATTGCATAAATTGTCTATATTTCATTACTTTATATACTGTTTTGGGGTTACATTTGCAAAAAATGCTAAAAACCAAATTCTCAAAAATTAAAAACCAAAATAGACCGAAAATGGAACAAATAAAAATGGAATGTAGGAAAAAATCAAACCGATTTCATACAATACGTTTGCTGTCCTGGATCTGTTTGATAATTCTGCCCCACGATGTTTCTGGAAGCAGTTCTATCAGCATTCTGGGAGCTGATTGGTCCTTACAGCATCATTAGCTGCTAATACTTGCTGTTGAATCTCAATATAATACTAGTATTAATATGTTGCAGAACTACAATCATATAATTCATGCAACAGCTCAAAAAACAGTTATTTAATAACACTAACCCAAATCAATATCGGAATCGAATCGGATCGAATCAAATCTTGATAATCGATTCTGAATCTTAAGAATCGGAATCCAATCGATTCTTGACATTTGAATCAATCCCCAGTCCTATTTTGGAAGTCTGTTCTTTGGTATGATGAGGCCAAACTTGAGCCATTTGGGTACATGGACGGGATTTTGTTTAGTGAAGGAAGGGGGACCTTCAACCCAAAACACAGTCCAGGGAATCATGGTGTTGGGAGTATTATGCTGTGGGAATGTTTTGCTGCCTCGAGAAACATGAAACCTTCTTGGTTGGCTCATGGGATCACCTGTTTTAGGTCACTGGTGGATATTTCTAAAAGACAATGATCCAAAACATTTTGTAGGACACTGAAGTCGGAGTCCTGGCATTTCTCTTTCAGAGCCCAGGTCTTGAACCTATTGATAATATGAGGAGAGAAAGCTGAAGTGTAATGTCCATGCATAGAAACCAGAGTTTGGATACAATTGAACAATTTGCCATAAAGGAACAACTTTTAGTTAGGACCACTCAAGAGATACCAGTAAACTAGGTAGAAACCCCCAGAAGTTGTCTGTTGTCAGTTGCACATCACAAAAAATACTGTTGATTGTTAGTCAGCTGAATTATTTTCCAGCTGAATTATTTGACTAGATTACGACGGAGTATTAGGGCCAAACTAAGACAAAAAAAAATGGAAATTACAAGAATAAAGTCGTAATATTGCAAGAATGAAGTCGTAATAGAATAAAGTTGTAATATTATGAGAATAAAGTCGTAAAATTACGAGAATAAGGTCGTAACATTACGAGAATAAAGTCGTAACATTACGAGAATAAAGTCGTAATGTTGCGAGAATAAAGTCGTAATATTACGAGAATAAAGTCGTAACATTACGAGAATAAAGTCGTAATATTACTAGGGATGTCCCGATCAGGTTTTTTTGCCCCCGAGTCCGAGTCCGAGTCCTTTGATTTTGAGGACTTGCCGATACCGAGTCCCAATCCGATACTTTTATAAAACAATAAAAAATGAAGAGAAGAAAAGAAAATTATGCAGGATGACCCTTTTATTATATTTTAACATGTGTACTGTAAACTGAGCACATAGGAGGTAGGCAGCTTGAACATTCTTAAGTCAGTATAAAAAAAAATTCTTTTCTTTTTCTTTTTTTAGCATAGGGCTGCTTCAGCTTCAAAACAAACAGGCGTGCTCTGCGCGCATGCGGCGTATGGCTGCCGCTCCGAGCCCACTACTCCACGTGTGCGTTGATTTATGGTCCCGCGTCACACCAACGCAGAGCCTTCCGCGACGCGGAACCATAATGTCGGCGCCGCAGCTCCGCTTCAGTCCTGGGGCCTCATCTATAAAGCTTGCTTGCGCAGAAAAAGCGCCTGAAAGTTGCGGAAGCCACCATCTACGCAAAGCCTCGGATCTAAAAAGAAAAAACTAACCGATGGCTGCCGCTCCAGGCCCACTACTCCACGCCGAAGAGGAAAAAAGAAAGTGTTCTGATTAAAATAAGGAAAGTTGGACTACCGTATATAACAATTGCGTTCATAAGGATAAAGTTTTTAAAAAAAATACAAATGAAAGAAATTGTCTCTTCTCCCCGTGTGTGTCTGCCTGTCATGCACGGGTACTTGGGTGCATGTTGTCTAAGCCGGAATTATGGTTCTGCGTCACACCAACGCAGAGCCTACGCCGTAGGGTCTGGCGTAGGGTGCGCGTCGCCGCGAACCCTACGCTGTAGACTCTGCGTCGGTGCGACGCGGAACTATAAATCAACGCACAGGTGGATGTCGGCGCCAGTGAGTATTTTCACCGGACATTTTGACCGGAGAGATTATAAAACACCGGACTTCGGCATATTTTACCGGACAAAGTCCGGCAATTACCGGACAACGGACACCCTGATATATATATATATCCGATTCCTGATCGGCTCATAACGTCCGAGTCCGGATCGAGTCTGCAATCAGGTGATCGGCCCCGATTTCCGATCACGTGATCGGATCGGGACAACTCTAAATATTACGAGAATAAAGTGGTAATATTACGAGAATAAAGTGGTAATATTACGAGAATAAAGTCGTAATGTTGCAAGAATAAAGTCGTAATAGAATAAAGTTGTAATATTATGAGAATAAAGTCGTAATATTATGAGAATAAAGTCGTAATATTACGAGAATAAAGTTGTAACATTACGAGAATAAAGTCGTAATATTAAGAGAATAAAGTGGTAATTTATGAGAATAAAGTGTTAATATTATGAAAATAAAGTGGTAATTTATGAGAACTCTAACAGGAAGAGCAGTCTTCTCCCTGTGTTAAAATGAGGAATATTGAGCATCTTGTGAAGTTATATTTATATATCTATAATATATTACAACTTTATTCTCGTAATATTACGACTTTATTCTCAAAATATTACGACTTTATTTTCGTAATATTATGACTTTATTCTTGTATTTTTTTTGTCTTAGTTTGGCCCTAATACTCCGTCGTACTAGATAACTTATTCAAATCAAAAAATGATCTAAAAATATTATACATAGGCCAGGTGCTCTGTACCCACTGCCCTGCATGTTTAGACATTTCTCTAACACTTTCATTCAATTGAATGATCCACCATTACCTTGGCTTTAAGGTCTGCAAAGGTCTTTTAATTACCCACTAATTTGAGCATGTGTTAGCGGGAAGACATCTAAGACATGCAAGGCAAACGGGTCCTGCAGGACTGGACTGTGGTCCTCTGCTTCAAGGGGAAGCCCCCAATCCTCTCTGTATTCAGTAACAGCACCACACAGGACTTTTCGTCTTTCATGGTGCATTAATTATCAGTTTCTTTTTGATATCCCCATTATTGAAGAGAGCTAATGAAATACTGTAATAAAGCTGTTCTTTGCTCAACAACACAAGCAGCAGATGTCGAGGGATCTGCTGATTGCACTTCTTCACTGGCCACTAGTAAAGTGCCCTGGGCACACTTCGGTTATCTTATGACTTTGATTTAATCGGACAATAAACTATTTTACACAACTGGTTGAGGTCTTAATGAAATATCTGTGACATGTTTTGATCAAACCACCACCAGGATATTGTACAAAAACGGAACTATTGACCCCATCGCTTCGGCTCGGCTTATGGCAGCGAATTTAAGGGGGCGGAGTATCTCAACTCAACTCCACCCTCTCATCTACAGTGTGTGCTTTGCGTGAATTAGTTTGCACGAACCAATTCCAGGGTGCAGCAAATACATGACGTGAAAAATTATAAAGATATAAAGGTGGGAATAGGCTGAATAGTTGGGCTCTGAGATGTCACAGACATCCTGAATTTTGCATTTTCAAGGGCCCAAACAAAGTGACACGGTTGTGTCATCTCAGATTTCTTTTCCAGTTGTAGCTGCTTTAGACGCCCAAGTACATGCTTTCAGGCACAGTTAATAAAAGTTGTGCCTTCTTAAGTTCCTCGATTTTAGACTGTAGATGTTTGACCTGATGTGGAGTAACACCGGCTCGATGTGATTTATTATGATGGGTGCTCCTTAAAAAACTTTTGCTTCCACTGCAAAATGTCGTTGTGTCACATAACATTAAAACCCCACAGCAGCATGCACTGCCAGCCCAATCACAACGAGGTCCATCAACGCACCTGCTTAAAAACAAACTGTCCTGTGGGGATGTTGTAAAAGCAGGTTGCCTC
Organism: Cololabis saira; assembly: GCF_033807715.1. Classification (NCBI taxonomy): domain Eukaryota; kingdom Metazoa; phylum Chordata; class Actinopteri; order Beloniformes; family Belonidae; genus Cololabis; species Cololabis saira. The sequence continues at coordinate 11,502,731 of NC_084594.1, forward strand.
CGTGCGATTTGCTGCATGCGTTTAGTATTGATGGTGACTGATATCTGGGTATTTGGAAGAAAATCAGCCTGCTGTTTAACGCCTGTGTTTAGTAACTGTCTTTGTCTTGTAAAAAAACTGTGCATTTGTTCTTACTGGAAGCTAGTCCAGGTATTAATGACACCTGGGAAATAATAGAGAGAAATACTGCAAGAAAGCTTACCTTGTAGCAAAATTATATTTTGCAGTTCACCATTTTACATTATGCTTTCATTACTCCCACACAATAAGAAGCTAATAGTACAATCGGGAGTGGGGAGTGTAGTGGTTACAGAGGTGGGCTTGGTTTGAGTCCCTGGGTTGGCGACAAAGGTGAACCACTGTGGGCCCCTGAGCAAGGCCCTTAACCCCCCAGCTGCTCCTAGATTAACTAGAGATGGGTTAAATGCAAAGGACTAAAAACTAGTTTTGTGAGATATATACTTGTCAGTGTGTGACATTTCCCCCAGTTTGTGTTTTCTGTTCTGCCCGCCTGTCTTCCATCTGCCCTGATTGTTCACACCTTTGTCTCCATACCCCTTGTGTATATCTGGTCTTGTCTTCCCCTTGCTCCTTGTCAGTCCGTACTCTTTGCTCCCTCCATGTTCTCCTTGTCAGTTTTTCCACTCATGATCCTGGTTTTTGTTTTGATCCTGCTCTGCAGCGTTTTTTGTTCTCGTTTTTTGGAATAAAACTAAGTTTTTGGAACTCCTGCCTCTCGCTCTCCTGCATCTGGGTCCTAAACAACCCCAACCGTGACATATACTGACAAAAGATTATTATTATTAAAATATGTTTTTAAATTTATGACCAGAATACTTTAAATCCTATTGTAGGATATTTCTGCAGTTCTCACAAAACTGCTGACAAGCATTTGCTTTAAACAGCAAACTGGAAGCACCCATTTCTGCTCAATACTTTTCATATTGAATGTGCCAAAATCAAAAATAAAGTTATTTGGAATAAACCTGACTTTCCTTTTTAAAAGGAGCATCAGGATAGTTTTGCCATCCTGATGCATGCTTGTTTTTCTTTTAAACATATATATATAAAACACCAAATTTTAGCATGCTACTTTACTTTGAACTTTTGTTTCATTGATTTGGTTTGTCAGCTCAGGTAAATGAGTGAACCTTTTGTTTAGTTTAATGAAATAAAAAACAGTATGCTTTTAGTGACTCAACTTAGGCTTATCTTTTTGTTATATTACTCGACAAAGTAGCATCCGCTGCCTCCTGTACCCTCTAAGTGTGTGCTCTGTGCAGACATTTCTATTTATTCATTTATTTATCTTTTATAAATACATTTATTGCCGGACTTAAATGTCATCATCTCGCTGAGCTGAGCTAGTACTGATGGAATAGATCAAAGCTGTTCATTTGAGCTAAGAGTCAACTCCTCCTGCTCTTTATCAATTTCAGCAAAGAACAGGTTCATTTGCCCTTTATCGTTTGACTGAATTAGCTAAAAGTGCTGCTGCAGAGCTTTTTTAATTGCACTCTAAATTGCTCAGTTTTCTTTCCCCTTTGTCTGTGAATAAAACTGAATGAGTGTTTTGTCTGTTTGTGTGTGGACGTTAATGACCTATGTCAGTGAAGCCTGAGGTTAGAACACTTCATATAGGGTTGAAATCACGCCCTGCTTAGACTCTCAAAAAAAGGAACACAACAATAAAAATAAACAGTTATCAGTTAAGCACAAACACACACACTAACCTCTCAATTGTGTCAGCTCAACTACAACATCTCGAATAAAATACAAAAAAATAGGACTTCACAGAGTGAATGTCACATAATTCATTTTTTCCTCCTGAAGTTAATGACCTGTATAGCCTGGCAAGTCATATCCGTTAACTTTATATATAAAAAAATAGTGAAATGGGATCAGATACTCCATCTGTCCAAAGATAGTTTTCATCTGTGCAGAACTTACCAAACCAATCGCAGTGGTGGTATTTAAAACAACCATAATGGCTGCAGAATTGCCAACAACACTTTGCATCAATAACTTCATACGGCAACACTATCAGCCATTGCCTGCAGTAGCACTGTTGCCAGGTAGCACACAGGTTTAATATATTACGGAGCAATCGGAAAGAAATGTTTTGTTTTTGTTCAGCGAATGGAACCATGTCCTGCCATTGATGGTAAGCCTCGACGTATTTGGAAAACAGGACAGTCTCAAGCAGGGAAGAATTTTAAGATGTTATACATCCTTTATCCTGGTGTGTTAAAGTGAAAAAAATAAAAATAAAATAAAAAACAGCTGATGCCCACTGCACTTCATGGAAAGTTGTTCGTTAAATAAATAATAATATTGGTCAATAACATGTGATTCAAGAGTTACCACTTGTATAACTTGGTTGTGCGTCTCTTTTTACAAGGTGTTTCCGCAAAAGATGAATAAAAAAAAGGGCACAACACGTAAATAAAATAATTTGAGTTATCAGGAAGTTTACTTTGCCATGTAGTCTAGATATAAAAATCCACCTTCAGCAACTTTTCTAAATCCATAATAAAACCAATTAAAGCTGCAAGCAGCGATGAACGGCCCCTCGCGCGTGCAATTTCCACCAATAAAGGTCAGGACTCAAAACAAAGTCCGATGACACCACCCATGACTCTTTATGTGAAACCATTCAAAAGTTATTGCAGAAAATTGGATCTATCAAATATCGACCAATTAGAAGAAGGGGCCGGGCAAATTTGCACCAATTATGTTCAAGGACTCAAAACCGTCCGATGACACCACCCACGACTCTTTATGTCAAACCATTCAAAAGTTATGGCAGAAAATAGGATCTATCCAATATCGACCAATCAGCTACTAGTATCACTTCCTGTTTAACATTGAAGTTTGACGCAGTGCCACGGTCATGCCATTTCACAAAAACTCAAGATTTTGATAACTTTTCATTGTTAACGTCTTTTGTGTCTCCTGAGGGAGTTTTATGTTAAACGGACGATCGTGCTAGGAGGAGTTCATTAAAGTACGACACGTGAAAATGGCATAAATTGCGCCAAAATTACACGATTAATTCAAAATGGCCAACTTCCTGTTCGGTTTCAGACATGAGACTTTTCTTTAAGTTGTGACATGATACAGGTGTGTACCGATTTTCATGCATGTACGTCAAACCGTATTGTGGGGCTTGAGGCACAAAGTTTTCTAGGGGGCGCTGTTGAGCCATTAGGCCACGCCCATTAATGCAAACCATTAAATATCAAATTTTTCGCCAGGCCTGGCTTGCGTGCAAAATTTGGTAACTTTTGGGGCACGTTTAGGGGGGCAAAAAGGCGCTCATTTCATCTTGGCTTTGTCAGACAGGATTATTGGGTGCACAGAGAAGTAAAATATTATGGTACTGAGTTCCCTCCGTGTCGGGTGTCAGCTCGATCCTTTCCTGCACATACTGTACTAATTGGTAAGTAGGGGAAACAAACACTGTAGTGATCTCTCATCTGCGACTGACTATGGGGCCCCGGTGTTAGTCAAGAGTTGGTGTCATTGGAAATCGTGACTGAGTACTTTCACAAAAAGCTAAAATGTCTGACTGAATATGCCTCAGAAGATCAGTAGCTCTATATTTCACAGGCTTTGTATTAGAGTCGATCAGATATTGACTTATGTATTTTCTTAAATATGGTGCATTGTATGATAGACGTGGATTTAATGTAGATTTGGGAGGATAAGGACTGGAAGAGAATGAGACAGAAAGACAGAGCTAAGCAATGAGTTTCAGTAAGTGGGCTCTACAAGTTCATTTGAAAAGCTGGAACATGTATTTTGCTCAGGTGGTCATTTTCCAGCTGAATTATAAAAAAGGCAAGAGGTATCATCAACATCATCAACAGCTAAACCATTATCACAAAAGTGTCCAGCTGTTTTTCATCTCTGAGTAAAAAAAGATGTTTATAAACAGTGAAAAGAGGATGGCTTGATGCATCTTCCTGGTTTAATAAAATGTGGTTAAGTGTCCTGAGAAAAGCAGCTTCATTTTGGGGCTCATTCTCATTGTACCTGCTGTCAAAGTGATTGATTTAATGTTTGAGGAGAATCAAGCTAGAAACCAGATCAAGTGTTTTATAAACCATTATCCCTGATCGTGCTCGTGGAGTAAAATATACTGACACATAAAAATGAAATTGCATCCTTTTTCAACTCTAATGGTTTACATGAACACAGTTGTGTGTGTGGTGTAATGAGGAGGAAAAGGCATCAACAATCATCTTAGAGAAGCAATGACTTTAGACCACTTACCAGATTTTGACACCTGCAAAGACCAGGTGGTTCCTTGTGTCAAAAAGTGTAAAAAAAAAAAAAAAAAACTAATTAAACTGGGAGTTCTTCATTTTCAAAAGGATGAGCACTTGCTAATATTTGCTAATATCCAAAGCAGTTGATTAAAACAGGATTTTTCTTTTTGCGTTGAAATAGGTATTGTATCCAAACCAAACTACCACAGTCACAATTTTTTCAAGGAAGTGTGACAAACACAACACAATAGTCTATCTTTTGTGTTGAGAATAGACGAAGAAAACATTCTTGACAGCTCAAGGGAATGAAGCATTGTGCTGCCACTTCATCTGAAGAGACAAAGGAGGAGGAAAGGCCATAGGAGACTATTTAAACCAAGTTAGCTCGTCTCCATGGTTACTCCTCACTTTGAAGAGCTTCTCTTGTTCTTTTATCCGACTTGGCACTTGCCAGATGTTTCTACCCAAGTCTATAGATAAACACAACATAATGAGTTCTTATTGTACCCATAAACCATTCCGTCTTGGGAAATGCAAACGTGCACCAATGTGAGACTGTTAGAACAGACTGACCTTGTCAGAAAACTGTTGTTGATTTCAAAACAGGGTTCTAATCTTTAATCATTGATAACAAAAAGCTAGCTAAATAGCAATATCAGCGTGATTTACCTAGATATTGAGTATGAATGTAGATGGACCGGAGGGATATCTAAGAAATGCAGGACACAAAAAGGGGCAGGAGTGATAAAGCAAAGCCCTTTGTCAATGAAAAACACTGCACCCCATAGGAAATAATAATCAAAAAATTAATTGAACAAAAAAAAGAAATCAATCAGGAAGCAAAAAGGGCACAACTGGGAGCAGAGCAGATATGCAGAAGGAATAATGAAAGGACGACATATAAAAACACAGGCACATAAGAGACACAGGTGTGAGCAATCAAGAAACAATGCAAGCAGCATAGACTGTATAAGAACAGCGACACAAAGGTTTTGTGATTTATCCTATTTGGTTTTCTGGAAAGTGTACTGAGTGGGAGCATGTTGCAGCTCTGGGAAGCTGGCTAAAAACAAACCCCCTTATTTCAGACACAGTAAGCCAATTTAGCTTGGCAGGCTTTGCTTATGCTATGATGCTAATTAATATTATTTTAAGTTCATTCTGATCAAATCTGTTCAAAAACATCTTTATTCCAAGTGTCACCTTTAACACTACACCTGAAATGAGTTATTGCTGATACATACCCCACAAGGACAGAGCTAATGATGACCTTTAATTAGAATCAGGTGTGTTGGTGCAGGGAAACATCTAAAACATGCAGTACAGGGGCCCACGAGGACCAGGATTGAGAAGCACTGGCCTAGGGAGACGTCACCCGAGGCGCAGAGGTTCGGCCTCCGCTGCTAAAACCACGCCCACAACCAGCTCTCTCCGCTGGCTAGAGCTCCGCCATTGTTTAGAAGCGGTGGCTGTTTGAACAGCGAGGGAGAGTAGAAATGAGATTTTGCATCGACATTTACCCTCATAAAAGGATCAGTTCCCACAGCACGGACCCGGCAACTGCACACGAGTCAGCGGTAAGTTCCTTTTTTTTATGTTATTTATATTTGTATGATCTTTGCATGGGCTAAGTATTTAGCTTAGCTCCGGAGCACCGGCGCCGCATACGGAGCTGCCGGAGCTGCTCACGGACCGGCCCGGCTCCAGTGTTCTCTAACGGAGCCACTCACTCGTTAGGTAAATTAGTAATACATTTTTTCTGTCTGGTTTCAGATCTTCCAAGCACCTGAAGCTGTTCAACGACACCTTCAGAAAACGCACGGTCCTTCCTTGAGCCAGAAATAGTGCATAAATGTTATTTATATAAAACTCATATTTTATTTTTTTAGCAATAAAGTTGCCCTTTGTGAGAATTCAGTGTTGTGATTTATTTACAGTTAACATGATTCATCTGTCTTGTAACATAAATGATGAGAAATCTTCCTCTGTGAAGACGAGGTGACTAAAGGCTGATTTATGGTTCCGCGTTACACCAACGCAGAGCCTACGGCGTAGGGTACGCGTCGATTTAACGCAGAACCGTAAATCAGGCTTTAAGATCCGTTTACAGCGTGTAACTGAATGAGAGCGTCCGACTATCAGCTCGAGCTGTGTGACATCGGACGCTCTCTGTCCACACTGAAACTGTTAAACTCGCGGCCTGTTAGGACAGTCTAATACATAAAAAATAAAGCCATGGAATTGATTTTGTCGCAGAAGCTTCTCGCATGGGACACGTTTTGTGTACGACGCAGCCGGCTGCTCTGGCCGGAGCGAGGCTTATTCTCCTCCCCTCCTACACGTCATTCAAGCAGCCAATCAGCGCAGAGCCTCATTATCATAGCCCCCCCCCCCCCGCCCTGAAAATGAAGCATAGAAAAAGACTTTAGAAGCGGAAAAAATAAAAACATTGGCCCAGAGACTGAATTTCTGATTTAGGTAGAAAAAACAAGCTTTAGATTGTTTTTAAGACATTCAAGGCCTGTTTAAAATATACATTAAATGCCATAATATGTCCCCTTTAAAGGGCAGGGTATTAATACGTTTTATGTTTGTATTTGTTTTATGTGAAGCACTTTGTGCTGCATTCTATGTATGAAATGTGCTTTATAAATAAAGTTTGATTTGATCAAACTTTGATTGTTTGTTTTTATTTCAACTCAATTTACCACACGATCATTTTTGTACAAAACAACACATCACACAAACGTTACAGTAATCACCACACTGCACACACTGCACTCATCACTGTTTTGCATTCCTATCTGTTTTGACCTTTCATGTTTCACATCAGGGTTTTTAGTCCTGACAGAATCAGGAATTCACCTATTGATAAAATATGTTAGTTCAGACTATCGAAGAGGGCTAGTAGATACATTAACTGACACACACACACACACACACACACACACACACACACACACACAATACTGTATACCTGTGGGCTTGTTTTTTTCTTTTTTGTGAAGTGATTTTAAAATATCAAAATATGTGGGTAGCCGTGAATCCACCTTTGCCTCTAAACGGTAGGGGGACTGAATAGCCCATAACAAGGGACCCAGTACCCCATATTCCTGGAGCACCCTTCCCAAAGGATACCTCATGGAACATGGTCAAAATCTATTTCCAAGTCAATATCCTCTCCAGGACTTCAGTGAAGCGGGACAGAACACACAAGGTTCCTCCTGAAACTGAGTTTTGACGATCAGACTCTTCTCTCCAATACCCTTGCATACGTAGACCCCATTAGGGAAGCTAAGAAGTAAAATTCCCCTGCAGTTGTAACACACTCCAGTCACCCTTCTTAAAAGAGGGAAACACCAACCCGGTTTCCCAGCCCATGCGATATTGCAGAAAATTGTCATCCAAGACAGCCGTACAACTGTTCAACCACCAACGGAGATGGGGGATACCTTTTTATCTGCTTTCTCTCTTTTGCTCTCCCTATATCTAGCCTACATCCTGTTATCTCCCCTAGTACCTGCTTCTATCCTCTTTTCCTCCCCTGTGCCCTGAAAACCAAACATGACCGAAACTCATGCCATCTCGTAAAGGTGATGCTTTTAAAAGGATGAGAAGATTGAAGACATTTCTAGACAAGCTAAAAAGAGATTTTTACCCTACACTGGTTGATTTAGGAGAAACCTGGGTGATTTATGGACCATTTAGAAAGATCCATAAATCTTCTACTTGACAAGGTCAAGTAGAAACACCAACAATGCAAGTCCCACACATATGTGTGTGGCTGCTATGTAGATCTATAAATCACACTTTGATATCACTACTTTTTTTAAGATAAAGAGAGAAATACAACCTGTCAGCGGTGTGTTACTGACAGGCTGGTGACCTCTCCACAGTATACCATGCCTCTGCCCAGTCACAACTGGGATAAGTTAAAGTGTGTATGTGTCTGTTTTTACATTTGGTGAATTAGCTTGTACCTCAAAATTGTCATACAAACTACTCTCCCTCTCTCAATATGTAAAATTGGACACTGCCTAAATCATGTACAACACATTCTGATTTTTTTTTTCCTGGTCCTTCTGTATTTTGTTTGTCAAATCGACACACCTGTCTGGAAATGCAGATGGTATGACATCTGCAGCACACTTTGTGCACCATCAGTGAAGCACACAGATCTGCTTTTTGCATAAAAACTGTAAAAATGGAGGCAAATATCTTGGATTATGTTAGATTTACTTCCAACATATATATATATATATATATATATATATATATATATATATATATATATATATATATATATATATATATATATATATTATTTATTGTGTGTGTGTGTAAAAAGTGATGATGTACAGTAGTAAAAGAAATATAAATTGTGTATTGACAATGACAGTGCTAATGGTTAAAAGAGAAGCTGAAACTGAGGGTTGTGTTATTGATTATAAACAGTATTGGACAAATGGTGACAGAAGAAATAATCTGCATTTTCCAAAGTTTTTACAACCTGATGTGATGATTTTGTTTTTGAAATATCCCACAAAGAAAAAAAAAAAAAGACCGGTCTGTTTGATTTTTGTGTCTGACAAACTATCAAGTAAATAAGTAGCAGAGGCATCAGCCCAGCCTAGCCCAGAACTCTTTGGCAAAAAGATGAACTTTAGTAATATATAGTTTCATAAGTTTTGTGTGTCAAGGTTTTTTTATGTGGGACGCAGGAGTCTGAGACGCAAGATATCCCAATAAACCAAGACTCAAAAGGCGAGGAGGAAAAAGGGGAAGGACAACAAGGACCACGGATGAAACTTAACCAACAGAATGATGACTGACATCCAGGGAAGGAAAAAAGAAAAAAAGGCAGGACAGATTATAGACACAAGAACAGGTGAGACAATCAGAAAAGACAACGAGACACAGGTGATGTTAATCAGGGGAGACAACTGCAGGAAGAGGCAGACAGGGTGGGAATTACCTGAGCATTCAGCAGGCCTAACAGACAGAACAAGGAAACCAAAGTCCCTTATAAAAACAAGTTAAAAAACAAATAACCCCTGAAACCATAACAGTAAAAAAACAAAGCTAAGTTAAAAAGTATACTTGAAAAACCAAAAGAAATGCATAACCCCCTGAGATGGATTAGCAAGAGGGGTCAAAAGAGTTCTTCGGCTCCCCATCAGCTAACCTGAACTCTTATGCTGCAGCAACCAGAGACCAATCTGCCTCTTGTTGCCTCACCTGTACTTCACTCTCTTATCCCTTATTGCTATCGGGAAGCATCCTATATCCACAGCCAGCAACAACACAGCAACAACCAGCCCCACAGGCAGCACTCTCTAATACAGGGTGCAAATGAAATGTGCATATGCTAGTTTGCATGTAGATCTGTTGCTTGAATGATGGACAGAAAAACAACACCGTCTGCTCGCCACTTTAATGGAAGCGTAGGCTGAGAGATGAATAGCTCAGTTGAATTTCTTCCCTCTTTCTTCTTTTTGCCTGTGAAATTCTGACTATTCATAAAACATTTGAAGCTACAGTTTTGAGCGCTCAAGGTAAAGGACACTTTAAAGGGGAATTTTTTTCCATTTAGACCTATGTGGTGGATGTATGGAACGCTGTTTCATTCAAAATTAAATAAATACTTAAATGATTGTGATAATTAATTAAAGTAAGATGATAAAATAAATACAAAAAGTAATTCATACATTAAAAAAATGCTTTAAACTTTTTTATTTCATGAAAAATTATTCAAAATTGGTATATTTATTTATTTAATACGCTATATTTATTTATACCAAGACACTTTTATTTCATTATGGTATATTTATTTATTTCATGACACTTTTATTTCATGATAGCATATTTATTTATATTGTGGCATTTTTATTTTGCAATGGTATATATTTATTTATTTCATGACACTTTTATTTTGTAATGCCACGTTTACGTATTTCATTTCATGACACTTTTATTTTACTTTGCCACATTTATTTTATTTCACGGCTCTTTTATTTCTGCCGTGAAGTTGTTTAGTCTCAACTGTGGATCATTTCGGAGAAAGACTCAGGCGTACTGAGGGATTTTAGATCCATCAGACTCCGTATTTAATTTAAACTCTCAGCTTGGTTTTGTGAATTCTCTTTAGAAACACTTTTCATGACACTTTTATTTTACTTTGCCACTTTTATTTTATTTCACGGCTCTTTTATTTCATGTTCTTATATTGAAATGAAGGGGCATGGTTTTATATGTTTATATATATATATATATATATATATATATATATATATATATATATATATATATATATATACACATACACTATTATTGTGCTGAGATATGGTACTGAAATATGTGTTTCCACATGGGGATATTTTACCACAGGGAAAGTTGGTGACCCTATAACCAGCATGGACATCGCTCCATCTTGCAGTCAAGCTAAATCTTCTTGTTTAAAGGGTTCCAGCTTTACCATGCTGCAAAACAGCGATGCTTTCCTTGCCTCTAAGCTGTGCAAAAATGACCAAACTTTTCTTATCAAGAGAAACGTATAAGAGTGATATCATAACAACAAGGTGTGTAACTTCAGGCAACATATTCTCAACATTGTCATCCATATGTATTGTATTACTGAAATACTTGCACCAACAACTATGAATATTGGTCCTCTGTACGCCTCTGTCCCATCATCTAACTTTGTTAAATTATTAAAACAAAAACTGTTCAAATATGAGAAGCAAAGATGAGATTTCCTGATGATGGAGGCACAAGAACATCAATAGTGGCAATCACAGACCACAAACAAATCCATGCAAACAAATGAAGAGTTTTAAGAAGAAATTACTAACAGTAATTAAAAAGTGCAAGACATATTTGGAAGTAAAACGGGGTTGTCTGGCAGACAAAAAAGCTATGAGCACCAGCAGAAATAGTGCATTCTGCTTTGAACTTTTCCTCCTCAACCAAGAGACGAGAAAAGGGTGAGAGAAGAAAGCAAGAAAAAGACTAAAAACCTCTTTAAAGGGGACCTATTATGAAAAACACGTTTTTTCTTGTTTTAACATATATAAAGTGGTTTCCCCTCACCCTGCCAGCAGAGGGAAGATAAAATACCATGGAATTCTGCATGGTCTGCTCCCCCCCCTGACTGAGTCTTCCAGTGTCACGTGACCTTTTTTTGAGCCATTCTGAATCTGCGCCTATGGTGACGTCACCCTAGGCGCTCATTTCCATAGGTTCAGCCTCCGCTGCTGAAACCACGCCCACAACCAGCTCTCTCCGCCGGCTCGAGCTTCCTCCATTGTTCAGCAGCGGTGGCTGTTTCCACAGCGAGGGAGAGTAGAAATGAGGTTTTGCATCGACATTTACCCTTATAAATAGGGGTGGGCAAAAATATTGATACGGCAATATATCGCGATACATAGTCTCCCGATACGATATCGATATTCAATGTATGTATCGCGATATATTGCCGTATCAATATTTTTGCCCACCCCTAGCTGCACTTTATTTTGTGATTTCAGTGTGGGTGAGACACTGCATTTTATTTTTGTCATTTTAAGTCAGGGGCAAGTAGCTGTACTGTATTTTTGTGATTTCAATTTCAGTGTGGGTGAGACACTGCATTTTATTTTGAGTATTTTGTATCTAAGAATAATGCACACACTGCACTTTTCATTGTGTTTCAGTGTGTTTTTTCATGCAAATATGTTACATAATTAAAATGGAAAGTTTGAATTACATTGTTTTGACTCAGTCTGTCCAATGCATTATCACAATCATCTGATGTACATATATACAACTTGGATTTTAAGATGTGTAATGCATTTTAAAATTTTTCGCTGAACTATGTAGAATATCGCGATATATCGGGATATATCGCATAATCGGGATATCGCAATTTGTATCGTATCGTGGCTCAAGTATCGTGATGCGTATCGTATCGTGAGGCCCTTCCCAATACCCACCCCTACTTATAAAAGGATCAGATCCCACAGCACGGACCCGGCAACTGCACACGAGTCAGCGGTAAGTTCCATTTTTATTATGTAATTTATATTTGTATGATCTTTGCATGGGCTAAGTATTTAGCTTAGCTCCGGAGCCCCGCCGCCGCAAACAGAGCTGCGGGGGCTGCTCACGGACCGGACTGTCGAGGAGCCCCGGGCTCGGGGCTCTATTAGTACCGTAATACATTTTTCTTCTGTGGTTTCAGATTTTTCAAGCACCTGGAGCTGTTCACATTCAGAAGACGCGCGGTCCTTCCTTGAGCCAGAAATAGTGCATACATTTTATTTATATATTTTAACAATAAAGTTGCCATTTGTGAAAATGCAGTGTTGTGATTTCTTTACAGTTCACAGGATTCATTTGTCTTGTAACATAAGAAGTGAAATGATGAGGAATCGGAGTAAATAACGGTGGTGTAACTGTTTAGAATTAAATTAAATCTTCCTGTGTGAATTAGTGTGAAGACGAGGTGACTAAAGGCTGATTTATGGTTCCGCGTTACACCAACGCAGAGCCTATGGCGTAGGGTACGTGTTGATTTAACGCAGAACCGTGGACACGCTTTGCTACGCAGCAGCTGCTCCCCGGAGCTACGCTTTGTCTCCTCCCCTCCTACACGTCATTCAAGCAGCCAATCAGCGCAGAGCCTCATTATCATACCCCCCCCTTCCCTTAGAATGGAGCATAGAAAAAGAGGTCAGAAGCGGTAAAACTAGTGACACGGCCCACAGGCTGGATTTCTGATTTATGTAGAAAAAACAAGCTTTAGATTGTTTTTAAGACATTCAAGGCCTGTTTAAAATATACATTAAATGCCATAATATGTCCCCTTTAAAGGAGCATGAAGCTCCTTTTAAGAAATGAGACTCTCTAGCGCCACCCTTCACCACGACGGCCGTCGGGGGTACTGCAGCCAACAGCGAAGCCGGCACGGGAGAACGGGGAGAACGTGCATGCAGCGTCATGTGACGTCACATCCGCCGCCCAGCGCGGGAAATTCGGGCTCTGAATTGCAGCACATTTTGCAGCACACAGCCTGTTCAAGGCAAAGGAGGGATACACTAGAGGGCTCATTCGTTTTGGTTTGGAACGCTTCATCTGACATTATTACTAGAAAACTTAAAACGTATACTAATTTTTTTCATAAATCCTGCCTCAAGCTCCTTTAAATTAACTGTTTCTCTGCTAAAATTTGCTATGAAAAAATATTGCTATAATCTTTAACTGAGTAGCAATAACAGACAACTTGCCTAAGCTGACAACACACAACAATAATGAACATTATAATTTTTCATGTCACATTACTAAACACACCCACTAAAGTGTCACATTGCTGGTGGAAAAAGTAAGTGAACCATGATCAAATTTTTCAATGAAAGCCATGGTTCTTTTACTGCTTCAGTGAAATACAGGGAAATTGATTCTCAAGTTTACAAAGGAGAAATAATAAAAGGTGTTTGGATGGCTCAAAGTAAATCCACCACAGATTGGCCTCAGGAAAAAAGGAAATATGCATTTTGAAATGGCCCTGCAAGGCTCAGGCCTTAACCCCGCTGAGATGCTGTGAAATGACAAGAGCTGCTCTCACCAGATATCCAACAAATGTGAGCTGAAACTGTTCAGTAAAGAGGAATGATTAAAACATATTCCTGAGTGTAGTGCAGGCCTCATCCAGATCAACTGAATGTGCTTGCTTGAGTTACTGCTACCAACAAAGGTTCTTCCCCTGCAAGATATGTTATTATAAATGTCTGTTATCACCTAAAGCATATAAGATCACATTTTATAGGATGTTTTGCAAAGGGGGTTCACAAACTTTTTTTTTTGCTACTGTAAAAAGCTTTAGAAACTATGCAGCTGTAAGACAAGATAATAAATAATACCTGAAAATTCAACAAGAACAGTAATAAGTTTAATGGCCTTGAAAGCAAAAGCTTGAGAACAAGACACATTATTTATTCATTTAATTCCAGTTCAGTGCAGAATTCCTGCATGCTGATAAGAGGGAAGTATTCTGAAGCAGTTGTACTTCAGACAACACTTTCATTGGTGTGAATTCACGTTTTCCAGCTGGCATGTTATGAAGTCAGTATACCAAACTTTTGTGACAGAACAGTAATCTAGAAATACTGTACACCACTTAACAAGACAAACAGACACGTTCCCAGTTTCAGTCATATAAATAAATCACAATGGTGCAGGATCATACAGAAGCACCGTTCTAGAAAAAAGCAATTTCTACCAAGCATAACCCTTGATATGGAAATTACAGAACATCTGAGCTTATACATGCTTTGTTTTACATGTAAAGAGGTAAAGTTCATAAAAGTAAATGAGAAAGCGACAAGTATGGTTTCTCAGCTTTCTCACTTTAAAAGGATCACAAGAGCATGCTTTAGATTTGCACATTTTTATCTGAACAGACTTGTTGAATAGGGTCCTTTGGAAATAATGACATGTCCTTTAACTACTGTATGTGTCATTTGAAGACAAATGAAATGATTTCCTTTGTACATCAATATGTAGCGTCAGACACTAACGCCAAGTCCTATCTTGTCCATGATATTTATTGTTATTGTCCAAATTAAATAACAACTCAAAGTAGGGCTGGGCAATATATCGACATTTTAATATATATCGATATATTTTCAAACGCGATATGGTACGAGACAATATCGTTTATATCGATTTAAAAAAATATATATATTTTTTTTTTATGATTTTGATATAGCTTATCTGTGACAAATTTGACTTGAATGTTTTATTTGAGATTTGCACAAATGTTTTGTTATTTGCACAACTGTCAACCTCAGTGGAAAAGTCTGCCTGTTACTGTCTACATTGTATTAATTGCACAGTGTATTTTAATTTAATTGTTATGCAGGAAAGGTATATTTGTTTTATTTTATTCAAGAACCATTTTTATTCTATATATGCAGGCAGTTTATTTTTATTCCATTTGTTTTATACATTTTGATATTGTGCAGACCTCTGTTAATAAAGGTACCTGTGTGACATTTGGCACGAGGCTTTGTATTAAAACTGATTTTAAGTGTTTTTTTAAGGGTTTGCCTCAGAAAAAAATGAAGCTAACAGAGATGCTATGCTATAATGCTTTGGGGGAAACCCCAATTACGGCACAGAAAAAATATCGATATATATCGAGTATCGCCATTTAGCTAGAAAATATCGAGATATGACTTTTGGTCCATATCGCCCAGCCCTAACTCAAAGTCCCACATGGTATTTTGCATGTTCACCACGATCCCCGGCTCTCTGCAGCCAAACAAAAGTGTGTCACTTTGAAAGTACGAAAAAGCACCCTCCGTTTTACTCTCAGCTTCTGGTTCTCAATTCTAGAAGCTGGTCAGTCGTGGCAAATAATTATTCAGCTGTTCCAAGCTGCCGTTTATTATGGAGTGCTCAGAAATGATGGCACTTCCATTAAATCTAAACTTAATATACAATTTGTTCACTTTATTCCTCCATTTGGCTCCAGTCCTCTGCCATTTTGACCATCTGGGTAGCTTTTAGCAGCTTTAAAAAGGGCCTTTCTGTTTTTAACTCTTTTCCTGCTCAAAATTAATTTTCCTGTCACGCTGATGAAAAATTAAAGGACAAAAAACGACAAGAATAAAAAAACATTCTTCCACAGGCAACCTGAAAAAGACTGCAGGGGAGAGTTTAGTAAAGAGAAAAAAGAAAAATGGCTGGAGTTGTGAAGCAACAGCATAAGGCAGCAGCAAGCTTAAATGCATGAGAAAGTGTTTAGAGCAGCTGTAACCCTGTAATATTTACAGGAATAAACTGGATCAAAACTTTATAGGAAGTCTAGATATTACCTTTGTTTCCTGAGATAATATTTCCGATGTGTTTTTAGATTCATAACAAATTCAACCCAGAGTGGGAATTCAGTACAGACAAAGAATAAAGCTGCACACAGAGTAGAAAAAAAAAGATGCTGCGGAGAAGTGCACTGCTCAAAATCAAGGCTACACCGCTGCCGTGAAGTTGTTTGGTCTCAACTGTGGATCATGTTGGAGAAAGACTCAGGCCTACTGAGGGATTTTAGATCCATCAGACTCTGTATTTAAGGCTCTCAGCTTGGTTTTGTGAATTCTCTTTAGAAATCTACGAGGCAGAAACCACAAAATGGTTTGTGTACCACAGGTTAAGATGTGATCAGCTTTATCGCTTTCCAAACAGCCACAACTGTAGTATTTTTAGATATGTAAGTCCCGATTTAATCAAATTTCATCATGTGTCCCTGTTTTAAATAATGAAAAGTGTTTAATTATGAATGAAGATTAATTATAAACACATTAACAAGCAGTACGGTAGTACAGCACATTACATACTTGGTGAAATTCACAAATGGTGTAAAGTAAATAAAGCAGATCTTTCCTGCTTTTATTTGACGGACTCACAGATGACAGAGTTAATGAGACAGCAAGGTTTTCTCTGTCCACTAAGAGTAAGACATGGGGGTGGCTTTGATATGCCACAAGGCTCTCATGTCACCACATCAGAATTCAAGCAACATTATTGTATGTGTCTGCCAATGACCAAGGGATGTTCATTAAAAAGATGAAAAGTCACCGACCAGCAAGTGTACAAATGTTGTCTTAACCAGCACATTTACATTAAGACGTTAGACAGTGACATGAAGAAAGAATGTGAGGTAAGAAGTTGATTAAAGGGGCAAACCATAAAAGATCCACAAAACATTAATGAATTGCAGTAAAGATGTACGAACACATGATTTGCATTGCTTTGGTTCTATAGCTGCACGATTATTGTCTATTTTTCATCTGGATTTAATATACAGTACACCTTCATGATACCCAAGTGAGAGAGTCATGATCAATATATAGGATATCAATACACAGTAAATAATAACTTTGCTCTGTAATGCAGTGGTTTCTGATCCCGAAGAAGGACTAAACATTATTCAAACATCACAGTGACTAATATAAAAAAGTAGCCATCTATGATTATATAACTGCAGCTTGGAGAAGAGGTTTGAATTATTGCAAAGCAACACATAGATTGATCTATTGTTTTCCCCAACCGTCGGTGGATCAATAAGGACTGAGAAAACAAAAACAAACATACAGCAGGTTTGGATTAATACATATGAAGGAAAGCAATCCTTTACTATCATTGAGAGAAATTAATACAAAATGGGATATAAACCCGAAGTCTCAAGAAAGACTTACAGAAACAGCCATCTGAATTGATACCTTTCCTACTCCTTTTTACTATTTTCTTTTGTCTATTCGGTAACAATGCTTTTGAATTAGCCTGCCTGCGCCCGAATTGAATTTTTTTTAATTTCACCGTGCCGCGCTGTGACGACATCTCGGCACGTCCAATAGGAGAGAAGGGAGAAGAGAGAAAGTTGTGTCCAATAGGAGAGAAGGTGGTGGAGGCTGCGCCGACTCTTCTCCTTGCACCGTGGTAGCACATACACAATGAATGGAGTCGTGTCGGTTGCTGTGTCGATTATGTTCTCACTCCAAACGAACCGCTGCAGGTCTGGAATGGAAGCGAGCCGAGACCACCGGCTAGGCGATCTCGGCTTGCTTGTTTTGTGCCGCAGCCGAGCGCGATTGCTGCTACCAAACGAACAAATCTTTAGGGGGAAACGCTTGTTTCGGAACAACTGCTCCAAACGGGACAGGTGTGAAAGCACCCTAAGATAGAAAAAAAGGTTGCACTTTGTTGATTTTTTACATTGTCATGAAAACAATGTAGACACTACATTACATTAAACTCCACCTTTGTCAAATATCACCAGCACTGCATTCAACACTTTTAACTTACATTACCAGTTAAACATGCATAAACTTATTTAGCCAGTGTCGGCATCATAGGGGGTCAGTCCCAAAATAAATCCCTGTGCCCCTGCCCAATGTAGTTCCGGGTTCTTGGACGGATAAAAAAAAGTGTTTTACTATAAAAGCTGTATGTAAAAAAAGGTCTGGTAATTTGGACATTGAGTCCATTTAACTATAGTTACGTTTCCATTACCCCTAGATTTGTGCAAAACCTAAATACTGCAAAGAATAACGTGTAATGGAAATGCCTCTAACACGAAAAAAAACCTGCCAAAAATTAAATAAACTTTTTTGAGCTTTCACGAGGTGGTTTAACAGATAGTCCACTTTATTGCAAAACTGTAATGGAAATGCTTTTTTGCAGGTTTGCACTTCTCTGGCATTCGAAGTACACTCTAAAGTAATCTAAATCTAGTTTCTAATTGTTTTTGGCCTCATTAATACGATGTAGTTGTACTATAACACTACTTAACAATAATGCATTACTGCATTACATAAAACCTTTTCTCTGAATAATCATTTGGATGATCATCCGCTGACTTCATCTTCCGTCTACTATTTTCATGCAGCGGTTGCGGCAATCGCAATAATTTGTCAGTAACGAAAGATGTTTTTTTTCTGTCTTCTGCAAAGTCAAGATCTTCTTCTTGATTTTTTTGAATGAGCGTAACTCCTAGTTCTCCCCTAGTACAGAGAGAGAACCAGAAGTTCCGCTCATAAAAAGAAAACACAGATCAATGGAAACTCCAATCCCCTGAAGTGGGGCAGCATTTGTTGGCATGTGAAAAATAAGACGAATATGTTTAAAATTTGAACCTTGGAACTGATGCACGGATGTTAGAATTGGTATTCTATGGAGAGCAAAGTTACTGTATTTTATTATATTGACTTCTAGTACTGGCATCATGGTGGCTTAGTGGCTTGCACCGTTGCCTCACATGAAGAAGGTTCCTGGTTTGACTGACAGGCCTGGCGGGAGTCTTTCTGTGTTCAGTGTTTTCATCTTCTCCCCATGCTTGGATAGGTTCCCTCCGGATACTCCGGCTTCCTCCCACAGTCTAGAAACATTCATGCTAATTGCTCGTAGGCGTGAGCCTTCATGGTTGTTTGTCTATATATGTAACTCTGTGAGAGACTGGTGACCCGTCCAGGGTGTACCCCTGCCTCTCGCCTGTAATAAGCGGGGATAGTTTCCAGCAGACCCGTGTGACCCTGCACAGGATTAAATGGGTATAAAAAATGGATGGATGGATGGGTTTTTCAGATCAATTAACCCCATTACTCCTCGAAATGTACAATTATTCTTACCAGCAGGGCTACCTACCAAATATCCTTACGCAAGCTTCCGTTCCCCTGATCCATAAAAGGGACAAAGATCCATTAAATTGTGGATCTTATTGCCCAATCTCCTTCCTTCCAGTCAACGTAAAAATACTTGCTAAAACCTTAGCATGTCATCTTATCTCAAATTTTTTCAGAGGACCAAACTGGGTTCATGAGAAGGAGGCACTCGTTCTCCAACATTAGAAGGCTTCTTAACATTATCCACACCCTGCTCTTGCCTACTGAGTCGGAACATACTGGTTATGTCACTCGATGCCGAAAAGGCATTGGATAGGATGGAGTGGTCCTACCTCTTTTTCACCTTAAAACAATTTGGATTTAGCACTGACTTCTCTTGGAACCCATTACTGTATATCACCCCCCACGCCTAAGTTTTCACCAACACACAGCATTCCGATTCATTCCCTCTATTTAGCGGCACACGTCAGGGATGCCCACTCTGCCCTCTGTTATTTGCACTCGCAATAGAACCGCTTTCAATCACCCTAAAACCAAACAGCAGATTTAGAGGAATCGTGAGGAGGGGGCTTGAAAATCATGTTTTGTTATATGTGGATGACCTATTCCTTTATGTCAGAGACCCTTCAACAAGCATCCCACCTATTCTTTCATTGTTAAACTCTTTTGGTGTATTCTCTGGATACACATACATGTAGAACATTTCTTAAAGTGAATATCTTCCAATCAATCAACTTGCCATCAACCTCCCATCATTATCAATACCATTCAGGGCTGCTGGCTTGGGAATTAAATACTTGGATATCATAATTATGCGATTCATTCGTATTCTACAGGAAAAAAACGTCACTGCTTTATCAGCGGCAATTAAATCCACAGAAATGGAACAGCCTGCCACTATCTCTACCTAGCCGGAAAAGTACTATTAAAATGAATGCATTACCAAGATATCTCTACCTGTTTTAATGCTTGCCAATTTGTCTTCCTATATCCCACTTAAGTTTTGTAAAAAATGCTATTTCTTCTTTTATTTGGGCCAGTAAGCACGTGAGAACCAGCAGAACCCTGCTTTAAGGAAACCGATCAGTGGGGGGACTTGGGTAACCCAATTTCCTTGGCTATTACTGGGCAGCTAATGCACAAAATTCTTTACTTTGGCAGATTAGCTGAGGATCACCTCAGCTAATCTGGTGTCAGATGGAAGCAGGCTCCTGCTCCACCTCACTTAGAGCTCTGGTATGTGGCACCCTCCCTTGTCCCTTGCCAAACTTCACCTCATATATTTTAGTAATTAAAATTGAATTATCATCTATATATAACAACCATTTATTTATGCCTGCAATAATCGATGCATGTTTCACTATGCTTATGAATAAGGGCCTTCAATGCCTTGGAGATCTTTATAAGGATGGACAATTTGCAAGTTTCAATCATTACGCTCTGCCTTTGATCTACAAAACTCTTTGGATTCTTTAGCCTCCGGAACTTTGCAAGAACCATTCGCCCACATTCCCTCAGGCCCCACCCCTCAATGGCGTGGGCTTAATTCTGAAGGCAGAAACTCTGCAGAAAAGCCATATTTCATATCCATGCAACCTTCTGACAGCAAATAATGAATTAGTGATGATGAACTGATTGGGAAAATGAATTACAAACAGCGATTCCCAATGATTTCTGCAATAAAGCTCTTGCCGCTATAAATTCCTCATCAAGCTGCACCAGACTCTCTCTTATCCAATTTAAAGTACTTTTCAGGCTCCATTATAGCAAAGACAAACCCTAAAGATCTATCCAGACAGCACTAATGCAGCATGCGACAGGTGTTCTTGTCGTGCTCTAAGCTATCCAGCTTCTGGCAATCTTTCTTCAAGTCCATTTTCGACATACTAGGTGTTAAAATTGATCCAACACCCTGTATAGCTAGCTTTGGTGTTGTTCCAGATGCAATTTGTACCACATCCATTCAAAACCATGTCATAACTTCACCTCCTTAATTCCCCGGAGGAAGATTCTCCTTTTGTGGAAATGACCCAGGCCGCCTTCCATCAAGCATTTGAACAAGCATAAGACATACAACAATTGGAGAAAATAAAATTCGGACTCAGAGGCTACCCAAGAAAGTTCTACTTGCATTGGAGGCCACTAATTGATTACACAAAGCAGATGCCTTCAAATGAATATTCCTAATGGCGGTCTGCCCCTCGCCCCCCCGCCTGCCTGTCTGCAACAAGACAATTTACGTACTTTTGTTGTTGTTTTGACATGTTTGAAACTCTTCTTCTCACAAACATTTTTACTCTTCTCCTTCATCTCTATTACTTACAAGCACTGTGGAATCCCCACTCTTTTTTTTTAATCTATCTATATGTTTTAAGTGTCCTGACTCGACAGCACTATATATTCAATACAGCAGGAGAAAGTGGTGAGAAATATCGAAGCGACGAGTGATCTGGGAAAAATTTTATCTGTTGGGTGAGTTAGGAGGTTAGGGAGGGAGGTCTGAGGACCATGTCTGATAATTCCTTTTTTAAATTTAATTTATTTACTTATTTTCTAGTTTGCAGTTAGAAAAAGAATTTTTTCATGTACACCTGTCCGTATTCGATAAATAAAGTAATTAAAAAAAGATAAAAAAATTCTCTTACTCTGTTTAAGAGTATTGTATTCATACATTAGCTCATGTTTTCCAATATTTGTGCCCCCCCCCCCACTGTTATCACAATATCCAATTTTTTACCCATTTTATCACCCAGTGCTCCTACCTAAGTCAGTCCTGGGCATTGCCACCCTCTACCAACCCGGGGAGGCCCTTAACCTACGGAGTGAGCAGGCCGCTTCTTTTCACCAGACAGGGTGGGGTTTCTCTGGCCGGACGTAGCGCGTGGAAGGATCACGTTATTCCGGCCAGATCCTCCGCACCCCATCTGGCGCCCCGGCTGGCCAGAGGAGCATGTATAGCCCAGGACTGTTGCATGTTTTTGTGAGGGTCACATTAGCTACCCAAGGGAATATGGGGAGAACTTGCAAACTCCACACAGAAAGGCCCTTTCGCCAACCCCACCCAGGGTGTGGGTGCTGAAGTCATGGGGGAAATTAACACGCATTCAGCGCCCACAGCGTCCCCGGCGGGAATTGAACCCAGGACCTTCTTGCTGTGAAACGGCTGCACTACCTGCTGCACCACCGTGCCCTGTAAAAAATTATTTAAACTAAAAACAAAAAGAGTGGAACAAAAGAAATTAAACAAATGTTGATCCATTCGTTTGAATTAAATCTGATTAGTCCACTAATTACGCTTGTTCTTGTATTTTTCTCTACAGGAAACACTAATAAAAGAGAAATTAAAAGAAAACAATTTTATTTTTTGTCTCTGTGCTTCATAGCCGTCTGTAGGTTTCCACCCTCAAGTTGAAACACTGGTAAAAAAAAAGAAAATAAAACAATTCCTGGAAAACCACTACAAATTCATTCAAAACAGAAGATAAAATGGGTTTACAATAATAAAGGTTTAAAGCATGGTGCCTATTAAGACATATTTATTTGAGGGCAGAGCCACGTCCACTCAAGGTGAAACAAATAAATAAAAAACACTTTTGGCCAATCAAAAACCCTCTCACGGAGTGCGTGGATGAAGGACTTATTCACTAACCATTATCTCTGAATTTAATCAAACAAGCTTCAAACTGTATTCACTGATGGTGCTTCTGTCATATTAAAGTTAACCACTGTAAACCGGATGAGGTTATCACAGACAACAGCAATCTGAGACACATCTGTGTCATCTTTCTCTACTTTCCTCTTTTCAGTGAAAAGCAATGTCACTGTTTTCTCTCTTTTGGCACACAGACTGTTTCCCCTCTTTGTTGAAAACAGCTGGAGACATGAAACAGCAAATTCAGGTCAGACACAGTCACACTGTCATATTCCATGCCTTTTATCGCAGCTGTTAATGAGTGGAGCCTAGCAAATGCAACATGTTTTCACACATGCCAATCTTCAGCTTCTAACACTGTCAAGAAATTACATTTTCACAAAACCCATGGCCCACTGGGTAAACTAGGGTTCTAGTTTACTCATTAAATCTTTTTATCACCAAGGCCTGTGAAATAACTGGCCAGAAAAACTGGCTACTATCAACAAAGCTGTGGAGACACGGTTGAAAAGGAAATGGTATTTTGACAATCTATGTTATATTTGGGCCAAAGCATGTCAGGCATTTCACTGGCAGCTGTGTATACTTTTGAAAAATAAAATCCTAATAAGTCTTTCTTCAAACTACCGGTATGTTAAGACATAGAATTCTTTGTTTTGATTTTACTTTATCATTTTGGACAATTTATTTCATTATAATTAATAAAATCCAAAAGCATGCCCATTTTAATTCAATGTGGTATTGCCACAAAACAGCAAGGTAGTTCAAAAAATGTTTCGCAGGGCACCGTACTGGACCACTTGCATAGTATGAAGGATGGTTGTGATGACAAACGAGTACATGTAGAAATTACTGGAAAAAAATGTTATCCATTGTCCTGTTAATGAGAGCAGTCTCATACATAATTACACTATTAGCTACTGTTGTCCCTGCATATAGCTGCTTAGAGGGTGATAAAAAGTCGCAGTAACCTTTCAGATGTCAGTCCCCGCTGACAGCAGGACATAAACGCTCTGCTCGCCCTCAGTATGAATGCATTTTGTGCAATCCGTTAAAAAGAGAGCGAAACAGACCACTGGGATGAGACTTTCAGTTGTCTCATATCTTTCTTCACGAATGAAAACACATCCAGCTCACTCCTTTCAATTTTGATATTAAAGAGAGAAAAAAAAATGGCCTCATTGAGATAAATTCAAGGTTTGTTTTTTCCCTTTACATTTAAAGCCAATGAAATCTTTCTGCATATAAATTGATATTTAAATGTGAGGTGAAATGGGAAGCATTAGACTGCATCCTTGAGCTGCATTTGAACAGGAAAACATAAACACACCGTGTTGGTGTTATTTGAAATGTCAGATAGCACCTCAGCCTTCAACAAGGCACACACACACACACGCACACACGCACACGCACACACACTTCACTCAAATTTGTGTTAAAAAATTGACAAATTGAAAGAAGCAACAAACATTTTCTTTCTCTTTGTTTCACCTGTCACTTTATTATGAAAGTACACGCAATTAACCTTGGCCGTCCTCCCAGGCGCTGTAACTGTACCGCCTCTGGTTCCTTGTGTGCGTCCCCCTTCACAGCGCATTGAAGGTTATGAGTATGATTTTCTTTACCTTTTTTATGAGCCAAACCGTTGCCAGCTGTGTAGTGAGATAAGGGCCAAGCATCTAAAAATAACCCAGTTTTTCTGGGTACGGTGCGTGCCATGTCATTCAAGGCTCCTCTTTGTGCCCAGTCACAAACATGAGAAGGTTGAGATAGCAGGTTGAAAAAATACTGGAAAGTATCATATCTCTCTTTCTTGCTGCTGCCTGACTTTTTTCCTGTTCTTCTTAATTGCACATTCCCTCACTTTATCTCTCTTAATGCCTCCCATTTGCTCTCATTTCTTCACACCGTCTCCTATCGGTTACTTCCCATTTCTTCTTTCTCTTACATTTTAAATATATTTTATTATATTAAAATGAAGAATTGCTCTTTTACTTCTTGACTTTCCATGGAGATAATTTACATCATCTTCTTACACCGCTCCTCACTTTTTTGACCTCAGTGTGCAAAATTCAATCATTCACACTCACTCAGAGCAAATATGTGCCACTGCTCCAAGGCCAGCTGGCATGCAGACGCCAATCGACTGATGCTACTCTTTAAAAGCAGGCTTAAAAGACATGACATGGACAGTTTAGCAAATGTGTAAAGTAAAAGAGACACCCCCCCACACTTTTTTTTTATTTTACAGTACTTTCTAAAGGTATAAATACACTAAAAGAAAGTATTTTTAGCAGGGTTCTGTGTGGTGATAGGGTGCAGTTTACGCTCAGTTGCAGGTAGGATATAGTGGAGCGTTGCTTCTGGGAGAAGTGCCAGGTGTAATGTAGCTTTGGCAATTTACTAATAAGTCTCTGCTTTTATAATGCAGTACTGAGATGGAACCCATGGGAAAGGACTAGCCTGCACCGCCAGCCTGCGTATGCTGATCTCCTGCTGTCATCGCTTGTTTGGAAAGAGGTTGGAATAAAACTACACCTGATTGGATCCAGAGTGTGTCTCTATTTATATGCTTGCAAGAACTCATCCATCCACTCTGGTTGAAGTAAGTCAGTTTATTGTTATATTTAGCTGTGAACAAATAAGAATGATTGAAAAAGGCTTCAGGTTTGAAGGTGGAGTCCTTAGTGGAGCAAACATTGCATCTTGGACTCCTCAATGCGCTAAACATCATAGCAGTAAAACCTTCAATATACCTCTCTTTTAGACTTGGATTTATTGTTTTCTCTACTTTTTCTGTGAAGTGCCCTTAGGTTACTTGCTGTGAATTGTATTATGCTCTGAACTTACACTTTATGAATAAAAAAAATATGAATGCAAAGTCTTTACGCAGCCTAGAGGTGTGCTCCGGCTCACTGTATTACAGGTTAAGACTCAAAGGTATGGGCATTAAAAAACTTTTCTATTCATAAGACTAAAACAAAACAAAAAAGACCTACCATTAGATTCCAAAACGCTTTTGAAAGTCACATAGTTGTTTTGAGGAGTCACGGATTTGCATCTGTAACATTTACAGTAGGGCTGTGCTGCTTTGTGGTGTATTGTGTCTTTTTCTTTTTCCAAATGTGTTGAATTGTGTTTGCCACATACTTTGGTCAAAATACCACATGAATGCAGTGCAACATTCACCTTTTATTGCCGTCTTTATGACTTTTTCAAAGCAGTTGGTTTTAGGGGGTAGAGCATATAATTCCTCGCCATTACTTATTCTGGAGGTTGTGAGTCTTTTAAAATGTGTGGTACAGCTTTGTACTACCCACTTCTGAGGTACAGTAAACGCAGCAGAATGTGGGTGGAGTGAAAGATGGGGAATTTGGATAGCCCTACTCTGACCTGGGTTTGTGATGTCACCATAGACTCTGGACAAACCCATTTGATGACCTCTAGGTTTTCTTAGGGGAGGTTTTGAAGCCTCTTTTTCTTTGTGCTGCCTGGCATCATGTTGCAAATAGGTGGATCTGGGAAGAACACGCTCACATTATATCAATCACAGTTCGCCAAATTCGCTTGGCTGACTGAGTTTACGCTAACCTATGACGCTACTGTAACTAATATTACTTGAGATTCGTTCTCATTAAATCTTTTCAAATATAATTTCAATTGCCGCTGCCAAAATAGGCAGAATGGAGAGGGAGATTGACAGGTGGAAATGGGCGGGGTTTGGAGTAAAATCTTCAACATTATGTTGCGGCGAAGAGTAAGTTGAGTCAAAAGGCAAGGCTTTCTGGTTACCAGTCTTTTTTCTACTCTGTCCTATGGTCACTAATTGTGCGTAGTGACTGAAAGAATAAGACTGCTATATAGGCCTGGGTTGAAAAGATCGATTTTCCGATTCTAAATCGATTCTCATATTAATTCCTAAAAATCGATTCATATGTCTAAAGATCGATTTTTTAGATTTTTTTGATTTGTTTTTTTTTTTTCCTTCTCCATCATTACAACTTTTGGTATTTTTTTTTTATGCCCAAAAAAGGAATGTTTTGTTGGACACGAGAATAACTAGTGCCATGTTTTTGTCTTTAAATATGTTTAAAAGTATGAAAACATTAAAGTTTTCAGTTATAATTGCATAAATTGTCTATATTTCTTTGCTTTATATACTGTCTTGGGGTTACATTTGCATAAAATGCTAAAAACCAAATTCTCAAAAATGGGAAAAATTGACAATTCTGCCCCACGATGTTTCTGAAAGCAGTTCTATCAGCATTCTGAGCTGGTTGGTCCTTACACCATCATTAGCTGCAAATACTTGCTGTTGAATCTCAATATAATACTAGTATTAATATGTTGCATAATTACAGCCATATAATTCATGCAACAGCTGAAAAAACTGTTTTAATAACACTAACCCAAATCAATATCGGAATCGAATCGGATCGAATCAAAGTGTGATAATCGATTCTGAATCGAATCGATTCTTGACATTTGAATCGATCCCCAGCCCTACTGATATACAGCCGGCTGAAATGTGTTTCCTCAGTCGGGTGGCTGGACTCTCCCTCAGGGTTAGGGTAAGAAGTTCAGTCAGAGTAGAGTTGCTGCTCCTCCACATCGACGGGAGCATCTTGAGGGGGTTCTGGCATGGACGCCCCCATAGGGAGGTGTTTTGGGTGTGTCCGACCAGGAGGAAGCCCCGGGGAAGACCCAGGACACGCTGGAGGGATATGTCTCTCAGCAGGCCTGGAAACTCCTTGGTATTCCCCAGAGGAGCTCGTGGAGGTGCCTGGGGAGAGGGAGGCCTTGGCCTCATTGCTCAGGCTCTTGCCCCCACGACCCAATCGTGGATAAGTCAAGGTATAATTATGTATAATAAGCAGGGGTGTCAAGTAACGAAGTACAAATACTTCGTTACCTTACTTAAGTAGAAATTTTGGTTATCTATACTTCACTGGAGTAATTATTTTTCAGACGGCTTTTTACTTTTACTCCTTACATTTTCACGCAATTATCTGTACTTTTTACTCCTTACATTTTAAAAACAGCCTCGTTACTCTATTTCATTTCAGCCTTTAAAAAAAACTATCCAGTTAAATTGCTCCATCCGGATAGAGTGAATTTGGTTGTGGTTGTTTCAGATGTTCTTGTCCAGTTTTGTTCTTACATCCGTTCCCTCAGATTCCTGCAACTAAACTTGGATGTACATTCCAATAAAGGTTAGGATAAATGATAACATGCCTCTGAAGTTTGAATTTTTGCACCATTACAATACTTATAGGCAACTAGTCATCATATCTTCTGCTCTCTGAAACACATGTTAATGCTCAATAGTACACATATATGGTTCTTTAATATATTTGTATTATACTAAGATGCATTCATTTTCAATGGCTTTTGTCCTTAATGGCTTTTTTCCCCCTTACATTACTTTTACTTTTATACTTAGTAGTTTTGAAACCAGTACTTTTATACATTTACTTGAGTAAAAAACTTGAATTGATACTTCAACTTCTACAGGAGTATTTTTAAACTCTAGTATCTATACTTCTACCTGAGTAAGGAATGTGAATACTTTGGATACCTCTGATAATAAGTATGTATAATTTGACCTGATGTGGTCTGAGAAAAAAAAAAGAATCTCACGTACAGTTGTCATGGATGTGAAATCTATCTATGCAGACCAAAACTATGCTTTAAATATGTATTTATTTCTACTGTAAGTTTTGACCATTTTGACATTGGGGTCAATGGAGATTGACTTGCTTTTGGAGTGAACCCCTTGACAAACTGCAATTTTTCATATGTTTGGGTGTCACCCTGCTCATCTGAACAGCTCACTGAGGGATGTACAGTATTTTCAAGCTGAAGTGGATCCACATAAAGTGACAAGGGTGTGTTATCTCAAAGTTCTGGAATCTCTGGAAGTCACATTAGTCCTACAAAAATATATGCACACAGGAAATTATATTTATTTCATAATACAGTATCTGTCCTTTCAGGGCTGTTTTTCCATCTTTCCAAGACACTATTTTCTCTGTATTACTGATTTACACAAACACTGTGCTCTAAAGCCTTGAATTTTTTAGATCTATGAAATACCAAATCCAACAGTCTGAACTTCATTAAAGGAAAAGAAGATAGTTTCTTTTTACAGTAACATTTGTATCTCCTGCTTAGCATACTCAGAGAATTAGCTGTCTCTTTGTCTGATGTTGGAAAAGATCCTGATTACAACAAAGATTCTTGAAACAAATTGACATAAAACAAAATCCAACCCACATAAAAAAAAATATGTAGATCTCCCAGTCTTCTTAAGACTAGTGCTTTTTATGATGTAAGGAGAATAAAAGAGAAGAAATGTGTTTACATTTTACGAGTTTCGCTGGTGAGAATGTTATTCATTTTTATCGTTTCCATAGTGTGCTCAGTGCTTTATACTTTACTGGCAAGAGAAAGAGCCCCAAACAATTAGTACTGCAAAGGGAAAGAGAGATCAAAGAAAAAAGAAATGAAAGGGGGAAAAAAAGCAGTCCACTGACAGCAGAAAACAAGTCAAAACAAGTTTGACTTCTTCAAGCTGCTTTCCTCAGAGGATGCATACAGAATTTTTTCGGTGATGCTAAGCTTACTCATTTTTACATGAACGGTGCAATAAAATAATTGATTTAATAAAAAAAACATGCTATTACAGACCCGGTGGTGTGAAATATCAACTGCAGTTGTAATGTAATATAAGAAATGTGATAATTCATAGTATTACTATCACTTGTTATGTAAAACGCTGTGCTAATAAACATTTTCTTACAAATATAGACACACTTTATGATTGTGTGGCATTTTGTATGTCTGGGTGACCAGACGTAAAGCGTTCAGTGATAAAGCACAAAAAAAATCATAATTTCAGGTTTGCTTTTATGTAGTATTAGTGGTCACTAACATATAACCTGTTATGTGCTTTATAGGCTTGAATGGATTTATTTGATCTTATTCCTTTCATGAGGGATCTGTGCTTTTGTCTCCTGTTAAATCCAATAGATTCTAATGTCAAAGAGCATTTTTAGAGGCACTGCTATCAACTCTGATATCAAAGTGAAAATCGTAGTGCTGTTCTTCTTCGTGTTTATGAAGTATTATTCATAGCATCATGTTATTCCAAAGCCTGACTCCAAATGGCTGCAGCAAGTGTCAGGTTCAAAAGCCAGATGGAGATCAAATCTTTTTTAATGAAGTTCGGGGGCTGGAACAGACCTCAAAAATGCTTCCAAGGCTGTTCGACCATCTGACAAGCGCTTCTCACACAAAGTACCGGCCACTTAAACTTGATTTATGCGTCCACGTCTGAATGCCAGACAACCCATTGCATGATGTGCAACCGCATCACCTGTGAAATGCAACTGCATGTCAAGGACAGGCAGACAGAGCGCGTTAACCACCAAAAGCCTGTTTGTATACCGTGTTTGCACAATACATCGGGGCGTAGTAAAACTGGCTCATAACACAAATTCTACGATCAGTATTCTGCCCTTGTCGCTATGACGTATTTTCTAGTTGCTTTTCCGTCTCTGTGCGTATAAATCCAAGACAAGAACACCAACTCCCCCACTTTATAAAACATAAATCAAGCTTAAGGCATGCTTTTCAATACATGCATATGTTAATCCTGCTTGTATTTAGAAAAAAAAGCTCCTGTTACACGCGTGGGAAGTAACTGGTTTGTTTTAAGTCAACGCCTTCCTCTAAACACCCAGGGCTAATTAGTTAATCAGTATAATCAGGAAATAGCACCATTCCTGTGGTGCACCAAGTAAAACTTACCTGCTGAAACACATGAGCCTAAGAGAAGAAGAGGCAAACTAAAGCGGGTTATGCTGCTGGAGCTTGTCAGCGTGACCGCCACTACAGTACCGGCATCGCAGCTTCAGCAGATTCAACACAAATTTGATGATTTGACAGAGGATTTATTATTATTATTTTCCACATGCTGTGCCGCTGCTCCACCTTGACAGTGAACTGATGGAAGTGCCGCTGCAGCTTAAATGCAGCGTGAACGAAAACACGCGGCTGCAGTGTTATAAACTGGATTTTCTTGTGCTGCTAAACAAGAGGCCGCCGTGTGAAATGCGACTCGGTACAGTCAGTGTGTGTGTGTGTGTGTGGTGTAGCTTGGGAAACTGGGAAAAGTGTTATTGGTCATTTCAGCACAAACAGCAAGACAACAGACCAGATGCAGCAAAGCAAAGCCTGCCAGACACCTTTGCAAGTTTAATTCCTTTTAAATGAGGTTTAGGTGTTAAATGGACTTGTGTTGAAACTAAATTAAATTCCACAGCTATCATTAGAAAGGTTTCTATTAAAGGGCCTTGTGTTTGGAAATTGGCTGCCAGAGCATCTTCGTCTGATAAAGGCAAGAATGTTTCTAATTTCCAACAAGCTGCACTTGCTTTGACCCCAGGGGTTCAGCATGGCAGCAAAATAGCCCATTAATTTATCTGAAAAGCAGGCTGTCGTGGAAAACCACCTCAATCTGTAACCTCAGATGATTTGTGTGAAAGAACACATTCCCACTTATAAACTATGCAGCACTACGTTCCAGTTTTGTTCCAGTTTGGCACACAGAACCAGAAATATTAACAACACGATGTATCAAGCTCCAGAATTAATTACTTTTACTGAACAACATCCAGCTCCTCTCTACTGTTACCAGTGATTGATTATTAGTTGTAAACACAGTGCTTCCAGTGTTAAATACCAGAAAAATATGGATTCATTTAAGACTGCTGCTCATGTTAAAACATCCTTTCAATCTCATTTGAAGGAACATTTGCTAAGTTTTATGAAACATCATCCAGCTGCCTGTAATATTTGCCTGCTATAGGCAGAGACAAACAAAGTTTCAGTTCCCGTCCAGGTGGGATAACAGCCCATCGCTTACCGTAGTGCAAGGCTGTAGGTTTGCATAGGGACGGTAGGGACATAACACTCAACTTTTCAGGGGGCTCAAATTGTCCCCACCAACTTTTAAGCAACCTTATTGCATTATATAATGAGTTCAGATATATAGGTAATTTAGATTGTCTTCCCAAATGTTGTAAGGATAGAATTGACCCTACCATTATTAAAGGAGCTGTATGTAAGAGCAATAATAAAACGAATCATAAAATGACCCCGATATGTCAACAGACATTTAAAAATCATGTTCATTTCAAATACTTATGTCACTGACAACAGCACTCAAGCCAGGATATTCCAGTTTAAAAAGAGGAGTTGCAGCCCTCAACTGATGTTTATGTTGTCATTTTTTGTTTTGGCCTGAAGCTCCACCCTCCACCTATCTCCCAATCACCAAGTCAGTATTGTTTCTGAAGCTCCACCCTCCACCTATCTCCCAATCACCAAGTCAGTATTGTTTCTGAAGCTCCACCCTCCACCTATCTCCCAATCACCAAGTCAGTATTGTTTCTGAAGCTCCACCCTCCACCTATCTCCCAATCACCAAGTCAGTATTGTTTCGGCATCCGGGTTGCCAGCTCGGCTCTAATTATGGCAGCCATGGCAGCCTACGTTCCTGCTGCATTCTGCAGTCTACCTGGCAACCTCTGGTCGGGGGGAGGAGGGGGAGGGTACACGCCGCTCAACAATATTTTGAAAGTGACTGCAGTACCAGTTTTGGCCATTTCTTACAGATGGCTCCTTTTAAAGCGACACTACGTAACTTTTCCACCTTAATATCATATTTCCAGAGTCATTGTGATGCTACATCAACTTCCAACAGGTTTAATGACACCTCTGTCATGGTCTGGGGGGGTCTGTATCGCCTTCACTGGCACTATGTAACTTTGAGGAGCATGGTAGGAACCCTTCCACACTACTGGTAAAGCACTACCACTTTTGTCCAAAGGAGACGCCAAACTCAACAAAAGCTGAAAGTTACGTCGTGCTGCTATAAGTGAATTATTTTCATTATGTTCAGACTTATATTTACCCCTTTTCACTTGCACTTGCATTTCACTTTTTTTTTCCTCAAATGCACGTTTGATTGACTGATGGTCTTTGACAAATGTTTATTTTTTGCATTCTGGATAGTTAAGAGATTATTAATAAGTACAATTAATACATTTATTGTGTATGTTAATATAATTTAAGTTCAAATATTGCATTTTAAATTGCTAATAAAATCCTGGAATATTCTGGAAGTTTTCAAAATGTTTCTTTAGTAGTTTTTTAAAACAAAGGTTTGAATGGAACCGTGTATCAGGTGAACCAATACAAATGAAAGTTAGTATAAGTCAATACAGATTTATTTTGCATTGATCATTTAGGCTATCAATTAATTAGGTTCATATTCGTGACAAATGTAGCCCTGACCCCCGTTCACCCAATCTGTTTGGTCTTATTAATGTCCCGCCCCTAGCAAAAAGTACATGCAGGTTATGCTGTTATATCGTCCCTACCGATGTTGAGACCAAACCTACGCCCTTACCGTACTGTGTCATCAACATGGATGACACTACTTGAGAGAGTGGACGTCCTGGCAGAGGCAACTAAGATGCTCAGAAAACCATTGATGGAAGAGAAAACGGGAGTGACCGAAGACAAGACCAAACAAAAGTAAATCTTAAAGGCTTAAAACTCTACAAATTGCAACAGTTCCACTGTGCTGCTTTAATTTCCAGCCTGAAAGGCTTTGTTTTACCCAGCTCTGATGAATCTCATGGTATCCCGACTGAAGATGCTAAGATAAGGATGCAGTTATAACTTTTACCAACACCGGGTCTGAGATCGTCCTTAAACCAAAACCACTGCTCCACACGGGCCTGAACTAGTTTCACAGAACCATGGAGATCAGAGGCCTATTTGCAATTAATTTCATGTCCTTATTTTTATCAAAACAAATTGGAAAACAAAGACTGGGTGTTATCAGATTGTCTGTTTCTGACAAATGCCAGTTTCCTAAATGTGACTAAACAAAGCAAAGACTCAAATAAACAACGCCGTTATGGCACAAGATAAAGAAAAGTTATCTGAAACAGCCTTTGTACAAATTTGCCCGCTGTCCTTATCTGAGCAGAAAGCACGAGTGTAAACGAACAAAATTAAACTCTTTAAGCTATTAAACCGAGGGGATAAGTTAGAATAAAGTTTGTGGGTTCCAGCGTGTCAGATATAAAGCTTTTATGCTTCTTTTCATTTCAAAACAAGTCATATGATGACGTTACTCTAGAAATTTGAATAGCCTTTAGTATCACCTGCAACTGGTACATGTATATTCACGACTCCCTAGTGGCACACCTACATCTTAAAAACTCATTAGGTTAGATTCCAGTCCAATAAAATCTTTAATACCAAAAAACTACTTCAGTTTAGTATCATATCTCTGTTTATTGCCTCATGTATACTGCACTGAAATGAGCTGTGCTCAGACATTAGTCCTCATTTACTCCAACTCACATGCATGCCTCTTTCCTACGTCCAACCTCATGCTGGCCATACATTGCAGCCCATGATGAGGAAGTAGAAAAAAGTCCCTGGTGCGAGGATTTTCTGGCCCTGTATCTATGTTTTGATTTTAGCCATAAATAATCACTATAATCACATCATAATCACATCAATTGTCGCTTAGTGTGAACCAGTTACTTGGATACAACATACATACTGTACATACCATGTGTTTGACAGAATCTACATGTCCGTCCATCCATCCATCCATCCATCCATCCATCTTTCCATCATCCATCCATCCATCCATCCATCCATCCATCCATCCATCCATCCGTCCATCCATCCATCCATCCATCCATCTTTCCATCATCCATCCATCCATCCATCCATCCATCCATCCATCCATCCATCCATCCATCCATCCATCCATCTTTCCATCATCCATCCATCCATCCATCCATCCATCTTTCCATCATCCATCCATCATCCATCCATCCATCCATCTTTCCATCATCCATCCATCCATCCATCCATCCATCCATCATCCATCCATCCATCCATCCATCCATCCATCTTTCCATCATCCATCCATCCATCCATCCATCCATCATCCATCCATCCATCCATCCATCCATCCATCCATCCAACTTTCCATCATCCATCCATCCATCCATCCATCCATCCATCTTTCCATCATCCATCCATCCATCCATCCATCCATCCATCTTTCCATCATCCATCCATCATCCATCCATCCATCCATCTTTCCATCATCCATCCATCCATCCATCCATCCATCATCCATCCATCCATCCATCCATCCATCTTTCCATCATCCATCCATCCATCCATCCATCCATCCATCATCCATCCATCCATCCATCCATCCATCCAACTTTCCATCATCCATCCATCCATCATCCATCCATCCATCCATCCATCCATCCATCCATCCATCCATCTTTCCATCATCCATCCATCATCCATCCATCCATCCATCCATCTTTCCATCATCCATCCATCTTTCCATCATCCATCCATCCATCCATCCATCCATCCATCCATCCATCCATCCATCCAGCCATCCTTCCATCATCCATCCATCCATCCATCCATCCATCCAGCCATCCTTCCATCATCCATCCATCCATCCATCCATCCAGCCATCCATCCATCCATCCATCCATCCATCCTTCCATCATCCATCCATCCATCCATCCATCCATCCATCCATCCATCCATCCATCCATCCATCCTTCCATCATCCATCCATCCATCCATCCATCCATCCATCCATCCATCCAGCCATCCATCCATCCATCCATCCATCCATCCATCCATCCAGCCATCCATCCATCCATCATCCATCCATCCATCCATCCATCCATCCATCCATCCATCATCCATCCATCCATCCATCCATCCATCCATCCATCCATCATCCATCCATCCTTCCATCATCCATCCATCCATCCATCCATCCATCCATCCATCCATCCATCCATCCATCCATCCATCCATCCATCCATCCATCCATCCTTCCATCATCCATCCATCCATCCATCCATCCATCCATCCATCCATCCATCCATCCATCCTTCCATCATCCATCCATCCATCCATCCATCCATCCATCCATCCATCCATCCATCCATCCATCCATCCATCCATCCTTCCATCATCCATCCATCCATCCATCCATCCATCCATCCATCCATCCATCCAGCCATCCATCCATCCATCCATCCATCCATCCATCCATCCAGCCATCCATCCATCCATCATCCATCCATCCATCCATCCAGCCATCCATCCATCCATCATCCATCCATCCATCCATCCATCCATCCATCCATCCATCATCCATCCATCCATCCATCCATCCATCCATCCAGCCATCCATCCATCCATCATCCATCCATCCATCCATCCATCCAGCCATCCTTCCATCATCCATCCATCCATCCATCCATCATCCATCCATCCATCCATCCATCCATCCATCCATCCATCCATCCAGCCATCCATCCATCCATCCATCCATCCATCCTTCCATCCATCCATCCATCCAGCCATCCATCCATCCATCCATCCATCCATCCATCCTTCCATCATCCATCCATCCATCCATCCCAAAAATGGTGAATCACAGCCAGAATGGCAGATTTTAGCCCAGGCACGTTGTCTGTTTCTGTATGTCAGCTCTGGTTGATTGACACCCTTTAATATTGTATTTTTTTTATGACTACTGTACATACAAAACAATCTCTAAGATTCCAGGCTCGTTTCCATTAGGTTTTCCTGA
Source organism: Cololabis saira (assembly GCF_033807715.1). Taxonomy (NCBI): domain Eukaryota; kingdom Metazoa; phylum Chordata; class Actinopteri; order Beloniformes; family Belonidae; genus Cololabis; species Cololabis saira. The sequence continues at coordinate 11,539,553 of NC_084594.1, forward strand.
GTTTCTCCACAGACTTCAGCTTCCCATGAAGACTTGGGAAGCTGCTTGGATTCCCATCCCACTGACTCCAGTGGCTACGCAGACATTTCCAGTAAAATTTGAGTTTGAGGGTTTCACTAAAAGATTGTTCCTTCCTTTCTTCATCAATAATGAAAATAATTAGTTAAAAGATTTGTCTGATATTGTGTTTCATGAAGAAAACTAAAGTGACCACTCGTGAAAGTGATTTGTTTTCTTTTTTTTGTCCTCCTCAGGTGCCTCCATTTCATTTCAATCAACACTTCAGCCCAGAACTCGTATGAGACCTGTGGTACGACTCTGACTTCCATTGTCTTGCCTCTGGCCCCTGGGCCCAGTCCACTTTGTCTAATAGAGATGTTGAGCAGAGAACGCAGATGGGAGCGAGCTGAAAGTCTCTCTGAAGAAAGAAGCAGATTATATATAGCCACTGATTAAGGCAGAGATGGGAACATGACCTACATGCATAACAACATTTTCTCTCACTTTCTGCTACGGAACAAGCCTCTGTCCAGGACCGGGACTCTACTACTGGGAGAATCACTCTAATTATAACACGAGAGTCAGATTTCAATGCACACCTCATTAATATTTCTCTCATTATTGGGTTAATAATGTTTTTAGAGGCAGCGGAGACTTGGGAGAGCCTGTGGTGCACATGTGAACATTTGCTTTCGGTGCACCTACCATGCAGGTAAAAATGACCGCTGTCACCCGCTGTGTCTGAATCATGCATCAGGTTGTAGTAGAAACCAGCTAACTCCCTTTCACGCACAGCCACTGGTCTCAAAATAGCCATATGAAACTCACAGGGGATGAGGGGGGGGAGGAGGGGGGTGACAGGACAGTGAGGGGGGGAGAGAGGGTTTCCTACTTCCTCATCATCGGATCCTCTCCCACTGATGCCGGGGACTGTGTATCCGGCTGGCTCTCCGACAGGGCCAGCGCTGGCAGGCAGCCGTGGGGAGCAGACCTTGCTGAGATTGAATTCAGATCTTTTTATCAACCACCTGAGGAGGATTCAGCACTCCTGTTCCTGGACAGTGAAAACGACTTATTATAGAGCCAGTCAGCCCCCCCCACCCCCCCACCTCCGCTCCCTCAGCTCCAGCCCATTACTCAGAACTGCAGCGCTGTGTTGTCTGGGCTCATGCAGACACGGGGAAGATGCAGAGAGGCAGCTCGTAAAGCTGAGACAAGATCAAAAGCCGAAACTATGTATTGCACAAATGAAACAACATGTCAAAGCCCAATGCAAATAGTTGAAATGTCAAAGTTAAAGGCTCAGAATGTTTCATTACTAAAGGTTAAACATGTTACATATCTGTGTTGTTACAACTCAGACCTACAGCCTCATACACGGGAATTTTGACTAGATATGTCGTGCTTTTGATGTTACATCAAGGTGAAACACATTTGCATCATGCCTGTCTACTGGTTAGTTTGACTCGCCTCAAATAAATAGAAGAGGAATAAAAAGCAAAGCAAAAGGAGCTGCTTTTCACTTCATTATTTTCCCCCCACTCAGATGACCAATCACTGCAGACTCTTGGGGCTTTTCATATTAAGAACTTGAATAAAATGTATCAGACTTTGAGCAAAAAAAGGTGCTAGAGAAATAAAACTCTAAGATAAATGATGTGCACTTTAGGGTTTTAGTTCAGTGGGAACGAGACTAACTACTCTCATTGTATTGAACTTTAAGGCTGTGACCGTTTTATCTCATTTAAAGCAGAACTGTGAAATGAAAGATCCAGTCATTTTAAACCTAATCAAACTTAGGGAGATAACATTCTTAGTGTTTACCACTCCTCTCTTAACGTTGCTTTATTATATCATGCTTAAGCCAAAGTTTCAATACATAGTTATATGTCTGTTACGTGCTTCTCTCAAAATGCTTAACGTATAAGGTTAATGCCTGCTGTCTTCATACCATCGAGTTTAAAGGGGTGGAGTTAGCTTCTCAGCTTCACTCCACATCCCTTTTCGTTTTGCAGCGTGTCCCTTTTTAATATCTGCCATACAGCTTTGTGCTACTCACTTCCAGGAACCAGCAAATGTTTCTCAGGCCCCGTTTACAAGGAGCAAAAACGGTGGTGTTTTTATGCGTTTTGGCCGTTCGTTTACACGAAAACGAAGCTCAAAGTCACCAAAAACGATCATTTCTGAAAACTCTGGTCAAAGTGGAGATTTTCAAAAACTCCGTTTTCACGTTTGCTTGTAAACGGAAGGAAACGGACATTTAGGCTTCAGAACGTCACATTATGTGACAGAAATGTCACCAGCATCATTTGTGCGACCTGTGTTTACAATTTGTTTGGCCACCGTCAATATTTTCTTGTATTTTACCTGTTTTATATTCTAAAGTGACACTTAAAAGTAACTCCACTTCTCTCTCACTCCAAACGAAAGACTCTCGTTCATCTTGGAAGTAAAGGCTGATTTATGGTTCCGCGTTACACCAACGCAGAGCCTACAGCGTAGGCTACGCGGCGACGCACACCGTACGTGGGCTACGCCGTCGATTTAACGCGGAACCATATTATTCAGGCTTCACACGTGTCATTTGTTGACGTTTTTTTCCAGGATTCCGATTGGCTAGCATGACTTTACGCTTCTCGTTACACTGCCCCCTGCAGGTTTGGATGCTCATCGCACCTTAACAGCGTCTTTATGCGGGTTTGTGTAAACGAGGATATTTTTCAAAACGTAGAGGGGGAAATATCCGTTTTTGTAAATACCCGGCTATGTGTAAACGTGGCCTCAGTGCAAAACTGTGTGGAGCCAAAGATTTGAAAGCTGGATAATTCGACCCTGATCTGGGTCTGTGATGTCACAGTACCCTGCAAACCTGAATATCTCACTTTTCTTTTAATCAACGGTCTGCACGTACAGTATATCAAAGGTTCTTGCGTTAATTGGCAAAACCTTTTTAAATTCAATATATATTCATTTTAATCCTGCAGCAGATGTTAGTTTTCTGAATATTTTGCCTCATGAATGTGACATTTCTGAACATTTCCCTCAATGACATATTTTCAAACTGACACAGCAAAATACAAAGTAGCAAGGGTGTATTATGTTGACGTTTTTTGAGTTGCTGATTATTTCAAATACCCAAATACTGTATATACAGTCAAACACAAACGTCATACTGTATGTCCATGAGATGTCCTCATTCAGTTGGGTTAGATCAGTTAAAAAATGATATTACCCTGCAGTGCCAGGTAGACCGGGTCACAGGCGCTCACCTACAAAGGCCACGCCTTGATTGGCTTATGCAATCATCTATACACAAATATACAAAAAGCATTTTTTAGAGATAAATTTGAGCCCATGAAAATAAAAATACACCATCATAACATTAAATTGAAGATTGTCCCTGGCGGAACTGACAGATGGGTTCTAGTGACTTCATCACCTGAACATATGCTTCTACAGGTGAGCAGGTCAACAGGCGGTCTGCACTTTTGGCATTCACTTGCATGTTATTTTTCCATCCACATAAAGATATTTTGCACACCCATCACACCTCCCCACATGGCAACAACACATCCCTGCAGCGGCTGCCTCCCCCTGCAGAGCACTCAGCCCCGCAAAATGTGCTTAGGCAGGCCTTAAAAAACGGCGCTCTCACAGAGCCTACGAAATCTCCAGACATCAATCCCTTGGGATCTGATGGAATTTCATGAGAAACCCAATCCACAGAGACCCCCATCTCACAACCCACAGGCACTGGGCCAAAAGGATCCAGATCAAACATGCTGGTTCCACTCCAGGACAACATCAGACGTAGTTTGTAGTTTTGTCTATGCCCTGGCTCCTCACAGCTCTTCTGGCAGCCTGGAGAGGACTTACCCATTATCAAGTGATGAGTATTCACATCGCTTTGGCTCGATCAGTAAAAAGTGATCAGTGACATTTTTAAAATTGATTCTGGGATTTACAATAGCAATTATTTCAAGCAATATCTGCCTTTACCATTTCTAATTAAGTCCATCAGTTTTTGTGCAGAAAGACAATTCAATTTTAGTACGAGTTTTAACGGATTACCGTGTCCTTGGTTACTGATGAGGATCATATTATCCAACTGCAGACTCCCAATGCCGCGGTCGACTGTGTGCCACACATAATGGCTCCACACTCAAACAAATTGTTCAGGCTTACAATTTACATAATGCTTTCACCTCGACATTTCTGTGCTTTTGTACATTTAACACAAAAGATACCATTCAAAGTGCGCACGGAGAGCCACACACAAACACACACGCTGCAACACAAGTAAGGTCAATCAGCCTGTTCAGATTTTACAGAATATAAAGAGCTATTCTGCTACTTTGGAGAGCTACGCTTGGCTTTTTATTAGGATTCTTTTCCTTTTTTCTTTTTTTTTAATTGATTAATATTTTTATTGTATATAGACAAAACACTGAAAAAACATTTTTCTTTATAAGTATGAAATAATTGCTGTAGTGTTGGAAAAATCACTGCAGGTCTGTTTACTTTGACAATAAGGATGATTAAGCTTAAAAAACATAAGACCACATCATTAGGTATAATTCAAGAATTAAAGAAAAGATGCAGCGTGGAAACCTACACATTTTCCTTTCAAGTATTTGTATTCTCTGTGCAGAGCTTTCTTATAATGTACACCATTAAAAAAAAGATGACCTGTCCACCTGTTTGACCATGGTATCTTTTCAACATTGTGTTTGACCGTTTTTGAATTCTTGGTAGAGAAGCAAAAAGAACGTTTCATTGGTGTAATAATGACTGTATCATGCCATAGCCGTCTTGCTTCGTCCTGCTCATAAGCTTCTTTGTTTTGAGAGCTGTCCTGGCACATAAATGCATGCAAACCTCTGCCAACACCAGTAAAAGTCCATACTTCTCTTTTTTCCCCCTAACAAAGAGATAATTAAGAGCTGTTCAAGATACTCCTAGTTAAATTTCACTTTCTGCTTTGGTTGTTTATTCCTGAGGTTTCTAGGATTGAATATTACCCTTTTTAATTAAATATCTTTAAGCCCCTTTTCACATTTTCTCCACTTTCGTGTATATAGCTAGCAAATAAAACGTCTGTACCATTAGTGTTTGGAACGCATAATGGCGGACAAATCCTTTTACATTTTACTGCTAAAGGAGTGCCTGAAGAACACACAATAAACATTCAGTTTGCAATGAAATACATGGACATCATGGTAAAATTTTTTGACGTATGGACTATATCAAGTGTTACCAGGAAACCATGCTGTATTGACATAATTATTTTTTTTAATTTCCAGAAAGATGACTCAAATATTTTGTTCTAATGTACAATACCCTTTAATTTTTTACATCTGTATTTAGTTTTACTCTTGAAATGGTAAGACACAAAGGCTTGTACTGAGGCTTTTTCAAAGAAAAAATTGAATGGGGATGAAATGAAAGAAAATAATTTAGTTTGGCTGAAAAATGAAAAGGTTGGGTAGGAGATCTTTTTACTTTATTACCTGAAAATCTCTTTAGATACTGACAGCAAACGTGTCAATTAACGCTCTGATGTGAAAAGAAGCTCGTGGAAGCAGCGGGGCTCAAAAAATATCCAAACACTTAACCATGGACTTGTGTGTGTTGAGGCTTTTTCTCCAGTAAACAGACATTGCATGTTTGTGTGTTTTAGTGGTTCAGAGGCAGATCTGAGGGGAGGGGGTTGTACTTTTTACCTGTGCATTTTTGAAAACGTACTACATTTGTAGTTTGGTGACGTATTAACTGTTAAAAATTGATCAAGCCAAAAACTAAAAATGCTTGCTCATTGATTCCAGGTTCTAGGGTCTACTAACTGAATCTTTAGGATTGTTACTTTATGTTAAATGGAGCAAATGATGGCAGATTTTGGTGGATCACCACTACTTGGGTGCAGTGATTGGCTGCAGCATCACTGTTACAGGTGACCAGAATATAGGAGTGTTATAGGCCCCGTTTACACGGAGCAAAAACGGTGGCGTTTTCATGCGTTTTGGCCGTTCGTTTACACGAAAACGAAGCTCAAAGTCACCAAAAACGATCATTTCTGAAAACTCCGGCCAAAGTGGAGATTTTCAAAAACTCTGTTTTCAAGTTTGCTTGTAAACGGAGGGAAACGGAGATTTAGGCTTCAGAACGTCACATTATGCAACAGCATCATTTGTGCGACCTGTGTTTACAATTTGTTTGGCTACCGTCAATATGTTCTTGTTTTTTACCTGTTTTATATTCTAAGGTCACACTTAAAGTAACTCCACTTCTCTGTCACTCCAAATGAAAGACTCTCGTTCCGTCTTGGAAGTAACTGGCAGTCCAGGCTGATTTATGGTTCCGCGTTACACCAACGCAGAGCCTACGGCGTAGGCTACGCGGCGACACGCACCGCACGTAGGCTACACCGTTGATTTAACGCGGAACCATATTATTCAGGCTTCACACGTGTCATTTGTCGATGTTTTTTCCAGGATTCGAATTGGCTAGCATGACTTTACGCTTCTCGTTACACTGCCCCCTGCAGGTTTGGATGCTCATAGCACCTTAACAGCGTATTCATGCGGGTTCCTGTAAACGAGGATATTTTTCAAAATGTAGACTATGTAAATCATGTATTATGTTGAAGACTATTTTAATTTATTTGATGAACAACTACCCACGAGGTCCACTTGGTGTGGGGCATTTCCTTCCCAGTTTATTTTAACACACCACAGTAAAGGATGCATTCTAGCTGAAAAGCCTTTTTCTCCAGACATGTTAAGACTTGCCATCAGTGGCAGCACCTGGTCCCATTGGCTGCAGCAGAGACATTCAATTTGTGTCTGATTATACTCCATTATAGATTAAACTACATAAACACAGGCATTACCAGTGCTGCTGCACGTAATCACTGCACCCAGGAAGATGTGCTCGGCACAAATAGAGTTCATTATTCTCTGTTTATAAGATTGTGGTGTCTCAATCTAGTTATGTCTACAAAAGCTAAATGTAGATAAGAACAATTTGGGTTTAATAAAGAGCTTATGAAGTCGTTGTCTGTAGAAATGCTTTGTGTATGCGTTTTAATAAGGCTAAAGTGTTTCCCATCTGATTACTCAATCAATGCAATAATTGACAGGATATTATCTCACTAAGATATTGTCAAAAGTTGCAGCCCTAACTGTTTATCCCTACTTTAACTTCGGAACTCATTGTCAGAAATAAATAAATTGTTAAAGCCTTGTGTAGTTAAATGAAACAAGATCCTTTTACACCAAAAAAAGGCTTCCAATTACGTACTCCATTACTTATACTGAAATCCTTTTGGGAGGGAATTCATTAGCTTCCTTCATTATAGACTGCCGTGTTCAGTCAAACTTTGGTAACACTTCAAATTCCTCATGCCATTCACGGCACTGAATGTCAGCAAGCTTGAGGGGAAGATGAAGAGCAGTGAGGAATCATTATAAGGGTGAAAGAGCTTTCCTCAAAAGACACCTTACCTCCAGATGTACAGAAAAAGAGATTTCACTTTGTAACACAGAAAAAATTATTTCCTCACAAAGCATTTTTTCACCGACTGCCTCTGGAAGGCGAAGTTATTCTTGCACTATGAAACAATCAAACTCAATCCTTGTTCATTTCCAAATCGATCGAAAATTTCAGAAATGCTGCGCTATCACATGCTGTAAATCTTCAGTCAAACAACACTTCTAAATTGGAAAAAAGACAAGTTACTGCTAAAGCAAAGAGGGAAAGAAAAAAAAAGCAAATATCAGCTCTGAATAAGTGAAATTGCTGGTGCACAGACAAACCTGATCAGCATCTGAGCACCTTTACAGCTCTGACACGTATTGAATGAGTTCAACCACTGTCTCATTATTTGGCAAGCACTAACTGAAGCAAACAAAATGCCACGAGTGTCTGTGCTGATAGATAAATGCTACACTGCCCACCATTACTCACACTGGCAGTCTGAAATAAGCTGTAGCGTACTGAAGTGTGGGGCAGACTGTCTCAGTGCTCATCTCAAAGTCAAAGTAGTTTCCATAAATAATTCAATTTGTTGCAAAAAAAATCCAAACAAATGAATCCAGGGAATTTATAAAAGTGTGAAATGGTTATTTTTCGTCAGACAACAAATGCAAATACAAATGTGTTGTAAATATTAATACAAATTGGCGAATGTGCTGCTTACCCGAGCGTTGTCATGGTGACGATGGTGTACCAGAAAGAGGCGGGGATGCTGGTGAACTTGCTGGAGCTGGAGCCCTTCTCCGCGTAGAACATGACCGTGGCGAAGATGATGATGGCCATGGTGAGCGAGAAGAGCAGGAAGCCCAGCTCGGACGCGCAGCTCTTGAGCGTGTAGCCCAGGATCCGCAGGCCCTGCGAGTGGCGGGAGAACTTGAAGATGCGGAACACGCGGAAGACGCGCAGCGTCACGAAGGCCCCGCTCACGTCCTCGTTGTTGGTCATCACCAGGCCGATGTAGTACGGCAGGATGGCCACCACGTCGATGATGCTCATCACGGAGCGCATGAAGCGGTAGCGGCTGGGCGCGGCGAACAGGCGCAACAGGTACTCCACGGTGAATATCATCACGCACGCCGTGTCTATGCAGAAGAAGGCCACGGTGTAGCGCTCGCCGCAAGGCATGTCCTTCGTGTTGGTGGTGGAGCCGCAGGGCACCGTCTCCACCACGTTGGTGATGACGGAGATGGCGATGAAGAACCCGGTGACGTAGTAGAAGACCAGCGCCATGGTGGAGGTGTGAGGATTCTCAAAGGCGCGCCACATGGTCTCCCTGAAGCTCATGTTGGGCGGCTTTGTGTCCTTGTTCTCCTCCTGGTCGTCCTGCAGTCGCTCCATGTTCTCCCTCTTTCGGTCCTTGTACTCTTCGTAGCAACAGTCGCCGATGATCTCGGGGATGATGCCGAAGAAGATCAGCTCCTCGTCGTAGGCGGAGATGCACTCGTGGCGCGGGTAGTGCAGCTTCCCGGTGCGGTAGAAGTTGAGGATGCTCCTGAACGCGTCGGGGTCCCGGTCGAAGAAGTATTCCTTGGTTTCCTCGTTGTAGAAGAAGTCCTTCTCGGAACTCCCCAGCAGCGTGTCTGGGTAGCGGTCCAGAGTCGTCCTCCAGGTCTGGAAGCGGCGGCCGCTGACGTTGAGGATGATCAGCTCGTCCTGCCTCTTGCTGTTGTCCCCCGGGGCGATGGGCATGGGGCAGTTGGCCACGGGCATCCAGCCGATGGCTGCAGCCCTGGCAAAGGGAAGCCACGCTGCCACTCCGGTTGCCATCGTGAAGCAGAATGCTGGAAGAAGCCTTCCTCACCTTCAGATCGGACCTTCTTTAAAATGAAATGGCATCTGAAAAAAATCTGTGCCAATAAAAGAAGAGATGCAACATGAAGATTAAAAATCAACAGCAGAAAATGTTCAATCAAATAGTTTATAATTATTTTCCACGGATGACTTGCTGCCATTACTTAATCAGCATGAAGCGCGTCACATCTTTAGCTCCAAATCACCTTTTTACTCTCTTAAATCCCTTTGCTGCTTTTTCTTCTGTCCAAATCCAGACATCCATATTTCAAGAGAAAAACAAAACAAAACATTGAATGGCAACAGCTAAAGGTCACAAACCAAAGAATTGCCTGTTTTAAATCGCAGGCAATATTTGCTCAAAATGTGATTAATAACTCAAATTAAAATATTATGCAGTTCATCAGTTCAAGATCGCATTAATAAATAAACAATTACAGCCGATCTCCCCAGAGCTGTTAGATCACAGTTCAGCTATGAAAAACACTGCCAAGGAATAAAACAGACCTGTTGAATATAAATAAGGAGGGAGGATTAACTAGATGTATCCATAATTGAAGTAACATGATTATAACGCATTGCATGTTTTTCTTATCAGGCAAAAGCTGGTGCATCATTTAACTAAAATGTGTATGTGAAATAAAAATAACCCGTTAATTTATTATCACAATTCAATTCTAATTTATGTCTATGCATGTTCAAAAAAGTTTGTATACACTTTATTTTCGTGTATTATGTAGGCAAATGTACTTTAACAAGAATTTGCACATTTGGTCACTTCATTTTGCCGATTTCAATTTACAGAGGAATTAAGAAAAAACTGCCAGAAGACAAATATACTCACCCAGCAGGAGACTGGACTGTAGGGAACAAAACCCCAACTCTTCAGAAGCTCAACATGAGAGTTTGGATGAGCAGCGAGTCCCCAGGTGAGAGTGAGGCTGAGCTGCGGGATTTCAGCTCCGATGCGCATCGACAGATGATCGATCAACTCCGAGCCGCGTCTGCGGCGGCGATGATGATCCACTCTGCGAGAGAGACTACAGGAACAAAACGCTCTGCTGCGCGATGGGAGATCTTTACCTACATCATGGCCTCTTTGTTCTCCCGTTTAGGAAAGTGAAATGTGATGGAGAGGAGCGGCGCGCTCGCTTTTCTCCAGCACAAAGTACAATGTGAGTCTCCCTCCCCGTGCCAGCTCCGTGTCATCCCTCCTCCTCCCCTCTGCTCCGTTTACCGGCATTTCACACCCGACACTTTCACCACATTAAACACCGACGGGTTGCGTTGGAGAGCCCGCAGTTGATAAAGGATGGGGATACATTTTGCCGAGTAGCCACAATATTACACTCTCAAGCAGGTAAATACATTGGAATAACTATCTTTAGTTTGGAAAAAGCTTTCTGAAAATGACAGTTTATGATGGATAACAGAATATTAGTTTCAACATGGCCAATGCGAACTTTAAGAGCTGCAACCCTGTTGCTGATAAAAATGATATAAGGAAATTAATATAAAATGAGCAGTGAAAGGCATATCAATCGAAAAAAAAAATATTTTTTTGTCATTGAACCATGTTAAAGAAAAAAAAAAAACATGATGTTTGGAGACCGAATTTGAATCTCAAATACCTGACCTGCTGGAAAGTCCTTCCCCCTTAGTAAATGTTGTTAACTGCTAAAATCTATCTGTCACGATTGCTATGGTGAGGACCCGGATGCAGGAGAGCGTGAGGCAGGAGTTCAACGAAAAAGGGTTTATTCCACAAAAAAGGCAATGACCAAAAACCAAAGCGCTGCTTAGCAGGATCAATAACACAGAAACAGGGATCAAAAAACTGGAGGAAAAACTTGGCAGGACACATGGAGGAAAACACAGTACGGAACCACGAGGAGCAAGGGAAGGACAAGACCAGATATACACAGGGGATAACGAGACACAGGTGCAGACAATCAGGGCAGATGGGACACAGGCGGGGCAAAACAGAAACAAACTGGGGGAAATGTCAAACACTGACACCCCCTTAGTAAATGTTGTTAACCGCTACAATCTATCCGCTTTGTGAAAAACTTCTCCCAAGATGTTTTAGAACATTTTTGGACACAAAAGGACCACCTTCCATCAACAATCATTGAAATGAGACTTGGGATATGTACAGTCTTAAAATAAACAGATGTTGTTCTGAGGATAAGTTGGAGGCGATGGTTCAAACAAGAGAACCGTCATTTGATTGTGTCAAGATCACGGATGAAAACATCCAGGATCAACACTCATTAGATTAAATTGATATACTTTTAACCTGGAAGTCGTAGTAGATCTGAAGTTATAGCTCTAAATAACTTCAGATCTCTGTACCTATAACTAGCACTAGATCAGAAGTGATGAGGGTATGATAGTATGAGCAACCTATAGCACTACATTCAAATATATAACTTTGTGCCTGGTGCTCTGCTAATAATCGGAGATAATTACAAATGTCTTTGTTGATGTTCTGGATGTTGAATTTGCAGCATTTACTTCTGTTTTGTTTAGATTTAGGAAATGGAATAAAACAAACTCTATTGCCTGTCCTTTTGGAATACCTGGAATTGATATTTCTTTTTTTTTGTTGCATAAACATCATAAAGCAGATGAGGTTATCTTTCAGTTTTTCAACATCACTGAAAGCTACAGATGTCAGAGGTCCAACTAGTTTGCCACTCACACTCCTCCGCCATTTGCTCTTCTGCATTTGAGGGTTAGTGACAATAATAGGTCGATTAAGTGCCGGGTGGACACCTGAAAATGTTACCCATAGTCATGTTATGTTTGTCTCATTGAAGTGTCCAACATATGACACGTTATTGATGTCAGTTAACCTAAAACCTCTGCAAGACAATGAAATCAATTTTCTATCATCAAACGTTGACATTTTGTCGGCCACATTATTTGGGAGGTGGGGGTGGGGTAGGGGGGAGTATCTTAAAACCCAGTTGGATTTGTACATGAAGCATCGGAGATAATGTAAAAAAAAAGAAAATCATCTGGATCAAATCAGTCAAAGACAAGCCTGCGGTAGTTATAGCCATCAAGAAGCCTGTTCTGTTCATAAGAGAAGTAAATTGTGGAGTATGCAATTCATCTAAAGCTTCAAAAATGATTGAACACAATAAATGTAGGTGATTAACTTCTCAAAAATCCTTGCTTTTATCCCTTCTGTTAGGCATCTCTGGGGTGTAGCAAGAGGATGTCACTCTGCACCTCAAGATGATACGAGGATGCAGAGCTGATGGGCACTAAGTGGCAGTTAGTTTAATTCAAGAACAAGCGTGACTTCTGGGTATGCACTTCCCTGGGAGCTGTAGCGAGGATGCTGAGGACGGGAGTTGGAGGGGATGGGGCTCCGCTGGACATGCTCTTGAAACCGAATGGCTTCATTAACTGCACAGACTGTACAGTTCAGTGTGTTTTTACCCATTTACAATTAAGATATGCAGGCAAAAGCATTCTGCTGTCTTGAAGCCCAAATAATGCCCTGAATAAGCATTAAAAAACGAATCAGAATTATTTTGTTTTATAAAAATGTTCACAACACACAAGTCCCTCCACAGGCTTTTTCTTTAATACACACAGCATGTAGTATTTTCTTCGTGTTATTTTCTTCAGCTTTGTGGTAATTAAATGAGCAGGCTCTTTCACCAGCAGTGATCTGCATAGAGCTGTTTGGGTATTGATTAATCCAAATGAAACTCAGAGGCAAGTAAACATGTAACCCACACCACATGGTCTGCTGACCAACAAAAAGGACTTCAGTATAACTGATGTCTCTGTAAAATCCTAATTACCCTATCAGAGATAGGGTTATGGTCTCTCTTTTGTTAGCAGCCGCTTTCCTTTTCAGGTTTTGTGCAATCTCATATAAAAGAGAACCTTTAATTTGGAGCCTCATCCGCACTAAATACACTGATTACCTAACATGCCTTGAAAAAGAAGAACATGTTGTTTGAATAAGAAGGTAGAAAGAATATTAAAATACTTACAAGAGATGAATTCTGTGAAAATGTACAAATACTGTAAAAGTATGTTGTTTACTGTTTACTCTGTATCAAGAAAACTAATTTTATTGATTCATTTAATACACTGATCCTTGCATGGTAATGTGAGGCTGTTGATTTTCTGTCAGATATTTGACAATCCCAGATTTATTCTACGTTATTCAAGCATTTTTGATTTGGTTGCAACATCAACTTAATGTTTGTGCTTGATAATATTCAAATATTTTATAGGATTATGATTTCTGGAGTATAATCTGGATAAGAATCAGTGACATGATGACACAGTTGGAAGACAATTTCATGTGAAAAGACATAATGAACTGAAGTATTCTGAAGAGAAGTACAGCCGTACAATATTTAACTCTCTTTCTTTTCATATGTTTTCTGTGTGTGTATAGAAAAAATGATACAATTCAAATTATCTGGTAGTGGGCCTTAGTATTTTATAAATGCAATCTCAGGCAAACTGTGCCATCATTTATTTAACAAAAAAATCAAGCACAAGGAGAAAAAAAACAACCCAAAACAAGATGAAGTACCGTTACGCCTTGGAACAAATACAGTATTTATTCTTCAGTAAAAAAGAAACAAGTTATGTTTTTACCCCCTTAGTTCAAACAGTTTATACCCAACGCCCCTAAAAGTTGCCTTCTTCATCCTTCCACCATGCTGCATAACCATGTTATTACATGTTTTGAAATAAAGATGGAGCAAACCAAACCTCGGCTCTAAAAAAGGTAGTTTACATCATTTTAGTTTTTATGGAGTTTGCACAATTTTTGGTTTGTGCTATGATATCTCTACCTGTTTACCCTAGATCCTGTATCATTAGCAGTTTTTGTCAGGGTTTGACATTTCCCCCAGTTTGTGTTTTCTGTTTTGCCCCGCCTGTTTTCCATCTGCCCTGATTGTTCACACCTGTGTCTCGTTATCCCCTGTCAGTTTTCCTGTTCGTTGTCAGTTTTCCTGTTCGTGTTCCTGGTCCAAGTTTTTGATCCTGCTCAGCAGTGCTTTTGGTTCTTGCTTTTTGTTAAATAAAACCCTGTTTTTGGAGCTCCTGCCTCTCGCTCTCCTGCTTTTGGGTTCTCAAACAACCACCTTCAGGTGGTTGTTTTACGGTTAGCTTTGACTGATATGATTGTGCGATCCACATATGATTACCTGTGGACACCCTAGACGAGTAGTTTCTATTTCACACGGAGAACGCGCTCCATATGCGCACACTAAATTGTTGCCTGAAGGTTTTTATTTATCCAGCATCCACTTTTGGCCAGTTTAGCACATGCGTGGGTTGGGAGGGTTTGAGTAGAGTGTGATGACGTCAAACTGGAGCGTGCATGTAAATTAAAGAAAGGCAGAGTGATCCCCCACTGATAACAACATTGATATTTGTCTGACCCTTCCAGACCCACTCATATGCTAGAAGTACAAGATAGTATAGTAATATGTATAGTAATGGCCTTTATTTATTTATCACATGTCAATACTATGTGCATGGTAAATGGAAATCATTTGTTCAGGGTGTTTATGCAGGTTAGCTATAGGTAATAATCCTGGGACTGCAGCGCGAACATCCAGTCTGCAGCAGTCTGCCCAACAACCCCCATCACACACGCTCCCGTCCCATGCCGCCACAGCTTTGACAGGCCTTTGTCTGTGGACAGTGAGTGAGTCTAAACAATTTGTAATTGGAATGATGGCAGAGCATATGGTCGTGACAAAAGAGCATCAATTGGGATTTCAGTGTCAGTTTCAATGCCCTCTTATCATCCAGATAAAATGTGGCTCCAGCATCAATGTGTCACAAAACATGAATTTGTATAATCATTTAGATAATTATTTTCATTTGTAATGTGTACTGATATAAATCAGTGTGAGGCTTTTCTAACACCCAGAGTCATAATGCTGCAACCAGAATATGCAGTTTCAATGTATTAAATGTTTCTTTCTTTATATACAGTAAGATGTGATATAAGCCCACAGGGGTGAAAAGACATACTGTATTTGGCCTTTTACCCAACATTAATATAGTTGCATACATTAAGGTCAGCAGCATCAGTAGTACTGTTTTTGTTCAAGTACTTACAGAAAACTATTACAACTGTTGCAGTATAAGTACTGACTGATTGCAGCAAATCACAAGTTTCCAGTTTTAAGACTGCAGACTTGTTCTTTGCTTTTTCTCTCTTTCCCAGCAGAGATTTTTACTTGTGCTGTCAAGAAATATAGAGGGCAGGCACATCTTGTTAATTTAAGTATCCCAGTAGTAAGCAGTGAAGGTGAAGATCACTGGGATCCTTTAACTGACTCACCTAAATTCAATGCAGTTTTTCCAATATTATGAACGGCACCGGCTTTTCCTGCTATTACAAGCAACAATATATGGTTGATTTATGCGGTTCACATTTTTTATCAGACAAAAAATGAATACATAAATAATGAATGTGCTGCTAGCCAAAACTTTTCTGGAAGTTCATCTATCAATAAGTGCACTCTTAGTTCTTTATGTGAGTCGTGTGTTTTAAACAACTTTTTTTTTTGTCTTTTTGTTCTTCAAACCTGACAATAGATAAGACTAATTAAAAGCTAGACTTCCGTAGGAGGATTATACACCCTAAACAAAAGAACAAAAAAAGCCTTCGTGGGTTTTGTTCATATACCATGCATGAGTGGGTTGAAGTCGTGGAGGCTGCAGATGGAACTCCTGCACACCCTTTTCATTGCTCCCATTATGATATTCGTAGAGGCAC
The DNA here is from genome assembly GCF_033807715.1 of Cololabis saira. Lineage (NCBI taxonomy): Eukaryota > Metazoa > Chordata > Actinopteri > Beloniformes > Belonidae > Cololabis > Cololabis saira. Next base: position 11,555,661 of record NC_084594.1, read on the forward strand.
AATTAAGACATTTTAGATTAAGAGAAATTCTAAAAGCCTATAGTGTTGCATCACCTCAGTGCATGAAATGAAACACAGACACATCACAAGGCTGATTTAATGGCAGAGTAGAACGTTTCAGGGACAACATGAAAATGTCATTTTAGTTTGTCCCTTTCATTTCACAACTTGCGAGCCCTTCTTGTGGTAGTACTGAAGTTTTGCACTGCAGGCAATTAAAGCAACAATTTCACTCAGGAAAAACATATTCAATTTTGCGTTTGTGTCGTACATTGAAGATAAATACAAGACTTTTACAGTCTTTGTAGTCACCAGCGTGTAAGACAGTGCCTCGGAGACTACAGTATGTGGTCACTTAATATATTTACAAGTTTTGGTTTCAACGAACCCCCAAACCAGCATTTCCCCAAAGAATTCCAGGAGTTTCAAAGCGTAATGTCAGAACAGCTAAATATAAGAGTTAACCAGAAAAAAAAATACATCAACCAAATTCTTTTTAAAAAAAGACCTCATCATTAAAAGATGCAATGAGTCTCACTGACTCCCTCAATTCCACGCTCCAGTCTTGGGCAGGGTGGTCTGCAAAGAGGCATCTCAAGGGACGGCTGTAGCTGGATGAGGGAAGCCTTTGAATGGACGGCCTTGTGTGTGGCCGTTAAAGGGGGGGGCAGAGGAAGAGAAAGAAAGTTGAGGAAAAAGCGAGGCTGTGTGGCTTTAGTGTTCAAACAGATCGGCTATTGAGGGACATTCACATATTGGAATGAATTTCTGGCACAATGTGTAAAATATTAATGAAAATAGTGTTTGAACATTTCTTTTCCTCCTCGCCATAAGAGGCTTGCCTTTGTTTATCTGTGATTTTACAACTGTGCAGGGATGGAAGTTTTTTGTATGAATGCTTTCCTCCCTTTTTAGATTTCTGCCTTCTCTGTACTATAATCACTTCTTTGACTGGAAAACAAATGGTTCCCCTTGATGCATAAACCCATGACACCATTTTATTAAAGCACAAGTTATGAAGGATACATTCACACTTTCCTTACATCCGTATCTGCCCCACTTTTTTTTCACAAATTTGAAACATGGAGACATTTAGTGCACAAAGACAAGCAAACAAGCAAATAATAAAACAAAAGGTAGCCTGATAGATCAGAACCACATCTAGAGAGACGAAGGGTCAAAAAACGACCTCTGGGGTCTCCCAACCCAAGTGGTTGCTTGTCAAACTTCCTCTGCACACAGTTGGTTAGCACTACGACCATTAAGATTAATTCTTGAATAGCTTACTTTAGAGCAAGTTTACCCGATGCCTCTTACCATTTGTAAATGAGATTGGCCTCGTGCACCAAAATCCCTAAGAGATGTTTCCTGATCTTGGTGGCCGACATGTTTTGCACTTTCCTCTGCAAAAGCCATGATTCAGGACTGCTGGATATCAGTTGACATTGGGCCGTTCGAATCTCACAGTCATTGTGCATGGCAAGTTGCCTTGGTCCTCCATCAGGGTGACCAACGGGGAAACGACAACCACCAGTGGGTTTTCACTAAGTCCCATCTAGCCTCCAGTGGGGTTAAATGATAAATCAAACTAACTTGCAAAGGAATATTTGTGTGCAGTCTTCTGCCAAATCTTTGGAGAGAAAATGTCTGGATCTTTAACTTCAAAGCTGTTTCAAATGGCCGTAGTTGCAGCTATGGACGCTGTTTACATCCAGATTACGTCTCCTTGGTCGTCATCATGTTAAACCCAACCCAACCAACTCCCTCTGATTTGATAGGCCCCCCGTGACTTTTGGGCATATGAGCCCAAACAGAGCTAGATATACCTGCAAATTTAAAAGTGCTAACTGTATGTCTAGACTTCTTAGTTAAAAAGAAAGCAAAAATAAGCTGAAAGTCTACTTTTTCATAAGCATAAATCAATCTGTGCTGCTGATCATTTTCATAACTCTTCCACTGGTCTGTGACATGTTCAAACATCTAGACTGGCAACCTCATAACCTCAGAAAAGGAGATATTAAGAGAACTAAGTCAAAAAATAAAGGCAGAAAAAAACAAAAAACTTCAAAAGAAGGGATGTGATGTGCAAAGCATTTAAACCAACATCAATTCTGGCAATTCCGTATAAACCATAATCAACCGTTAATAAAGCAGAATTGATCATTTGCTGTTGATTCTTTCCTTTTTAACATTTTTAGCCTTGCTAAGATTGCAGCGTTGATTAGAAACATGATGATAATTAAAATGTTCTGTCGGAACTCTTGATTGGATTTCGTGGTTGATGCTTTCAATACTTAAATTTGTGCTGACAAAAAACCCTTAACCAATAAGGCTGCATTTAGTGCTTTGGCATTTAAATACAGGCATTATCCGTCCCAATCTTACACACTTAACATTTCTTTATCAGCTCATCATCTAACTTCTGTTGAACAGTTTAAAAACATCTTACGATGGTCCGGAAGGTCTGAAGTCCCTTGAAGCACTCGCACGTGCGGTCTTCTGCAGAGAAACCTGGTCCTCACACCATCCCAGGGTTTCAGCTTAGAGCTTTCAGCTCAGTGTTTTTCATCATATTCAATTGTCTTGCTATCTTTTCTCCCTTTTTCAGTGTACCTTTTTGTCCTGTCTGTCTATTTTCTTGGCACCACCAGGACTCTTAAATGATCTTGTATACTGCATGGACAACTTCGGGACAATCAGCTGACTTCATGAACAAACATTGAACAACCTGATCTCACAAAAATCCGCTGGTAAAACAGCGTTAAAAACATCCATTGATTCGCATTGTACAATATCCGTGGTGCTCCCATTAAAACCTCAATAAAACACTGCTAAAACAGCGTTAAAAACATGCTTTTACAAACTGACAGTAATAAACAGTACCTTGCACGACAAAAACTCATAATTTAGCCACTATAACAAAGAATAATATATACATAATAATAATGTCATAATCCGTGTATATATCACGACAACGGATCCCATTGACTTTGCATGGTACAATATCCGTGGTGCTCATACGGAATTATAACACTTTCCATGTTGGTACCACGGAAAATAGTGGGTGAGAGGTTGTGGGCATTTCACGGATTTTTGTGAGATCAGGTTGAATATTGTGAGTGAAACCAGTTGTTTGAGAAGGCAAAGGCAATAAATAAGTAAATACATGTTTGAAAGATTGGAACAAACAAGCAGGAGGCGCTGCAACAGTCTGCACACTAGTTGCTGTGTGCAGATGTCAAGCTGCCGTGCTCTCGGGGCCACTGTTTGATGACTGTATGACATCCTACAGTTATGAGCTCCGCAACTCTGGTCAACCGACTCCAGAAGAGTTCAAAATCTGACACCACACTCTGCTGCTGTTTTCTTTTTTGCATGCTTTCTTATTTTATTCCAGCACTTGACAACCAAAAAGAGATTGAAGAAGGAAAGGTTTGAATAGTATTTCAGAAATGTTCCTCTCCTGTGTATCTTTCATGTAAACACGAGCTTACATGTTTCTTTTATCACCACGTAACAATGGTGGATACAAAGTCCTCTGGGAAAACTGAATATTTGTAGTCTTTGTTGTCAGAAACCAAAAGCATGTAAAAGGTTGTCATGAGTCTTTTCATAGTTAAGTAGAGCTGAAATAAATCAATAACTGAATCATGTGCATCAGGGAAAATAGATGAGTCCGCACCTTGAACTGGCAAAAGTTATATTATTATCATCCAATGTTGTACATTGAATAACTGAACTTCACTCATTCATAAGAAGAGAAAGCAACACGTGAGAAGTAGGCCTGTGTTGAAAAAATCGATTTCCCAATTCTAAATCGATTCTCATATTAATTCCTAAAAATCGATTCATATGTCTAAAGATCGATTTTTTTTAATTTTTTTTTGTGTGTGTGTGTGTGGGGGGGGGGATCCTTTTCTTTTTCTTTGATTTATTTATTTATTTATTTATTTATTTTTTCATCATTACATTACAACTTTTGGTTATTTTTTTGTTTATCCCCAAAAAAGGAATGTTTTGTAATTGTCTATATTTCATTACTTTATACACTGTCTTGGGGTTCCATTTGCAAAAAATGCTAAAAACCAAATGCTCAAAAATTAAAAACCAAAATAGACCGAAAATGGAACAAATAAAAACGGAATGTGGGAAAAAAATAAAAACGATTTCATCCGTCTCTGTTTCCTCCCTGGATCTGTTTGGTAATTCTGACCCACATGATGTTTCTGAAAGCAGTTCTATCAGCATTCTGGGAGCTGATTGGTCCTTACAGCATCATTAGCTGCCAATACTTGCTGTTTAATCTCAATATAATACTAGTAGTAATATTTTGCATAACTACAGTCATATAATTCGTTCAACAGCTCAAAAAACAGTTTTAATAACACTAACCCAAATCAATATCGGAATCGAATCGGATCGAATAAAACCTTGATAATCGATTCTGAATCTTAAGAATTGGAATCAAATCGATTCTTGACATTTGAATCGATCCCCAGCCCTAGTGAGAAGTCTGATCACAGGCATGAAGGTGTGAATGGTTGTGAAAGCGCTGGAGGAGATTCCACAAACCTGAAGCGTCCCCCTCTGTTTCATCCTGCCCCCCCCGCAGATCTTTTTTGACTACCTTCTGGAAACGTTTGTCTTCTCTGAGCAGAGTGTGTACATGACTGTCAACAGCCGAACCCTCGTCCTTGAGATGTAGGTAGCTCTGAGGAGCTGGCTCTGTTGTATCGTGTCATGCAAAGTTTGTGGAGTTGTTTTATTGTCGTACATAAATGTCTGAGTACTCCTCGCTGCACAAGCTGCAGCTGGTCACTTTTTCCTTTGGGGTGTTTGGTCCTGAAGTTGAATCAGGTTTTGCCTTTGGGTGATTTTAGCTTTAAAGTGTGCAGGAATGCTGTATTTGGAGAAGATCTTTCTCAGCACATATGAAATAAAAATTTGTTTGTGCCTACTTTTCCTTCTCTTTCTCTGTTTTAATGGTGTGCTTTTTTTTTGCAGATTCCTTTGCCGATTTGAAAACGGCCCAGTTCAAATATCTGCAGGCTTTAAAATGCTTTCTTAACATCTGTGTGTTCCTTTTCTTTGGTCTAAGTGGGACATTTTGTATCACAGGGGTTGGCCTGAGTCAAAAAGCAGATAATGGTGTGCCTGCGTAGTTTTCCTTTAGTGCACCTCGGTGCTGACATTTCCATTCTCTTTTTAGTTTTATTCTTCTGCATACTTGCTGGAGAGGCAGAGGGACAGTAGGGCACTTATCTGTTTAAAGTATTTAAAGCTGGACTGAATAAATATTATTTAATAAATGGGCAACTGTGCAATGTAAAATGAGAATTTTAATCTCAAATTTCATAAAGATGTAGGTCGTTCATATTAACATTTTATTTCATGTCCTGATGCAGACATGCTCATAATAAAAAAAAACTAGGTACCACAAAGTTAGTTAGAAACGGTGTTGGGCTCATTCCTCAAAAAAGTAATATGCTCATCAGTCTTTACAAAAGTCATGAGCACAAAACAGTCTGTATCAAGCTGTGAAATTAACTGAAAACATATATGTTTAAAATAGGCACAAAGACACACAAGTAGAAGACCTTTTCCAGAACCAGAAATTGGTTTATCCAGTTTGACCAGCTGCCATAATATCCTGATGCTTGGTAACCAATACTGGGATCATCAGCTTTAGATTTACTGCAGAGCGCTCATTCTGAATTTTGACATTTCCCCGTTTGTGTCACATAGGAACAGCAAGGAAAGAAAATAGTTTTTAAACAGCTACCTGGGTTTCCATTATGTGCGTACGTGTTTGGACAGCAAAGCAATTTAATGGTTTAATGCTGAATTACTTTTGTGTGACTTTTAAAAACAAATCATATGAATTAGGCAGACTTACCTACCGGTTCTTGTATTAATGCAATCACATACTGCAAAAGCTCAGGCCTATGCCACGCTGAGGGTGATACAGAGATATTATCTGGAATTATCTGAAGAAACTGCACCTACAGAGTATTGTAGAGCATATAAAACTTAAACCATGCCAACTGTAAAAGTAATGCAACAGTTTTCTAGTTTCATTGTATTTCCATAGTGACATCCTACCAACATGTTTGAGCTAAAATTCTGTAAAGACAAAGGTTAAAATTTTCCTCCTGAGAGCAGTCTGATCCAGAACTACAGAAATCAATGCTGCTAAAGGAGGTGCAACCAACTACTAACAACCATGATTCATTTACTTTTCCCTCCAGCACCGTGAATGTTAATTAAATGTGTTCAATAAAAGATAATTGCATATGTTATCAGTTAAAACACTGCGTTTTTTTTCTTTACTGTGACTTAAAAGATCAGATCACATATGACAAATTAATGCTGAAAACCATTTAATTTTCATATATTTGTGTCTGCTCCTGTATGTATAATGTAAAAACCAATGGAAATGAAATGATGGTGGAATAATATGTTTTATAATTTATGACTTGTTTTGAGACACTGTCTGGTTATGCTTATATGCTAGGCTCAGGCAACAAAAGTTCTAAGTTGGGATTGGAAAAAAATGAGTGCATCATTTGAACAAATTGTGTGCCTCCACCGGGTCAGTCCCATTTCAGATATCGGAGGGAGCAGGCTGGCTCATTAGGACATGAAGCAGACTCATTCATTGCTGTGACAATGATGGGACAGGGTGCTATCTGAAAGCAGCTACAGAGAGAGCTTCAGCAGCTAGAAACCCAGCTCCAAGTGAATGCCACTTTCCAAAGGCGCTGATCACATCAGCTTCATAATGTGATAATAAATCAGTCCTAGGTTTTGTGAATTTTGCACTCATTCTCTGGGAAAGAAAAAAAACCAATTGATGCAAGTCTAAAGTTTAATCATAAATGGTTTAGTGAATTAAAAAAGGTATGAAAAAAGTAGACTATTTGAATTAGTGTGTGCTTAATAAACAAAGTAATTGTTTCTTTCGTTGCTTTATTTGGTAATTTATTTACTTGCTATTTCAGAAAACCGTTGTGCAAAGATAAAAAAAAAAGTGTCTACATTTGATTTTATTTTTGTTTCATTTTACATGACCATTGGAAAGCAAGGGTTATACCTGTGTTATTTTATACAACACATCAATTTAGATAGATAAAAAGAAAAATAGATGACTAATGGAAGAGGAAAGACAGTCGGAGGTCGTGGTCAATAAAAGGAAATGTAAGTAATGAGGTGGACACATGTGTCCACCTAACAATTATAGATCCTAGCTGAGGGAGAAATAGCATGCCTGAGGGGAACAAGAAAATGATTATAATAAAAAAAGGAAAGATGATAAAAAAGATGTTAAAGTACAGTCTGAATTGTGAGGTTGTAAAAATCCTGAGTGTCAATCTTATAGAGAGAGAAAAAATCCAACCATCTGTGTGTCCAGCTCCAGAGCCGGTGTGGGGACAGTGTGGGTGGAGACAAATGAATACACATGAAAGCCAGTGCCATTGATTGTGTTTGAGTGTTGGGGCTTAGATCTTTTATATGTGAGTCATAAGATGACTACTCAACCATCATTATCCAAAACACAAACCGCGGCGCAGAGAGACACATGCGAATCCAGGCTGCTGTGGAGACGGAGAGAGAAAATGCACATAGAAAAAAGAAATGGATCGACTGCAGCGTTGACCAGCATCATCAGGCACTTTTAAAGCAGCTGCTCGTGAAAGCTCCACCACTAAGAGAGAAATGATTCTGACTCTGTGAACCTCTTAAGCAGCAGAGCAGATAAACACGACAGACAAAAAGGACATGGAATTCTTTTGTCTGTCCTGAGGGGTGGAGATACTGGACCCACTTTGGCGGTCAGCACCTTCATCATGTTCCTAGACCGCTCCACCTCCACCTGCAAAAACTGTACCAAAACCTGAACCCAGACCGGAACAACCTGAACCCAGACCAGAGACTAACCTGAACCCAGACCAGAAACTAACCTGAACCCAGACCGGAACAACCTGAACCCAGACCAGAGACTAACCTGAACCCAGACCAGAGACTAACCTGAACCCAGACCAGAGACTAACCTGAACCCAGACCAGAAACTAACCTGAAACCCAGACCAGAGACTAACCTGAAACCCAGACCAGAGATGAACCTGAACCCAGACCAGAAACTAACCTGAACCCAGACCAGAGACTAACCTGAACCCAGACCAGAGACTAACCTGAAACCCAGACCAGAGATGAACCTGAACCCAGACCAGAGACTAACCTGAACCCAGACCAGAGACTAACCTGAACCCAGACCAGAGACTAACCTGAACCCAGACCAGAGACTAACCTGAACCCAGACCAGAGACTAACCTGATCCCAGACCAGAAACTAACCTGATCCCAGACCAGAGACTAACCTGAACCCAGACCGGAGATGAACCCGAACCCAGACCGGAGATGAACCCGAACCCAGACCGGAGATGAACCCGAACCCGGACCAGTTACTAACCGGAAATGAACCTGAACCCAGACTAGAAACTAACCTGAACCCAGACCAGAGACTTGTCATGGTTCGGTTTAGTTAGGACCCAAGTGCAGGAGAGCAGGAGCCAGGAGTTGCAACAAAAAGGGTTTATTTTCAAAAAGGCAAAAACAAGGCGCTGCAGAGCAGGATTAACAAAAAACCAGGATCAAAAAACTACGAGGAGACATGGAGGTGGAAACAGTACGGTCCGACAGGGGACAAAGGAATGACAAGACAAGATATACTGAGGGGATAACGAGACATGACGAGACACAGGTGCAGACACAATCAGGGCAGATGGGACACAGGCGGGGCAAAACAGAAACTGAAGGCTGGGGGGAATGTCAACCTTGACAAGACTAACCTGAACCCAGTTTTCTATTAGACAGAAAAAAAGAAGAAATTTATAACAACCAGCACTGCACAGATAGAAAAAAATCTAATCAAATCAAATTAAGGCGGGGAAATTAGAAGTTAGTATTCAAATATAGTTTTATGTAGCTCTAAAACTCCTTTTCTAGCAGTAAATGTTTCCAGATGATGCAGATGTGTTGAATGTTATATTGAATAGGCAAGCACATGTCAAAGTAGGGAATAATCTGCTCTCTGATGTTTATGTGATTCTGTGTTCGACGTCTCGAAGGCTTTTCAGTAGTATATTTTGGATAATGCAGAAATACAAGCGCAATATTACCTGAGCCGTTATGTCACATGAATGAATGAAGATTTGTACCCATCTTATTTAAAAGCATTCTGAAAATGTAGGCATAAATGTGTGAGAAAGTATAAGATGTATAAGTATATCAACCTTCAGAAATGTGAACTTTTCATATTTCATTTTATTAATATTATCATAAATGCATCTATAGTTCTATCAGTGATGCAAAGACAATACAAGGCAAACTTATGACAAGGTAATAAATTATAGAGCTAGATGAGAGTATGAGAAATGACAAAAAGTTCACCCTCCAGCAGCTGGATCTAAATCTGGAAGTCAATGTTGTTTTTTCAGTTCTCATATTATTAGGGTCCGAGCACTGACAGTGCGAAGGTTCTATTGTATCTGTAGTAATTTTTCTCGTTTTTTTTCTCGTTTTTTTTTTCTTCTTCCGGCGAAATGAGGGCCTTTTTGCCCCCCTAAACGTGCCTCAAAAGTCACCAAATTTTGCATGCAAGCCAGGCCTGGCGAAAAATTAGATATTTAATGGTTTGCATTGATGGGCAAGGCCTAATGGCTCAACAGCGCCCCCTAGAAAACTTCGTGCCTCAAGCCCCACAATACTGTTTGACGTACATGCACGAAAATCGGTACACACCTGTATCATGTCGCAACTTAAAGAAAAGTCTCTTGGCGACATGGCCGAAACCGAACAGGAAGTCGGCCATTTTGAATTAATCGTGTAATTTTGGCGCAATTTATGCCATTTCTTCGGCCGTTAACGGCCCGAACCGTAACGTGCACCCAGGTGTGTTATACATCAAAATGTGCGTCTCGATCCTGCGATGATTTTTTCTGTCAAAAGTGTTACCGTGGCGACGATAGATGCCAAAAAGCGCAGCCACCCTTCATCTGATTGGTCCATATTTGATAGTTCCTACTTTCTGCCATAACTTTTGAATGGTTTGATATAAAGAGTCGTGGGTGGTGTCATCGGACTCGGTTTTGAGTCCTTGAACATAATTGGTGCAAATTAGCCCCGCCCCTTCTTCTGATTGGTCGATATTTGATTGTCCTTATTTTCTGCCATAACTTTTGAACGGTTTGACATAGAGAGTTGTGGGTGGTTTCATCAGACTCGGTATTGAGTACTTGACCTTTATTGGTGAAAATTGCACACCCGAGGGCCCGTTCATCGCTGCTTGCAGCTTTAATTTACACTTGTAATTCTACCCTTGCAAATCAAAGATGACCCCTCACACACGCAAGCAAGGCTGAGATGGTAGATGGATATGAGGAAAACATATTTTTCTCAGTCCAAGTGGATCTCCGCTGATGACTTTGTTAATGTATGATTATTGGCACATTTTGTGCAACAATTCTTCAAGAGACATCAAAGCATTAAGCAGAGACACAACACCCAATAAATTGTCCACTCGGGGAGCAAGCTGAGCAACAAGTGTTTAAAGGGAGAAGGGATTATCTCACTCGTGTCTGTCCATCTCTCTCCTCTTCTCTGACTTTCACTTGTTGGTGTGAAATGCATTCTGGGATACTTTGCCATCTCAAAAAGTCTTACGCGGAACTAAGTTCTGTTGCAGTTGCTCGGCCGACCACTAGAGGCTGTTCAAATGTCCCAGGTTAGAGCAGAAATAAACATATTTACAGCCTGGTATCAATTGTTTGCCAATGCCAAAATGCCAAAAGCATGACAACTCTGAAGGGGGTGAATTATTTTGTACCACGCCAGGAGAATTTATATTAAACAGTAGATTTATTTCCAATATGAGTGATTGACAGTCAGCTCAGCCAATCGTCATGCTACTACACCAGGTGCAAGAACACAGCGTCGCAACAGTAATTTTTTATTTCGCTGTTGACTCAACATGTTAAACGTCTGCTGGCAGCTCTGGAGATATTTGGGTGGAGATCCACTGAAGGAGCTGTTAGCCAAGGCTAATTTAGCCTGGTTTGCCCTGGTTTCTGTTCATTTGTTGCAGGTGCTTTGTTTGTTTGACTTAGAGTTTTTCTCTTGGGATTTCCTGCTTGTTGCAGCATTTTTCATTCATTAAAACCTGATTTGTAAACTCCTCTCTCCAGTCTTCTGCAATTGGGCCCTGCATTTCCTGACATGTGACAACTTTGAATTGAATTTGATAAAAAGGATTGCTTGTGCATGCATCTCTTCTGGTTTTAGTATAGTTCAATCAATCAACGGGTATGTTTTCATGTGTGATGGTGTTTACATGCCAAAAAACTAAGAAAAACATCCAGAGCTGATGACCCTGTGAGCTCCAATACAATAAGTCTATACTAAGTAATAAGTCTTTTAGTAATAAGTCGGTAAAAGTTGAGTGCTGATGTTACGCAAACTTCTGTCAATAGACGCAAAAGGAGGAGAGTTCATGGTCTCTGCTTCAAGAGAACAGGATTGGTAAATATTTATGGCAAAATTGGCAGGTGTTAAAAGATATTCTGAGATTCAAAACGGTGGTTTTGAGTACTGGGATTCAAAGGGGTTTGAAATCAAGAGCCAGGGAGATGGAGAGACACAAAAGACTGTTAAACCCAAGTAAGTGAAAACAGGAGGTACTAGAGCGTGAGCTCTGTGGCCAATCAGTCATGGGTCAGTGGAAGTGCACTTACAAGAAGATTTAAGGTATGATATCTTCTGATGACATTTAGATGATATTTTCAGCAACAAAGTTAATTTCAGCTTGAAAGCTGAATGCACACTCTGAACCTGATGGACTTTAAAAGTCAAGCACAAAAGCAGCTTGAATCTGGGACTTTGGTGAAGGCGGGATTGCTTGCTGATAACATCTTTTTTGTTTTTTTAGGAGCAGGAGTAAAGCACTCATTTTGGAGTCAGTCATCACAAAAGGTCTGTTAAAGGTGGGAAGCACTAACGGTTATGTTACTGTTATCAGAAAATTATGTCAGCTAATTTTCTGGGGAGAACTTTTGTTGGCTCTTTTTGGTCATTAAAGAAATTACACAAACAGCGTTCACTTCAAGTGAACTAATCTTCTCCCCCACACCCGCAGGAGTGCCCGCTTAAATTCTTCTCTGCAAAAAAGGCCACTGGGGAAAAGTGCCATGGCTTTCACAAAGTTTCCAACCACAGATTGGAAGATTTTATAGTTTTAAGATGTTAACAACTTTTTGTTCAACCCTTGAAAACCAGCCATTGCTCGTGGATGCCACCAGCTCGGCCACCAGTGAGACAGTGACTGCGTTTACATGCACTCAATAACCCTTTTAAAACCCGAATATTGGCAATAACCCGAATTTGCACGGCCATGTAAACACCAATAACCCCTTTTGAATAACCCGAATTTGGTCATATTCCGGTTTTTAAAAACCCGAATATGACCCCTGGGTTACTCCTTTTATTCGGTCATGTACACGCCAAACGGGATATCCCGATCAAACCGAACATGAATTTGTTTTCTGCGCATGCTCTGTTCACAAGGAATCTTTTGAGTCCAGGAAGTTCTTCTAAACACGGAGAAACCAAGACCAGGAGGAGACTAATCACTTCATAAATGTAATGAAGGATATGAACATTTTGGCATTTGTAGACGGTAGAAAGTCCATAGCGAGATTTACAAGAAGGTGAGCGAAAAGTTGCGCGAAGCAGCATTTGTTTTGAATTTGGATACAGGAAGAAGAAGCGGAAATGACGGTAATTGCGTCATCACGTTCTCCGCGCGTCGCTGGTTTGATCGGGATACCCCGAATGATTAATTACCATGTTTACAGGGATAACCTTGTTTGCTCACGCATTGAAACGGAATGTTCCGAATGTTTCAGTAACTGGAATATTAGTAATAACCTGAATTTTGACTGCATGTAAACATAGTCACTCTAACGCTACGCTCACGCAGCGGATCTTCATGCTCAATTCAGAGTTTTTGTCAAGATATAATTTTTTGGGAGATGGTTCATATTAGTATTTTAAATGCATCTTATAATCAGACTTCATTGTGAACAGGCTTCTGCTTTAAAGCAAGTTGAAGTGACGTCACATGCAAGTAAATGGATGCATTTATTGAGCCTGTTTGATTGTTGCTTGCAAATTCATAGACATATGAGATGAAGACTGAAGGAAGGGCCATGTGTGGACTGATGGTTTCAATATCTGTACAGAGACGTGTGTGGATGAAGGAATCGGAGCCATGAACGGAGAGACCATGACATGACCCAAGATTTCCTCCGAAACAGTCCTGCCCATGAAGGATTATGGTATTAAACAGTGACATAAAAGACAGATGAAATGCAACCTGACAGTTCAGACTGAAGTCACATTAAAAACACATCAGATCCGATTTAGGACCACACATGAAAGTGACCCTGATGGGTCGGGGGAAAAAAAATCATAAATTAATAAATATGGGATTCCGGTCACTTGCCTGCAGTGTGAGGTAAGCCTAAGAGTTTGAATTAAACATACATTTTTCCAAGAGACAGAAATGTTGCCGAAAAAGCACCACAAAAGGAACTTTGGGTTCTGTTGAGGTGCAGATGTTCAAGATTTAGGCCCCGTTTACACGGAGCACAAATGGTGGCGTTTTCATGCGTTTTGGCCGTTCATTTACACACATTTACACACGAAAACTCCGGCCAAAGTGGAGATTTTCAAAAACTCTGTTTTCACGTTTGCTTGTAAACGGAGGGAAACGGAGATTTAGGCTTCAGAACGTCACATTATGCAACAGAAACGTCACCAGCATCATTTGTGCGACCTGTGTTTACAATTTGTTTGGCCACCGTCAATATTTTCTTGTATTTTACCTGTTTTATATTCTAAAGTCACACTTAAAAGTAACTCCACTTCTCTGTCACTCCAAACGAAAGACGCGGAACCATATTATTCAGGCTTCACACGTGTCATTTGTTGACGTTTTTTTCCAGGATTCTGATTGGCTAGCAAGACTTTACGCTTCTCGTTACACTGCCCCTGCAGGTTTGGCTGCTCATAGCACCTTAACAGCGTATTCATGTAGGTTCGTGTAAACGAGGATATTTTTCAAAACGTAGAGGGGGAAATATCCGTTTTTGTAAATACCCGGCTATGTGTAAACGTGGCCTTACTCTTGTTTGGGCTCTCGCTTGGTCAGCTACTTGTTTTCTATTCAGGTATTACTTTCTTGAGTCTCTTTATTACTTCTGCCACGATGTCCGCTGTCGCTTTGTGAGCTTGAGGCAACCAGGATGGGATTCTGGCGGCACTTTTGATGAATACAGGGACAAAAAGCTTTCAACATGAGACATAAGAATGAACTGTTAGTTAAGACCTGCGACGTTCACCTGTCAGTTTACTTTAAATGCAAAGTAAAGTAGCTCAAAAGTGTTATATTTTAAAAACTGGTATTATAAATGAAATATATTATTTTGCTGACTTTACAGCACTTTGTCCAAGGATATTGTACCTTCTGTATGACTTAATACGCCTAAAATTGACTTGATATCATTACAGACAATTTTCTTTGGCTATTAATATACCTCATTTATAAAGGCTCTGTCACTAACCTTATTCTGGAGCTCTAATTGGCTCAATTAGATTACAAAGAAGTGTGACTGAGTACGGAAAATTCTGGGAGGCAAGATTCCGTTTGGGTTGTGTCCAGTTTCCTACCTGGCGTTACACTTCGTGTGATTTGGTGCTTTAGCTTAATACGTACATGCATTCAGTATTTCATTCTATCCATCTGCTCTGCCACAGTGCATTTATTATGCATTTATATCTTTTTACACAGTTAACCTGACATGAAAAAACCTTTTTCACAATATAGACTCACTAATGGTGTTTGAAAATGATGCTTGGTCTAAGGGTTTGTGCCACGGTGAGGAGTAAAATTGTGAGCCGTTTCAAAGACCGCTATGGGGCACAGCACAAAATTACCCAGTGCCAGAAAGACTATAAACAATTTACTTCAGCTGGTTGTGCAGTTGAACCGCTCTGCTTGGTGAGTGATAATCACAAAGCTTCGAGGTAAACACTGCACTATATGAGCAGTCACAGCTGGCCATTTCACATCACAGAAAGAATTACTTGAGTCACCTGAAAAGTCAGATGAGGTTTATTTAAGTCGGGCTACACATTGCAGGTTTTTCATGGCACAGACATTTGGACAAACCCATTCCATTCGGACACGCTCACAATGTTTTGCCTCACAATAAAAAAGTGATTAATTCAGATGTGTGCGTGTGTGTTTAAGTTACAAAAAAATCCAACTCGACTGGGCTCACACCATATTGATTTTTGAAGTATTTGCTCAAATTCTATTTTTCTTGGGAACACACAAGTAAATCCCTTATAACAGGTATTTGATATAAAGTGGTGTTAGAGAGATGCTCTGTAAATCACAGTTTGTATCCCTGAATCAAACACAAC
Source organism: Cololabis saira (assembly GCF_033807715.1). Classification (NCBI taxonomy): domain Eukaryota; kingdom Metazoa; phylum Chordata; class Actinopteri; order Beloniformes; family Belonidae; genus Cololabis; species Cololabis saira. Next base: position 11,571,202 of record NC_084594.1, read on the forward strand.
TCGCAAGATTACAGTCTGTAAGAGGTCCCAAGACTGTCAACTATCTCTGCACCACACTGAGCTGCCATTTCGCCCTGCAAACCCTCCCAGGGAGTTTTTAAAGCCCAATTCAGATTACATAAGGTTTTTTTTATTATTATCATCATTGCTGGAGAATTGTAATGTGCACATATGGAATATGTATTGTTTTGTGATAGTGACTTTTTAAGTTGTAGCTTCTTTAAGTTACATGACTGGTCTAGTGCCAGGGGATCAAACTTCTGTTTTTGTTTTTTATTCTTCTTTTCCCACCAGATTTTAACTGATCTCTCTGGTCAGTTATAGTTATTAAAGGAGCTGTATGTAAGAGCAATAATAAAACGAATCATAAAATGACCCCAATATGTCAACAGAAATTTAAAAATCATGTTCATTTCAAATACTTATGTCACTGACAACAGCACTCAAGCCAGGATATTCCAGTTTAAAAAGAGGAGTTGCAGCCCTCAACTGATGTTTATGTTGTCATTTTTTGTTTTGGCCTGAAGCTCCACCCTCCACCTATCTCCCAATCACCAAGTCAGTATTGTTTCTGAAGCTCCACCCTCCACCTATCTCCCAATCACCAAGTCAGTATTGTTTCTGAAGCTCCACCCTCCACCTATCTCCCAATCACCAAGTCAGTATTGTTTCTGAAGCTCCACCCTCCACCTATCTCCCAATCACCAAGTCAGTATTGTTTCTGAAGCTCCACCCTCCACCTATCTCCCAATCATGAAGTCAGTATTGTTTCGGCATCCGGGTTGCCAGCTCGGCTCTAATTATGGCAGCCATGGCAGCCTACGTTCCTGCTGCATTCTGCAGCCTACCTGGCAACCTCTGGTCGGGGGGAGGAGGGGGAGGGTACACGCCGCTCAACAATATTTTGAAAGTGACTGCAGTACCAGTTTTGGCCATTTCTTACAGACGGCTCCTTTAAATAAACATTAAGGCAAGTCAGTTTCTTGTCACTGACATTGAGCTGATACTAGTTCATTTCATTAATTTCATTTATTCTATATTTCATTCAAACAATAAAACAATTCAATACAAATACAAATACAAATGTTCTTAAATTGTGAATGAAAAGGGAGCAGAAAGAAGAAGAATCTTATCTGATCTGCCCCTTTTTCCAAGAAATAACTTCACAAATAACATAAATTAAAAATTAAAAAAAACAACAAGTGAATAAAAAAACTAAAATAAAATAAAATTACCGCCGTCTATGGGTATGTCAATCAAACTTAACTAACATATTTCATTATATTTACTTAACATACAGGCTTTAATTGTTCTTTTGAATGTAATGTTTGATTTGGATTCTTTGTTGTCTTTATTCAGATTGTTCCATAAACTGATTCCTTTCACAGAAACACAACGTTCCATCAATTTTGTCCTGCATCTTGGTTTTTTAAAAATCTCTGTTCCTTTTAAAGGAGCTTGAGGCTCCTTTTAAGAAATGAGACTCTCTAGCGCCACCATTCACCACGACGGCCGTCGGGGGTACTGCAGCCAACAGCGAAGCCGGCACGGGAGAACATGGATCTATTATAAAACGCGGGAGAACGGGGAGGACGCGCATGCAGCGTCATGTGACGTCACATCCGCCGCCCAGCGCGGGAAATTTGGGACCGAATTGCAGCACATTTTGCAGCACACAGCCTGTTCAAGGCAACGGAGAGATACACTAGAGGGCTCATTCTTTTGGGTTTGGAACGCTTCATCTGACATTATTACTAGAAAACTTAAAACGTATACAAATTTTTTTCATAAATTCTGCCTCAATCCTGCCTCAAGCTCCTTTAAGTTATACTTGCTTTCTCTTTTTTCAAATCTTTTCTGAATGTTGATTGTTGCTCCTGGTGGTGACTCTTTTTTTTCACCTTGTTGTTAAAGAGAACCAGTAGTTTCTCTCATCACCTATTGGATGATGGGAACACCGAAGAAACATGGGTGTTCTTGTCAAAGTTGGACCCAGGTTCCAATTAGACCTTTCTGTTCTGATGGCTGGTTTCCTATCCTGCGCTGAGAAATCACCCTCCCCTGCTTCAGAGATTCAAAGTGTACTAGTCCGCTGACCAACCCACAGAGATATCTGTCTATCTTTAATATTTTGCCAGACCACCGGAGTGCCTCCTGCATCACGTGCTACAGTTTTATTCTCTCCCTCTGGTCTTCATCTTCTCAGCCTCCAGGCCAACCGGGGCGCTGCCAGATCTGCTTGTCCAAAATGCCCTTCAAATTATCCTGATTATTTTCCTCATCCATTAGCCTTTTCACCAAAACCAATATGTTGCAGCGGGGCCACCCACTTACGTCTGGTTTGTCCACCAGGGATCTCCCGTGTTCCCGTATATCAGCATAGCAGCACTCAGCAGTGGCCCGTGGGTCTCCATAAATAAGATTTCAAAGCAAAAGGATAAGATCTGAGTTGAAGCACATCCCCCCTTTTCCTAATGCAACATGCAAACATGTGAAGCTCAGTAGGTCATCACAGTAGTGAAAGATGCAAGGGAGGAATGTAGATAATCACAAGCTAGTTCATGTTAAAATTCTCTACTCACAATTAGAACTCATACTGAGCTTTGTTTTCTTACTACGCCATTTTTCACATTAAACATTATCAAACGAATAAAATGAGAAAGATTAAATAGTCATTTATAGCTCTGGATTGCACGTTTGCATCCTTATCAAGATTGACAGGCACAGCAGCAGTGATTAAGGGGGCCGGGCTAAGAAAATTGTCAATTACTGCATGCTATAAGCAGGCTGAAAGAAAGGACATGAAGGTCATGTTAGTGGATGGGCATGTAACATGTTCAGATTTAATGTTCCTCCCATCACAGACTGCAATAAAGGTTTCATTTGAAACTACCATAATCATAGTCTCCCCAGGTCTGCACCCCCGAATTATGTGCCCATATTTTCATATGTTGGACTATGAAATTTAAGCCATCATCAATAAATGTATGACATGCAAGGTTTTTTGGTAATATCAGTTATTAAAATGTAATTTGATTTTGTCTAATACATTGATTTTTATTCCAACGCAGTAAACTGGTGAATTAAGATCCATGGAGATGCACAGTAATTAATTCTTGTTACGCTTAAAAATATAAATACGGCAAAGGCCAGCAGGGGAAGTACTTTTAAATACTCAATTATGACAAAGCTGTGCATTGAATTCAAAAAAGAAACATCCTGTAACTCTTTACTATAAAGGCTGCATGTGAAGGTGAATCTTTTGAGCCATCTTCTCTTCTACTGTTCAGGTCAGTGAGCACACTGCACTGTGAGGTGGAAGACGGAAGTGTAAAGAGCCAACCTTGAATTTCTCTTTTGAAGATAATTCAATTCACTCTAACAGTGCTCAAAAAGGATGTACAGATCCATGTGCTGTCCTTTAGCTTACACAAGTTATGAGAAGAGTTGTCTGAAATTGAACCAAACTGCTACAGTTTCTGGGTTTGTTTGGTTCCTGTTTTATTCTGTCACAACTTGGAGATGTAGGACCCAAATGTAGGAGATAGAGGTGGCAGAAGTTCCAAACAATAGGGATTCATTCAAACAAAAGACAGGTTTCTAAAGCAAAAACAAAAAGTTGGAACAAAGACTGAGAACCCAAAGGAACCAGGACGGAGTACATGAACTAAACAGTGACCATGGCAAGAAGCAGTACGAGGAAAACAGCAAGGACCAGCAGGGAGGAAGGGAAAGACATGACATGATCAAAGGACTTGACGAAACACAGGTGCAAACAATCAGGCCAGATGGGAACACAGGAAGTCAAAATAGAACTAAGACACAAGGACACGGACTTTCAAAATAAAACAGGAACAGCAGGAAACCCAAACTGTAACGCAAACAAGTGAACTCAAGCTCCATTCATTGACATTCACATTGCATACTTGTTACAGAAAAGAGGACACAGTGGAATTAGGCTTTTAGGGAGTGTGTGATTTAATTACTGTTAATATTTTAAGCTTTCTGCTGATTTTAGTGTGGATGGCTGCCTGGACATCAGGAAAGAGGAGGACAAAAAACCATCAAGCTGTGGCAGTGATGGGTACAGTACGTAAAAAAACAGGGTATGGAGGGAAGCAAACCCGGGCGCATAGATATCAAAGGTAACCTAATAGATAACAGAATGTGGGCATTGGAGCCGTAGGAGAAGAGCAACCAGGCTTGCCACCCGTCCCTTGAAATATGGAATTGTTACGTAATTTGGAATTAAAAGTTGCCTTCCGTATTGAACCAATACGGACATATATTATGCTCTTATTTATTAATGTCACAATATACAGGTGAAGGTGAAGAAAATTTGAATATACTTATATTTGAATAAAACTTCATTCGTAGTAAATTCAACTAAAGGTGAAACAAATATATTATTTCCCACTACATTCAAAGTGAGATATTTCAAGCCTTTATTTGTTATAATTTTGGTGATTATGGCTTATGAAAACCCTAAATAAAAAATCTATATATTATGAAATCAATAAACAACTCAATCATCAAAATGATAAGAAATTAAGGTTTAACACATCTTGCTTTGCATGTAATAAGACTATGTAATGTATTAGTTTCCCCTTTTAATTTGAATTATTGAAATAAATTAACTTTTATACCATATTCTTCCCCTGTATCTATATTCTACATCTGGGCTGATGTGGACATTCATAGCATAGGAGGCTATTTCAGTTGCTAGCAAGTCTGTCTGTACAGTCATGCAAGTTCAATGCTATTAAGGCACTTTAAACTTTAAATCAAAGCATTTTGTTTTTTTATATAAAATAAATAAATATCTATGCAGTTTAGAAGTTTTGGGGATGTCCCTTTTTTTGGCACCTGCACTGCTGAAACGGGGCGTCCCTTATTTCTATTTCTGAAAGGTGGCAACCCTAAGAGCAACCAAACAAAAACTATATCTCAACAAAACACCAGAGCAAATCAACAATGACACAGCTCACATGGCCTCTATGTTTCGTTATTACTTGTTCTGATTCTTCTTTATTGCTACTACGCAGATCAGCAGGAAAATAAGCTGTGACATGTTCAAAGTGAGTGATAGACAAGCCCCATGCTGCTGCAGTGGGCATCCAAATCAGCAAGGTTGGTTTAAGTATTTCGATTTAAAAAAAACAAAGACCTTTGCAAAGAGTCGGTTCAAAGGTTTCAGGATACTTATAAATCCCAGCACACACATACGGAGCCTTTGTTTTTCTTCTCTTGTAAGCCCGTGATTTGTGGCGGGCTCCATTTTGTAAGTTCATTCTCATGTGGGCTGTAGTTTGTCCAAGCTCAGAGACATTTTTGTCTTATCTCGGCCATAAATTAAACGGGTTATGTCTTTTTCAGTTAATCCCTCCAGAGAGCATGTTTGTTTCTTAGCAGACGACGTCAACATACGCTCCACTGGGTTTGAAGAATTTGGAGACTCAGTGACTGATTTAAATAAAAAACACCCACAGCAAGTCACTTGCCAATATACATATAGATTTACCAGCAGACATAAATAACAAAGCGGTGGTTTGATATGAAATTTCACGTCCAGTTCTAGTGACATGATTAGAAAATAAAATAAGCTGGAGACATGGGCAGGAGTCGGCTGCTTGAGGACATATAACCAATTTATAGATATGCAAATGATTAATCAGGAGTGCTTCAGGGTCACACCCTCAAGCATTTACATAAACAGCATTCAACACAGTGGCAAAACAAATCAATTTCCAAACTTTAATCTCCTCATGAAATCAGTTTAGATGAACAAAGGCAGCAAGTGTGTACTGAGTCACTCACACACTTAAGGGTGGGGGCGGAGGAGCCACATCAACCCACTCTCTTGAATGCATTTTCCGTACAGGGAATCAGACGTAAATAAAAAAAGGGACAGATAAGGGAGCAGAAAATGAATAACTTAACCCCCCACAGAGCTGGGTGCCAGGCAACAGATACTCAGATTAGGTCCGAGATTGTCATTGACTTCTGCCAAGGCTCAAACTATATTTACATCTCCGCTCTCCCATCCCTACTGATCGTGTCTGTGCCACTGCGCTGTGACATTTCCAAGTTGTGTCTTTGATGAAGGGCCAGGTGGGAAATTAAGATTCAATAATCAGAATTCAATATTCATTTCAAATGCCATTGCAATTGGAGGTTTGTAATTCAAATCAATTATTCCTTCGGGCCCCAGATGTTATGAGGTTATGGGGTTTAAAATGTTTCTTCTTTTTTTTCCACCTCTGAAGGGTTTTTTTTTAAAATATTTTTCTTATGATTGGACATGGAGCCATTCCAGCTGCAACAGCTGTGTCTCACAAGAAAACTTGCTGCAGGTATTATGTCCACATGTCCAAAACGTGGAAGCGTCATGATAAAGTTGCAGAAAGTGTGGAGCCTGAATCTCAACAGGTTAGCTGGTATTGTAGTCTGCTGTATTATGTCTCTCTCAATGTTATATGCAAAAGAGGAACCGACTGTTGTTAAAAAGAAAAAGCTGGAGACTGACACATGAAATATGGTTAATAAATGTGAATAATAATGTGTTATATCATGGTGTGAGACTGCGTGGTCGAGAAAACAATAACTCTTTCTTTAAAGCTACTAGTTTGAGCATTAACCCCTTTTTATTTGTTGTTATGTGTTATATGCAGAGGTGTCAAGTAATGAAGTACAAATACTTTGTTCCCTTACTTAAGTAGAAATTTTGGTTATCTATACTTCACTGGAATAATTATTTTTCAGACGACTTTTTACTTTTACTCCTTACATTTCCCCGCAATTATCTATACTTTTTACTCCTTACATTTTAAAAACAGCCTCGTTACTCTATTTCATTTCGGCCTTTAAAGGTATTGTGACATGAAAAACACATTTTTCTTGATTTTTTGTGTTTTGTTGGGTGTCTTGACATCAATTACACCCAAAAAACAACGAACTTTTAACATTCAGTGTATTGTGTGCTTTCTGGGATTTTCCGCATAACTGTGCAAAAACGGCGCATCTGGTTTGGTGGCGGGCCGTGACGTCAGGGCCCGCTAAATCACCGCCCCCTCCACCCAGCTCCCTGTCTCCTCTCCTCTCCAGTGCACCATAAAGGCTGATTTATGGTTCCGCGTTACACCGACGCAGAGCCTACGGCGTAAGGTTACGCGGCGACGCGCTCGGCTGTTTAGAGCCTCTTTTGTTCTAATCACCGGAGGAAAACTGCTAAGAAGACCCGCGGCCACTGACTGGACTTAAGATAAGGGGACAGTGCTGCTTGCATGCCTTTATTTTTATGATTGTTTGCTGTGGTTCTCCCTGCTGCTTTTTCGTGCTTCGCCTGTCGCTTAACTCTCCGACGCCGCTGTGAGCGTATGGCTGGAGGAGGAGGAGGTTTGGAGGAGGAGCGGCGCAATGATTGACAGGAAAGGGGGGAAAGGAAGCGTTTTTCACGGGGCAAAAAAACACTGTAATAAAAAGCCAGGAATAGAGTACTAGAGTGAAGTTTTTCTTGTTACACTCTTTTAGACACATTTGAGGGATGTTGGCCAAGACTTTTAATAGTGTTAAAAGCATGTTAAAAATGATGTCACAATACCTTTAAAAAAAAACAATCCAGTTAAATTGCTCCATCCGGATAGAGTGAATTTGGTTGTGGTTGTTTCAGATCTTGTCCAGTTTTGTTCTTACATCCCTCAGATTCCTGCAACTAAACTTGGATGTACATTCCAATAAAGGTTAGGATAAATGATAACATGCCTCTGAAGTTTGACTTTTTGCACCATTACAATACTTATAGGCAACTAGTCATCATATCTTCTGCTCTCTGGAACACATGTTAATGCTCAATAGTACACATATATGGTTCTTTAATATATTTGCATTATACTAAGATGCATTCATTTTCAATGGCTTTTGTCCTTAATGGCTTTTTTCCCCCTTACATAACTTTTACTTCAACTTCTACAGGAGTATTTTCAAACTCTAGTATCTATACTTCTACCTGAGTAATGAATGTGAATACTTTTGACACCTCTGGTTATATGAGAGAAGGTTCCTGCAGTAGTCTTTCTGGAGTTTACATGCTGTCCCATCCTTATGTGGGTTTTCTCTGAGCACTCTGATTTCTCCCACAGTTCAAAAACTTGTAGGTTAATTGTGGATTCAGTTTTGCCCTGAGGAGTGAATATGCGTGGTTGCTTGTCTCTACTTTGCCCTGCGATGGCCAGATGGGTGTACGGCTGTCTTTCACCCGAACATCGCCTGAATAGGCTCCGGCAGACTCCCACGACCCTGAATTGGAATAAGCGGGTGTAGATGGTGGATAGATGGGTGGAAGGACTTTGATTCAGGAAGTCTGAAAGCAAAAACACCTTTTATTTAAAATGAGCCAGTGGCCTCGAAAAATGTCTCAATCAGTGATTTATGTCAATAGAGTCGAGGAAGATGCTGGGAATGTTAAAAAGCATAAAAGAAACGAAAGAACTTGTGATTACACACACACACACACACACACACACACACACACGTATATATTTGACTTCAAGGTTTTTCTTTTAAGGAGGGTTTGTAGAACTATGGAGCTTAAATATTAAGTTATTTTGTGTGAAAATAAAACAAAAGAAGAACAACTTGTTTGACAGCGTATTAAGAACACAGTCGAGGTAAATGTAACAAAGGGTGTGTTTACATAACAGCAATATTAAAATTTAAAAATGTCCATTTGCTATATTATTTGTAACTGGTGAGTTTGTTGGTGAAATGTAAAGAATGCAGAAAAGCAAATCATATTTTGTAATGGTCAAAGTATCAATCATTCACGCTGCTCGTGGTGCTATGAGTCACATGGTTTCATGTTTTCAGGCAATATCACAATATGTGAACTAATTTTCATTTTCAATTAAGTAAAAAGTATTTAAACAGTGTCACGTAAGCACAAGGTAGCGTGAAATGATAACAATTAGAAAATGAGGGTAATTTGTGCAGATATTACATGACTCCCATTTCGTTTTTGTACAGTATGAGCCTCTTACCTTATTTTACAGGCCAGAAACTCACAAGAGTCTCATTGATCTCAAAATTTAATACATATTTCTGAACAAAAAACCATATTAAATTGAAATATTGTAGGGTCAGTTGTTTTTAAAAGGGAGACAAGGACATAGGACGGAGGATCTGAGGACAAGGATTCTTCACAGCAGCCAGTTAGCAGCCTGAACTGAGGAGCTTAATTGAAGAGCCTGAAATAGAGACTCTCTATTAATGCTGGAGAGCCTCTATGTGCCAGCAGCCTATCAGGAGTGACAATTCTCTGACTTTGCTCTCTGCATGCCCTCAAGATAGCAGAGAGAGAGAAAAAAGGGATACAATTATCAAAAAGGACAATGATGCTGCATAATCATAGATAGGGGACTCATTTGTAAATATCCAGGCCACATTTCAATACCATACTGCATTTCCACTTTCCTCTATTTTTCCAGTATTACATTGTGTGCTACATCTTAATTAAAATTATGAGAATTGAGCTGATGTCCGTGGTCGGGCAGACAGATATTTTGACAGCTTTAATTGAAACCGACGAGTCTACCTATTGTTGGAAACTGTATTTTCTGTGTACTTATTGATTAAAAACAGTGCTGGCCATTGTAATGTTTGGCTTGTATTGTATAAGCATTGCACTCTACTGGCAGCTGTTATGTATTACAGAACAGAACATCTTACAAGCATACCTTATCAGCTTTTTTGACAGGTCTTGTAGAGAAGACCGAGGAGCGCAACACAGCTTTTATTGGTGTTCTCTGCAAGAGTTTGTCTTCTTCCTGAATACTGCACATGAGAGTCAGCAGGGGTAAGAAGACTTTGGAAAACATATGATTGCTTCCCTTCTAAATTATTTTAATTGTTTTAGTTTGACTAAAATAACAGCAAATTAACACTTTTGATTTTCCAGGTGATCTTCTCAACCTCCTGAACTTCTGCAGCCAAGCAGAGTCCGACCACCAGGGGGCGCTCAATCCCACTGTAATCCTACAAATCAATGAATTATAGTCACAAATGCCTTTTCTGAAATAATTTATCATGTTGGACTGAATTAAAGTGAAAGGTTAAATACATGTTTATGAGACATTTGTATCACGTAAAATAGATTTTATTGCATCTGACAGATAAAATGATTTATGTAGATCTACTTGACATTTTCACACGTTAGAGCACTTTTTCGTGTGTTATAGGCCTATTAGATCATTATCTGTGTTGTTTGTACAAAGTTTGGTTCTGAAATTACTTTTAAGAGTTAGACTACATTCAAACAGTAAAGTTTGTAACAACATTGAAGATTCAACAATGTTATTTAACTAAGCTTTCCTCGATAAAGCTAATATTGATAAATACATGTAAACAAAATATCAAAAAACTATCTTAAATGGCAGATTACTGGGCTAGAAAAAGAGATGTGTCTTGTTTTTTTTACAGTTTTCGGGAATACTAGACTTCCGGTGGATGGAGCCCTCTTTATTTCTATATTATTGCTACTATTATTATTTTATTTTAATTTTTTCTACTAATGCATTGTTTAAGTAACACTTAATAGTATATATTTGCTTTCTTCACGCCAAAATATGAACGTGTCGTCCGGGAGAACATCTGCAGAGACCGAAACAGTCTTCCTGCCTGCAGGAGACTCTTGAAGGAGCTGCAGCCAAAGAGACGCTAAACAAAGAAATCCAACAGGCTGACTCCGCCCACCATTCCCGAAAGCCCTTCTCTGATTGGTCCGTTCTCGCGGATGCTCTTCGCTCATTGGCTCGCTCGGCCGTCAATCGTGGCGCTACTTGGCCTTCCAGTGTTCCGCTGCGTCGGGATCAGAAGACGCAAATCAAGTGAAAGAAATCTTCTGACAGAAGAAAAGTTCATGCTGCTCTTCTGAAATACCTTAGAGGGCCACATGAAGGTAAGAAAACCCGCTGACAACGTTTTCGTATGGACCGTGTGAAACTGTTGAGAAAAGCTTGCGGGACTCCTTCGTGTTGTTTAGGCCAAAGAAAAAAGAAAAAGAGAAAAAAAAGGGATATTACCTAAAGTACTGAAACGCTTCAAGCCAGACTGCTTGGACAAATTACATTATAAGATGATTTCTTTTAGGCCCCTCAAAGCAAATCGTTTTCTACCAAAACAGTTTTTGGTTTGATCATATTCTTAAGTACCGTTCAACCTTGGTGTCAGCACAATTTATTTCATTTGCAGCCTCTTTAGTTGTTAAATAATCCGAAAGTCACTTATAAATACACAAGTTGTACAAGTAATTGCGAGTTTTCACCGTGTTTATCTCGTTTATTCCTCAAGTAGAATGCATTATAGTAGAAGGGCGTAAAGAAGCAAGTGCCCTGTGCAGAAATTGGACTGGTTAATAAATCCAATTTAGTATCCAGACATGCCGCATCAGGCCAGCCAAGGAGGAAACGCAGCTCTGAGGCTGAGATTCCCCTGGTTTGACCCCTCCTTTCTCATGACACGCATTTGTGCACAAGTTATTCTTTATTCCAACCAACGCTGACTGGAATATGGGAATGAGGGACTTTTATAATATTTTCTCATCGTTTAAAGTGGCAAGACAGTTGGCCACATCAATGTCCCTGTTCTGTCTTCATTCCAAGTGTACAAGAATAAACACACTTTAATAAATTAAAGTGCCCTCTGAAAGACTTTGGGTATAGTCATGTGTTCTGAGCTCGCATACTCACCTGAGACTTAAAAAAAAAGGGATTTTTATTGATTTTTGATGGGATTAGAGGGCAATAAGTTTTTATTTTCCTTTTTTTTTAATCGCCTGTGTACTGTGCAGAGGTGTCAAAAGTATTCACATTCATTACTCAGGTAGAAGTATAGATACTAGAGTTTAAAAATACTCCTGTGAGGTTGAAGTATCAACTCAAGTTTTTTACTCAAGTAAAAGTATACTTAAAGTGTAAAAGTAATGTAAGGGGGAAAAAAGCCATTAAGGACAAAAAGCCATTGAAAATGAATGCATCTTAGTATAATGCTGCAAATATATTAAAGAACCATATATGTGTACTATTGAGCATTAACATGTGTTTCAGAGAGCAGGAGATATGATGACTAGTTGCCTATAAGTATTGTAATGGTGCAAAAAGTCAAACTTCAGAGGCATGTTATCATTTATCTTAACCTTTATTGGAATGTACATCCAAGTTTAGTTGCAGGAATCTGAGGGAACGGATGTAAGAACAAAACTGGACAAGAACATCTGAAACAACCACAACCAAATTCACTCTATCCGGATGGAGCAATTTAACTGGATAGTTTTTTTTGAAAGGCCGAAATGAAATAGAGTAACGAGGCTGTTTTTAAAATGTAAGGAGTAAAAAGTACAGATGATTGTGTGAAAATGTAAGGAGTAAAAGTAAAAAGTCGTCTAAAAAATAATTACTCCAGTGAAGTATAGATAACCAAAATTTCTACTTAAGTAAGGTAACGAAGTATTTGTACTTTGTTACTTGACACCTCTGGTACTGTACACAAGTTAGAACCAGTGACTCACAAACAGAGATCCTCTGTGCTCTGGTGAAAAACACTTCTTTTATTTTTTAAATCCAGTAAAAGCTACTGGGTGTTTTCAGGGAGTTTAAAGTGTTGCAGGTGAACCACATCATTGGATAGGCTTTAAACAAACGGGGATAAAAAAGATTACTGGTGCAGGCTTTTCATAACCGGAAATGGAGCTTTGGGAACATGTGGGAATATTTGGATTTCCCATGCCATCATGCTGTGTTTGTAAACTTTCATGAACACGGTGTCTGACTCACTGGGATTAGGTGGAATATCATCAAAATGATGACGATCTACACAAGCGTGGTGACATATACCCTTCAACCGGTCCAGGCAGTTCCCTCAACACAGTGCTCACACTTCTCACAGGGATCACGGGCGCCTGTGAAATTAGCAGGAAAGCCTGTAAACCAGAATCAAGGGAGGCATTTAAGCTGTAGTTTAATTAGCATTTTTACTCCCGTGGTTGAGCCGCAAAACCATGAGTGCCAATGAAATGCAGGACCTTTGCGAGCGAGAGGATGAGAGGATGCCACTGTAGGCTGTGGTGGCAGCTCACCAGACTCGCGGCTCATTCCTCTTCTCACTTCTGCATACCCATAAACACAAGTGCCAACTAAAAGCACAGTTTATCACAACCCAGTTCTTTTTTTTAACTGGCTAATTATATGCTAAACAACAAGTTTAGAAAGTGTTGTTGCTTCTTTTAGAGATATGACGGGTCTGAGATTCTTCTGAGGAGACTGCAAAATCCCGTTTAGAAAGAGTGCATTTGGGCAATCAGTTTTCTCTTATAAGACAGCACCTGAGTGGAATAACATCCCACAGAACATTAGAGAGTCCATTTCATACACTGTCTTCAAATATAATCTTAGGAATTGGTTGATCGATAATCAAAGATGTGAACATTGATGTGTATACTATCGATGTGGGGATGAACTGTGTATATTGTAAGGGTTGAATTATATATGTTATATGTTATTGCTGATGTGTTTGTACTTGTGTTTTAATCTTTTTTTTACTAGGTACTAGCCTATTATTTCTGGCAGGGGGACTGCCAATGTAAACTAGCCTTTTGGCTACAATTGGGTACATTTACATTTTATTTTATAAAATGTTTCTTAATGTACGTTGTAGGAATGGGCGATATTTTACCGTTCACCATATACCGTCAAAAAAATTACAGTAAAAATGGAAGGAAGGAAGGAAGGAAGGAAGGAAGGAAGGAAGGAAGGAAGGAAGGAAGGAAGGAAGGTATGAGCCTGAAAGAAAGAAAGAAAGAAAGAAAGAAAGAAAGAAAGAAAGAAAGAAAGAAAGAAAGAATGATGAGCCTGAAAGAAAGATAGAAAGAAAGAAAGGAGCCTGAAAGAAAGAAAGAAAGAAAGAAAGAAAGAAAGAAAGAAAGAAAGAAAGAAAGAAATGAGCCTGAAAGAAAGAAATAAAGAAAGATATGAGCCAGAAAGAAAGATAGATAGAAAGAAAGGAGCCTGAAAGAAAGAAAGAAAGAAAGAAAGGAGCCTGAAAGAAAGAAAGAAAGAAAGAAAGAAAGAAAGAAAGAAAGAGAGAGAGAAAGAAATGAGCCTGAAAGAAAGAAAGAAAGAAAGAAAGAAAGAAAGAAAGAAAGAAAGAAAGAAAGAAAGAAAGGAGCATGAAAGAAAGAAAGAAAGAAATGAGCCTGAAAGAAAGAAATAAAGAAAGAAAGAAAGAGAGAGAGAAAGAAAGGAGCCAGAAAGAAAGAAAGAAAGAAAGAAAGAAAGGAGCCTGAAAGAAAGAAAGAAAGAAAGAAAGGAGCCTGAAAGAAAGAAAGAAAGAAAGAAAGAAAGAAAGAAAGAAAGAAAGAAAGAAAGAAAGAAAGAAAGAAAGAAAGAAAGAAAGAAAGAAAGAAAGAAAGAAAGAAAGAAAGAAAGAAAGAAAGAAAGAAAGAAAGATATGAGCCAGAAAGAAAGATAGATAGATAGATAGATAGATAAATATGAGCCAGAAAGAAAGAAAGAAAGAAAGGAGCCTGAAAGAAAGAAAGAAATGAGCCTGAAAGAAAGAAAGAAAGAAAGAAAGAAAGAAAGAAAGAAAGAAAGAAAGAAAGAAAGGAACCTGAAAGAAAGAAAGAAAGAAAGAAAGAAAGAAAGAAAGAAAGAAATGAGCCTGAAAGAAAGAAAGAAAGAAAGAAAGAGAGAGAGAAAGAAAGGAGCCTGAAAGAAAAAAAGAAAGAAATGAGCCTGAAAGAAAGAAAGAAAGAAAGAAAGAAAGAAAGAAAGAAAGAAAGAAAGAAAGAAAGAAAGAAAGAAAGAAAGAAAGAAAGAAAGAAAGAAAGAAAGAAAGAAAGAAAGAAAGAAAGAAATGTTTCTGAAATGTGGTGATAGATTTATAGTTGAAAAGGTGGAGTTGAATTGGTATTTTTTTTATCGTCATTTTTATCGTCATCGGGATAAATGCCAGAAATTATCGTGATACATTTTTTAGTCCATACCGCCCATCCCTAGTACGTTGTCCCTCTCTAACAAATAAAAAAATAAACTGAAATAAAACTAAACTTTTCTATCATTATGTCAGCCTCCGCTGACAGAGATTAACCCACGGTCTCCTCATGACTTCATGAGTTGTGGATGATCACCAGGGGCTTAATTCAGAGTTTTGATCACAGCCCCGATAGTACAGATGGAGACTTTTCAGGTGCTTCTTCAGCCAGCATGAGTGATATTTCAGTGATTCAAGCTTGACTGTGTGCGTTAATAAGCTGCCGGGTAGTGTAGTGTTGATCTGTCCAACATGCCGAACATGATGATTCTCATCTGAAGAGGATGCTTAGTGTACTAACATCAGCAGCTTTGATCTTATTTCAAAGAGGGGCCTGCATATGTGCACTCGGGGTTTAAGATGTGGACACCGCAGGGCCTGTCAGCAGAACCAACACAGCTGTGAGATGAGAGTGAACAGGCATTAACAGAGGGACCACATCGCGTTTTAAACACAAAATAACTAACTGTCACAGCACCCATCAGGACTGGCAGCAAAATAAATTAGGAAGCCATTCAAACGTTATGTGACATACACACTATTAGTGGAATCTGTCTGCTTCCAATCAGCGTGTCAGCTTAGATTTTTTGCCACATCTGAGAGTAACTCTCAGATGAACTACATTTTAGAGATGTAGTTATGTGTTTATTTCTGTGTTTAATGTCAGGTAAAAAAAAAAAAGAAGCAGACTTTTCAAAATGACTCCCTCCCCAAATAAAAATAACCACATGCCCACAAAAAGCTCATGAATCACTGGACGACATCAGATGTCTGTCTAGAGGTCTGATTCTTGTGGATTTGGAAAACACAGGACTTTCTTTCAAGAAGTAAATAAAATACCCGAGCAATTGGTGTACAGTTTGTGGGAAGCAAGATTAGTGGCTCGACTCTGTTACCCATGTTTGAGTAGATAAAGTAATCTGGCGGATTCACGTCAAGCAGGCATTAACGGATACATGTCATTTCTAAAGGGTTTTCTGTTTCCATCTTCTGCCCTCACAGTCCAAACTGAACATGGAAAATATGACCAAGCCGGAGTTGCTGATGCTTTTCAGCATCCTAGAAGGAGAGCTGGAGGCCAGGGACCTCGTCATCGAAGCTCTAAAGGTAACGACAATCAGAGCTGCTATCATGGTTATGATATTCAAGTGGCTCCTGAATGCAATTCCTTTCGAAGGCAAACACTGACTACGTTTACATGCAGTCAAAATTCGGGTTATTACTAATATTCCGGTTATTGAAACATTCGGAATATTCCGTTTACATGCGTGAGCAAACAGAGTTTCCCTGTATACATGGTAATTAATCATTCGGGATATCCCGATCAAACCAGTGACGCGCGGAGAACGTGATGACACAATTAGCGTCATTTCCGCTTCTTCTTCCTGTATCCAAATTCAAAACAAATGCTGCTTCGCACAACTTTTCGCTCATCTTCTAGTAAATCTCGCTATCCCGGTACTTTCTACCGTCTACAAATGCCAAAATGTTCATATCCTTCATTACATTTATGAAGTGATTAGTCTCCTCCTCACTCCAAAAGTGTGGCGTGGTCTTGCGTTTCTCCGTGCTTATAAGAACTTCCTGGACTCAAAAGACCAGGATTCCTTGCGAACAGAGCATGCGCAGAAAACAAATTCCCGTTTGGCGTTTATATGCCCGAATATTCAGGTTTTAAAAGGAGTAACCCAGGGGTCATATTCGGGTTTTTAAAAACCGGAATATGAGCAAATTTGGGTTATTCAAAGGGGTTATTGGTGTTTACGTGGCCGTGCAAATTCGGGTTATTGCCAATATTCTGGTTTTAAAAGGGGTATTGAGTGCATGTAAACGCAGTCACTGAATAGCAGTTGCTAGTTTTGGGCCAGAGACTAGACTGCTTCTCTAATAACTCAGAGATGGTTTGGTACTGTCTGATTGTACTGCATGCATCGTATTACGACATCTAACATTTCCCTTTAAAGTGTCTGATTTGGTTCAATAAGGTAGCGCTGATTTCACAACCTCCATCTTCCTTATAGTGACCCTGCAAAATAAGGAGTTGCACAATGCAGCTAGTTTTGCAAGTATTAAAAATAAATGTTCAAAACTATATTTGTGTGCGATGGAGTCCTTTTGTCCCTTCAGAGGGAAGAATTGAGGCAAATCAATGGAAAGTGTATTTCTGAGGAATCACCGTAATCCGATGATGGTCATCTCCGAGCCCACAGGAGTGGTCTTTTCCAGCTCCACAGTGCCTCCATTGATAAGGCACAAGGCTTCATTGACTGGTTTGTTACGTATGAAAATCATGTGGTTCATATGCAAATGTGACTGAACATCTGCAAGAGAATTTGGACCTTGTATCATCAATTAGGCACGTTTGGTTTCCCCAAATATAACAGTTCCCATGAACAAAGTGGAAACACAACTATTAATGGAGTGCACAGTCAGTTTCACATAGCACAACTACCTGGAGGTATCTTAACTTTGCAGGATAAATGCTGCATTTTATTAAAAGAATTAATCGTCCACTTTTCCGTATAGCCTTTTAAGTGCCAATTCTCACGGACTGCGATTCTTTCCGTGGCTTTTTCACACGCTTTAAGAGTGATAGATCATTTATTTTTTCATTTAAAAACACAGCAAAACAGCAGCAAGCTGTTACTCTGACTAAAAACCACAAATTCAAGATAAAGCAGTGAGTAAGCAACTTAATTATGCAGCACCTCATCAGAAGATGCCTGTGGCTGTGCGAAACATTTAACAAACTCCCCGCGCTTTATCCTCACCGTGAACGTTTGACTTTTACAGTCGTTCTGCTCTCAGAATGCCGCTCACCGTTCGCCGTGAAAGAACAAACGGTGGGGGGGGAGGCGGCCAGCGAGCAAGAGAGCCCCGCCGCTGAACGTTCTTGTGTTGTGTCTAGACAACATTCCTTCATTTCCCCAGTGATCTGGCCATCTAAGGCAAGAGGAGTTACAGCTCACTGGGTGCCTGATGACTCAATGTGAGCGAGAGTAGGAGTGAATAAATAAACACTGGCCTTAACTGGAACTTGGGAGGAATACGGCTGTGCTTCTTTCATGCTTCCATCTGCACAAACTGTTAACCCTTTCATCGGAGCCATCTTTAGTCCTTCAGTGCATTTATAAGAGTGCAATCAGGCATTTGAAGGAAAATAAACGGAAGGGATTTAAACTGTGCTCTAAAGGCGTATTAGCTGCAAAACTTTTCAGTCCTCCCGTGTTTTAAGATGCTTTCATCGTTCCGCACAGTTGTATTTCTATATTTCTTAATGAGTTCCAGAAAGTGAAAACACAAGTTCAGACTTCCCTGCGCTCGGGTTGTTAAGGGAATTGACGATGGGGAATCTTCGGTCTTGCCCTAACACGAAGGTAGATCGTTATCTGTAAAACATTACCCAATTATCAGGCTCTTTTCCGACACGCATGCATAATTGATCTACGAATGGCAGTATTTGTCTGCTGAAGTTGTCGTTGAATGGGTTGCCACAAAAGTTTGTAGACGTTTATGTCCCGGAACAGTTGAACTCTTCTCGGGTTATCTGGATTTTTCTCCCAGCAGATCAAAGTTTGACTTGGATATTTGACTTGGAATCGTTTGGAGAAGTCCAGGTTCGCACGCAGTGACTCCTAAACTTTACCTCAACTGCAGTGCCGTCACTCTTCAAATGACATCTTTAGTTCAAAATGTATTTTTGCTTATTCTAAAATTCTCTTCAAAACCAATCAAACTCTCATGAACCTCTGTTCTAACGTTTGCTCAGCGTTTGTTAGCAAATGTTTGCATGGAGACGGAGAGTAATTGCAGAAGTAAGAAGTCATGACACTCGTGTCAGCCTCAACTGATGTCTCACTGCTACACCGTGTCATATAAGAAATGTTTAACTGAAGCACATATCGCTATGGTGATAGAGCGATGCTGGGACAAATTCTTTTAAAAAACAGATCTGCTTGAGAGGATAAGAGTTTGCAGATTTAGATCTCTGTAATCTTATCACTGATCTTCTACTGGATATTGTGCAAGTCCAGGATGTGAGATTAACGGTGTTTGTGTGGTTTTTTTGGTCTTAGTAATAATCTATATTTAATTATGCAGAACTATCGGTGGCATTCTAACTATCCGCTGTATTTTTCCCCCTGTGACTCACTTTTGCAGCTGCTCACACTGTGGCTTTGAAAAGGAAGTGGGTCTTTGGCAACGCTTATATTTGGCATACAAAGCCCTGCAGGGATCCATTAAGTCCCTTTGGTTTGGGAAAGGAGTAGAAACCTTTTCTTTAAGTTCAAAAGGGATTCAAATATGGAAATGAGCCTTTAATTAACTGTCAGGTTTATACGGTGTGAATGACTTGGGCCTGTAAATGGAGGCGACAGAGTTTTAACCTCCTGTGTTGTTTGTGAACAGGCCAGCGCTGAAGCACAGAGGAGTGATTTTTTTTTTTTTCTTTTTTCTAAGACTCATAAGCTGATAGGGGTCAGTGTCAGTAATGACACATTTATTCATATTTTTCTACAGTGACTCTGTTGGGTAACTGTAAACAGATATCCCTTTCAAATTAGAGCACATTAATTACATGCACAAGCCCAGCTTTTGTCACATATTGGACTTATCACCGCTATTGCACACTGGAAAAACCTAAAAACGGGCATATGTCAGCAAAATAGAAGCCGGGACCGGTGCAGCCGTGGTGAGTTCCCGTGCAAAAAGGAGCTGTAGGCATGAAGGCAGAAGCTGGACTGTGATGGAGAACAGCCAAGTGCTTTTGCTTACACAAACAGTGTTTTGCATGTGCACTAGATCAGTGGTCCTCAACCTTTTTTCAGTGATGTACCCCCTGTGAAATATTTTTTCAGCCAAGTACCTCCTAACCAGCGCAAAGCACTTTTGGTTGTAAAAAAAAGACCTAAAACAGAGCACTCTGCCATCAGTAACTGATTTATTAAACATAAAAATATTGCTGCTATGCTTCAACCACGACTCCATCATTGGTCCAAGTGATTGACAGGTGAAGCCAGGTGATGTGTGGGATACTCTGCAGTTTTAGGATAATAAGTTGAATAGCCTACTCCTGAAGATAAAATTAATTTTATGAATTTAGACTTATATTTTCCTCAATTATTTATTAAATATTTATTTTAAAGGATTTTTGCATGGATGCTACTTTTTAAATATATGTATATTTTTAAATCTCACGTACCCCCTGTAGTGCCTTCACGTACCCCCAGGGGTACGCGTACCCCCATTTGAGAACCACTGCACTAGATTATGTTATTAATAAGCCATGATATATATTTGCGTGCAACATGTAAAGAAACATCAGAAATGTTTCCTCAAATCCTTCTTTCCATTCCCTTAACAAGTCTTCACAACAGCGGGGGATTGATGCAGGCGAAAACAGCTTCCCTTTGTGTTGTGCAGCCGTCTATCTGTTCATTGAAGGTCAGGGAAGAGAACTGAGAAGGGGAGAAATGAAACGCAGTCTGTGTTCATGAGGGAAAATAACGATGAAAGTTGACTGAGAGCCTTACAGAAGTAAATGACAAGATCTCAAACCGAGCCTTTCCTTCCTGTCGCTCCTCTATAAGCAATCACTTGCAAATCAAGGGTTTGTTTTTACAAGCAAATCAAGGGATTTTAGCACATATGAGCATTAAGATTATAAACTCTGATCAAACATTTTTTAACTTGGACCATAAAGTGACACATTATAGTAGACAGTCGGTGCTGTGAGCCAACGTAAGAAGTTATTGAAGTTAACTTGATCATTGTGTGCTATGATATGCTCCAGTGCTTATAAAAAATAGCGTTTGCATGTTTTATTAAAGTTGAGCCTTAACGCGGTTTGTATAAGGACTACTGTAGATGTCCTGCGTAGCACAGAAGGCAGTCACGATGAAGTCGTGTGGCTTTCAAGAGCACCATCACTTGAGAGGCATTTTTGAATACTCCAGGGCGCGCTGCGTTTTCCTGTTCCAGCCACCCGGCTTTTTGATCTGGCTTCACACCATCCTCCCAAGACTGGATCAAATGACAGCAGGAAAGCCTCACAACTGCGCACGAGCGTCAACTCCGGTTGACGTAAAAAAAGACCTGTGAAGCTCTGCAGCATTTGTAATTAATGTCATCATGGATTGAGCTATGAAAGGTTTTTTTATCTCTGGTATGTGCCTAATTTGTGTTGCATAAGCCTGTGCTTGCAAATGAAATGTCAGTCACAGCAGAATACCTGGAAGTGACCCTGAAAACATGTGTTTTTTTTTTATCACTTATGTGCAGGTTGCACTGATATGGTGTGAAGCTTAATTAGCGGAGCAGGTTTCTGCTTCTAGGATGAGAAATAGACAGGACTGCTTGCAAGAAAGTCCTCATAGAGTTGGGAAGGTTGATACAAAAGTAGTAGGTATGTTATCAGAGGTGTCAAGTAACGAAGTACGAATACTTCGTTACCTTTCTTAAGTAGAAATTTTGGTTATCTATACTTCACTGGAGTAATTATTTTTCAGACGACTTTTTACTTTAACTCCTTACATTTTCACGCAATTATCTGTACTTTTTACTCCTTACATTTTAAAAACAGCCTTGTTACTCTATTTAATTTCGGTCTTTAAAAAAAAACTATCCAGTTAAATTGCTCCATCCGGATAGAGTGAATTTGGTTGTGGTTGTTTCAGATGTTCTTGTCCAGTTTTGTTCTTACACCCCTGCCCTCAGATTCCTGCAACTAAACTTGGATGTACATTCCAATAAAGGTTAGGATAAATGATAACATGCCTCTGAAGTTTGACTTTTTGCACCATTACAATACTTATAGGCAACTAGTCATCATATCTCCTGCTCTCTGAAACACATGTTAATGCTCAATAGTACACATATATGGTTCTTTAATATATTTGCATTATACTAAGATGCATTCATTTTCAATGGCTTTTGTCCCCCTTACATTACTTTTACTTTTATACTTTAAGTAGTTTTGAAACCAGTACTTTTACTTGAGTAAAAAACTTGAGTTGATACTTCAACTTCTACAGGAGTATTTTTAAACTCTAGTATCTATACTTCTACCTGAGTAATGAATGTGAATACTTTTGACACCTCTGGTAGGTATTGGATTATTGAAATAAAAAAGATGGGTTAATGAAAACAACCAAACAAAAAGAGTTAGAACTCCCCAGGCCTCCCCAGGACTCTCAACCAAACTTTAAACTTCCCAAGATCTGTGTCAGTCGTCAAGAGCTCCGTCCTCACCTGGCCAGAGAGGATTCCGCTCTCCCTAATCTCTTGATCCTCTTTTGTTGAAACCATACCAAGACAAAGCTCTGCGACAGCCCTCCCTCGTCTGCCCCCCTTCCCCCTCTGTCACTTCAACCCCATTTCACGGCGGGCCTGAAGGCCTCTGCTTAACCTGAAGCGTCTTGCCGCTTTCATCCCTCCTTTGTGACGAGTTAAACAGAAAACGGCTGTGTGTTGGCCGAGGCCCAGTCCGGAACAGCTGGCCTGCTAAAGATAGACACAAACCATCTGTTGCTCCTTCCTTAAAACTCTTTCTCATGTCGTTTTTTGTGTGCAATCCTTCTCTTTCTATTTTCTATCCCTCCTTTCTTGTGTACTGATCTGGTGAATGAGGACGTGATATTCAATTTCCCGTTTTAATGAGGAAGAAGTGACTGCAGGAGAGTCCTATGTGAGGAACAGCATGTGATGCTTTTAGTGAGCATTTGATGTGTGACCGAGGGATATTAGATTAGATTCTATGCAATCAAGATGTGCTATATCAATAACAGCCACTTCAGAAATACAGGATACTTTTTTTAACTGTTTTTGTGGTGCTAGTGGCCATTATTGAGAAAGTAGGTGAACAGGAAATGGGTGGAGCGACAGGCCGGGACTTGAACCTGCGCTTCCTGCACAAGGTTAATAGTCTCTGTAAAAGCTCTCCCACTGAGCCCAGATAAATACAGTGTACTTACTCCACAAATTAAATCTTTGACCTTATGATGTCACTGGATGAAGATCGGCCACAGGATGGCGCTAAAGGACAAGTTAAGCACGACGTGAGTCACTGGGATTCAGGGATCGGCTGCCATTTGTTCCACATGTTATTGTAGTCTGTCCTACAGCTGTCAGTAAGGTAAATAAATATCGCAGTCAGGATCCAATTAACTGCGAGTCATCTGAGAAGCCGGAACCGTAGGAGAAGTCGAGTTTATTAAAAAGTCTTGTCGTGTCTCTTTAGGGTCAGCATAAGGAGCTGTTTATCCAGGAGCGCTACGGACGGTACAACCTCAGCGACCCCTTCCAGGCCTTGCAGAGGGACGGCGAGGTTGCCGGGGTCCAGAACAAGGACCCGGGCCGTTCCTCCCCCACGTCCAACCCTCTGGTGGTTCTCAAACTGGTGGTGAGCCACTGCCGGAGGATGCAGGAGAAGATGCTGGCCCAGCTGGCTGCAGCCGAGAGCCGGCACCGGAGGGTGAGTGTGGGTCTGCGCTGCTACGTTAGGGCATTTTTGTCATTTCTAGGGGTGTAACGATACACTAATCTCACGATACGGTACGATACACGATATTGAGGTCACGATAACGATACGATATTATAGCAGTATTTTTTAACAACCTTGAATGAGGAACATACGACTGGAAAAAATGGTCTTTTATTTGAAAGACACAAAATACAAAACAATGCTCTGTGTTTGACCTATTGTTACAGTTTGTAATGCTTTATAACTGTTTACGTTTTAAAAAGAAAGCCAGGCCAACCATTTTCCACAAACTGAACTAAAAGTAAATGTCAGGTTTGCATTATGCATCTTCAGTTTCATACAAGTACAAATATTTTGCCACAAACTGAATAGTTTCTCTCATGTATGATTTGACTTTTTTCTTTTCCAGAAATTTAACAACTAAAATTAAATTAAATTAAAAAATTTTAACAACCTTGAATGAGGAACATATGACTGGAAAAAATTGTCTTTTATTTGAAAGACACAAAATACAAAACAATGCTGTGTGTTTACCCTATTGTTATGCTTTATAACTGTTTAGGTTTTAAAGAGAAAGCCAGGCCAACCATTTTCCACAAACTGAACTAAAAGTAAATGTCAGGTTTACATTATGCATCTTCAGTTTCATACAAGTAAAAATATTTTGCCACAATAGTTTCTCTCATGTATGATTTGACTTTTTTCTTTTCCAGAAATGTAACAACTAAAATTAAATAAATAAATAAAAGTAAATAAATACATACAATTTTACATCATAAAAAAGATTGATTCATGCTCACCTTATAAGTGTAAGAGGAGATTTATTTTTGTTAAGAAGGTTATTTTGGTAATTCAGGGTTCATTATTTTATAAATATATTCTTTATATTCTGTAAATTAGGGACTATAATGACACTAGTCAGTTTATCTGTAGTGATTAGTCTGTTTTAGATTGGGCGGAGTGATACGCCACAGTACGGCACTAGCTGCTGTGTTGATGTTCTAAAATCCTACACTGTTGAGCGGACATTAAAGTACACTGGAACTCAGCAGAAGTTGTCCCGTGTTTATCCTACTCACGACCCGAAAAAGGTTTAATTTAATAAGGTAAGGCTTAACTCTACACCAGCCTTACATAAGTAAAAGTTCAGAGCTCAAAATGGGACCGCAAAACGGTCCTAGTTTCTTCTGAGCGGAGGAAGATTTTGGTCCGCGGGTCGAGGCGCGGTCGGCACGCGTGGTCGGATGCGCGTTATAGTCAACACAATAGATTAATATTAATAACCCAATATCACGATACACTTTGTCACCTCCACGACACGTATCGTGATGTTTTTGTATCGCGAAATTTCGTGGCACGATATATTGTTACACCCCTAGTCATTTCTAAGTTGATGATTTAACGGTTTCAGATGCTTGTAATAAGCTTACAGCAGGCACTTAATAAAGAACCTGAACAAACATAGAGCATTTCACGTCTTATGCCAAAGCTTTGTGGCATCAGCATCTGCTAGTTTTAGCTACTCCGTATTCAACTCATTTGTGACGATCTGACTCTCAAATCACCTTCTTCTTTCTGCACTTGTTGTAGGTTATTGCTGATCTTGAAGAAGAAAGGAGGAGGCATGCCGAGGACACTGCAGAGGGAGACGATGTCACTTATATCCTGGAAAAGGAACGAGAGCGTCTGCAACAACAGGTAGCTAACAGTGACGGAGATTTCACGGCAAATATCTGTACAAAAGGTGGAACACAAATCAGGAGATGTTGGTGGAAAACATTTTTAAAGCTTGACAAAAAGGGTTATCATTTTGGGCACCGTTACTGACACACGTGCGTTGTCCCCGGTGGTCGTAGCTGGAGTTTGAGCGGAGCCAGGTTCGTCGGCTGGAAAAGGAGCAGCGGCGGATCACGGAGCAGCTGGAGGAGGAACGGGCCCAGCACAAGCAGCTCTCCTGCGCTTTGGCCAAGGAGTGCAAGTGGGCGAGCGCCAGAGCCCTGGAGGAGGGTCACCGTCTCACTGAGCTGGGCCGCAAACTTGACAAGGTACGCGCATATTGAATCCAAGTCAGCCGCTTCAGTTTCTTACCTTTGGCATATCCTCCTTGATTATGAGCCTGTGTCCACATAGTGTTTATTTTCTGTCCTTTTTTTGAGCACAAGTATCCTTTCAGTCATTCCCAACAAAGGGAGAGCATATGTGACCCGTAGCAGAGAAAATGTAGAGGGAAAGAAATCCTTTAGTCTGATGTTTTTTTGCTGTTTTTTTTTTTCTTTTTCAATTCATCACCCCAGTTAACGTGGAAGAGAAGGCTTTTCTCATTGTGTCTGTTTTTCTCCTGAGATATGTCGGAGAGAAATACTAAATATAATATATAGATATATATATATATATATATATATATATATATATATATATATATATATATATATATATATATATATATATATATATATCCCCTCTATCAGGGAGGGCGATAAAGCTGAAACAGTCGCTAAAAAGTTACCTGGTGTCGGTACTTTCGGTGACAGCCGAGCACAAGCAGGCGCCGCGTGGGGCCTGTCGTCTCCTCGAATGTCCGAATGGTCACCTCGGACCCCATGAAAGCAGCTTTTTTTTTTTTATTTTGAGTTTTTTTTTTATTTCGGTCCATTTGGATACAACATAAATAAAAAGGTCCAATATTTTAAGTGGCACTGAAAAGGTATAGGCTGAAGCCAAGGCTTATTATTATGCCTACCCTTTTATGAACCTCGACTCAGGAGGTTTTATACAAAACAAGACAAATAATTTGGGTTCAAACATTAAAAAAGAATGGATATATTGAACAAGTAACAGAGGTATCTAGACAAGAAGCAAAGACAAAAAAAACAAAGACGAAAACAAAACAAAAAAAATACCGTATTTTCCGCACCGCATTATAAGGCGCACCTTCAATGAAGGACATATTTTAAAACTGTTTTCCATATATAAGGCGCACCGCATTATAAGCCGCTACAGTAGAGGCTAGGGTTACGTTATGCATCCATTAGACTCTAATGGATGCATAACGTATGATATGTGTAGTATAGAATACTTCTATAGTAGAATACTATAGTATAGTACTATTACTAGTATAGTAAACGTATAGAATACTCCCGGTTCTCCCTATGGCAGTCCGGGCCTGGCGGCTGCTTACTGTAGTTGCGAGACCTGTTGCGGCTCAATATTGATCCATAAATAAGGTGCACCGGATTATAAGGTGCATGGTCAGCTTTTGAAAAAATGTAAGGCTTGCGCCTTATAGTGCGGAGAATACGGTACTATAAATTGCAAGGAGTGATGAATTAAGTGGTTCTTGGCAAGAGACTGTACAGCGCGGAGAGCAGAGGTTATGAGTAGGGTGTGTAAAAAAAAAAAAAAAAAAAAAGTTTAACAAACCAAGTGGCTTACAGGGCACCTGGTATGATGTGGTGCTGCTTCACCAACTCCTCGGCTAAATGGTCGTAGAGAGCAGTCATGCAAACACTTGCTTCAAATTGCTACTATCATGGTATTATTATAATATTATCATATCAATGTTTTATATTTATTTAATATTTTATTTTTGAACTTATTTTTTAATTTGGTTACAGTAGTGCATAGTTTTAGTTAATTTTCTAAATTATACCTCTACTTTAAATTGAGCTTTTATGTAACCTTAAAAAAATTTATTTGGATTTAGGCTATTTTTAATAGTAGCTTTTATACAAGATATTGTTCACAACGTCACAAGTAAATTCACTGCCAACCTGTAAAGCTGTAAGATTTCGGCTCATTGATCAACCTCATTGATAATCAAAGGACAAAGCTTCTTTTTAACTTCAGGATATTATTGTCATAGAAACCGAGAAAGAGCACATTTGTAATGAAAGACCACCAGAAAAACCTTATCAGAACCCATAGCTGATGTTTTTTTTACTTATTCTTGGTCACTCTAGTCATGTTTCCCACCACGGCTGAAGAGACTGTTTTCTTACTTAGGAAAAAGAGGTGTGTCACGGCCTGAGAAAAGAGCTGGAGGAGGAGAGGACGAGAACCCTGAGGATGGAGGCGAGGGTGGAGGAACAGCTGGCCGAGTTCGACACGGAGCGCGAGCAGCTCCGCTCCCGTTTGAAGAAGGAAGAAGCTCATTGTTGTCAGCTGCAGCAACAGGTGGGAACGCTTTCACACGCTGATCACTGTACAGGACTGTCTCAGAAAATTAGAATATTGTAATTTTCTGTAATGCGATTAAAAAAACAAAAAAGTCATACATTCTGGATTCATTACAAATCAACTGAAATATTGCAAGCCTTTTATTATTTTAATATTGCTGATCATGGCTTACAGCTTAAGAAAACTCAAATATCCTATCCCAACTTTAAAAACCTCATTGTACATTTCTGTCTATACATTTTATCTGTCCTAAGCCATCCTAAGTCACTTTTTGTACAGACTCATCCGGCACTTTAAAACCTCAAATTGTACATTTCTGTTTATACATTTCATTTTATTTTATTGTTTATACATTTTATTTTATCTCTTATACATTTGTTTTTATATTTGTATTGTGTTGCACCAATCATCACAACAAATTCCTTGTGTGTGTGTTAACAAACTATAGCAATAAAGCAATAAACCCTTTTCTGATTCTGATTCTGATTACGATTAAAATTGAATATTCTGGGAATATTAATCTTAAACTGTAAGCCATAATCAGCAATATTAAAATAATAAAAGGCTTGCAATATTTCAGTTGATTTGTAATGAATCCAGAATGTATGACATTTTTGTTTTTTTAATTGCATTACAGAAAATAAAGAACTTTATCACAATATTCTAATTTTCTGAGACAGTCCTGTAAATGCAGCACGAGAGGGAGAATCGCGAACGTAGCCCAATTCTTTTTTTTTTTTTTTGTAAGTTTTTTTGTAAATATTATCAATTTTTTTTGTGTTTACTATTTTTTTTTTCTCTTGTACATACTCTTTTTCTACTTTTTATATTGCTCTTTTTATTATTTAACTATTTATTGGTTATTTCTATTTTACATTTTTTGTATAAAGCGTGTGTGTGTTTTGGCTGCTGCACTTCTATTCTATTCTATTCTTGCTTAAAAAGACTCATTTGTTTTTTGATCAGGTGGAGGAGCTGAAAAGGAAGATGGAGGAGGTTTACTTGATGAAAGAAAGGAGAGGACCCAATACAACTCCAGGGGAAGCATCGGGGAATGAATGGACGACAAAAGTTCTCCCAGCAGCAGATCCCGTAAAGGTTGAGGACGTTGAGGAAGACAGAGTCAACGGCCACCTTTGTCCCCCGGAGACCAATGGACTTCACGGTTCCAACAATCTAATCCCAGACAAGATGTCGCTCCAGAACGGAGACGAGAACCCTCCGGTTCATCAGGCGCAGACGTCGCTCTCCTCCCCTCCGTTTTCTTGTCCTTCCCCCTGCACCTCTCCGGTTCTTTCCAAACGCCCGCCAAACGGCAGCCAAATCCCCGGAAGCTATCAGTCTCCGTTCCAGGCCGGGATCAACCAGCGTTTCCACGCAGCTCGCCACAAGTTCCAGGGCACGATCGACCCCGAGCCCCCGTCCCAGTCGTCTGCCGCCCCGCCCGAGCTCTCCCCGGTGGCCGGCGGCTCCTCCTCCCCGGAGGCCAGCCCGGTCAAGCAGATGGCGCGCAGCACGGTCACTCAAGTCCTGTCTCGTTTCACCACCGTCCAGCAGAGCGCCGCGGCGAAGCTCACCACGGCCAATAATAACTCCCCGTTCGGCACGGACTACCGCAGCCTGGCGGCTCCCCTGTCTCCCGTCATCGGGAGGGCGGCGGGGGCGGTTCTCCAGGGGATCCGATCCCCCACCATCCCCAGGGCGGACAGGGGGAACCCTCCACCCATCCCTCCCAAGAAGCCCGGCCTGGCCCAGGCCCCTCCGTCCCCGGCCCCGGTGCCCAAGTCCACCGGCCACTTCTCCGACGGCCCGCTATCGGGCAGCTGCGGCCTCACGTCCACCCAGGAGGGCGTCAAAGAACTAGACATGGTGGTCTCGTCGAATTAACCCCTCACACGACGACATCACGAGACGAGAAAGCTGTCAGATGCTGTACCATAGTGGCATAGTTTTAACTGCAATGCTGTTTTGTATATGACAGGATTTATGCAATTATTTCAACTGAGGTCCCTTAAACACTGTTATAATATGTGTATTTATTAGATTTATTTTAAACGTGAGGCACTATTTCAGGTGGTGCTTAAGGGATTGCTACTTGTGAGTTTGAAAAATGTGCCAATATTGTATTTTGAGCACAGTGTACTGTCACCGTATAGTCTTTGTGATGCTTCAGTTTAGACATCATATTAAAGATATACAAACAAACTCATTAATCACAGCGATATTATTCAGTTCCGATACTTTAACTTTGTCTCAAGTATGTCGATTGTTACGTAACACAATTATTAGGAAATTATCTTTTTGAACAATATGTGCGACAGAGTCTTATGTCAGTGTATTATTGAGTTTGTATTTCAAGAAATGTGCAAATCTCCAAAGAATGATTGATGGTTGTTTTCTATAGCAGCTTATCTGATCAGTGCTGTACTGTGATATAAAAATGTTTTTTTTTATTATTTTAATGCTGTATAGCGATGATAATCATATAAATCTATATTACATGCAGTCACCATTATACAAGATGTCTAAGATTATTTTTATGCCTTCACCTCAGTGTGAAACACATCTTTTTTTTAAATAGTCTTCTATTGCTTTGAATAACAACTTATCTGTCATTTTTGATAGTTCCTGCCTTTGTTGGGTCCTTTGCAATACTCTGTAGGCTGGAAAGAGACATATTTAATAAAATCATCTCAATGATTGTCACGTATTATGTTGTTATTTAACTTTACATGACTGACTGTCGTAGTCATTCCAGTAGTCGTGGGAATCTGATGAGATACAGCCTTTCATCTTGTTGTCGATCAGTTCTCCCCTCCTTTACACTGATTGATCAGTCCTATTTAAAATGTCAGAAGATGATGAAAGCACAAACAACGGTAATAGACTATTGAGTCACCAGCAATCAGAGGTGTCAAGTAACGAAGTACAAATACTTCGTTACCTTACTTAAGTAGAAATTTTGGTTATCTATACTTCACTGGAGTAATTATTTTTCAGACGACTTTTTACTTTTACTCCTTACATTTTCACGCAATTATCTGTACTTTTTACTCCTTACATTTTAAAAACAGCCTTGTTACTCTATTTCATTCCGGCCTTTAAACAAAAACTATCCAGTTAAATTGCTCCATCCGGATAGAGTGAATTAGGTTGTGGTTGTTTCAGATGTTCTTGTCCAGTTTTGTTCTTACATCCGTTCCCTCAGATTCCTGCAACTAAACTTGGATGTACATTCCAATAAAGGTTAGGATAAATGATAACATGCCTCTGAACTTTGACTTTTTGCACCATTACAATACTTATAGGCAACTAGTCATCATATCTTCTGCTCTCTGAAACATGTTAATGCTCAATAGTACACATATATGGTTCTTTAATATATTTGCATTATACTAAGATGCATTTCAATGGCTTTTGTCCTTAATGGATTTTTTCCCCCTTACATTACTTTTACTTTTATACTTTAAGTAGTTTTGAAACCAGTACGTTTATACTTTTACTTGAGTAAAAAACTTGAGTGGATACTTCAACTTCTACAGGAGTATTTTTAAACTCTAGTATCTATACTTCTACCTGAGTAATGAATGTGAATACTGTTGACACCTCTGCCAGCAATGGCATAAGTTTAAAGAAAAGCAGTGAAGAGAAAAATCATGAATTGGCATTTATCTTTTTGTCCTCCAGAGGTCAGTATTTTATTAGTTTTGATACATTTCTGACATCAGGTTGAGACATCGGTGTGACTCAGATATGGTTCATTATACATTCAGATGTTTATTCTATTCATATATTATTAAAATGTTATATAAGATAGGAATAAGACTATAACGTGTGAACCCTAAAGCATTGACAGAGCCAACATGGAAGCATCTCTGTTCGACGGAAATCAAGGATATTCTGTTTTCTTGTGCTTACATGGCACCAGCCGGAGGCATTCGTAATTAAAGAAATTGGTTTTGTGATGTGATATATTTGTCTGTGGACAATGAAACCCCTTTGGCCTTTTTGTTTGGATGTGAAGAGAATCTATGAAAATTTTAAGTGGGATGAACTATTACCTTGTCCTCCACGCTGCTCAAACTATAAACAGTGCTCTTGTGGTATGTCGTTAAAGTGATACCACTTAAGAGAGAGGAGTTGAGTGACGATTTGTACGTGGTTGTGTAATCTCACAAACTACCCACTGTTCTGTTTATGTGATACGTTTCCCATCTTTAAAGTCAGACCACATGTTGCGTCTGTGTGTCCTTCACACACACACATACGAGGACACTCTCAATCACCCGGTGTGGCCTGAACGGTGAGCACTCGATGACGAGGCCTTTCCGACAAGCAGAATTCCCATTGGGGAAAGGGTTAGCTGGTTAACGGGACGGGTCACCTCTCTTTCGCTCAGCTCACCTTATTAACATTCCAGCGCAGGACAGCAGAGCGGCATCCCAAGATCCAGCACAGGCACGCCTGCTCCTCCGGCAAAGCCCCATCCTCCATAAACACAGGCTCAGGTTGATGAGCTGCAAGAGGTCCCTTTCTCCCGCTTTGCTCGTCTAAGTACAGACAGGTTGTCAGAGCTTCTGCTGGTGGGATTGTGTGACACATGCTTGTGATGAAGCACAATGAACTTCAGTAGAGGCGCCTGTCTGTCATAGTTCACCGAAAAATTTAAAAATGCATTACACATCTTAAAATCCAAGTTGTATGTACATCAGATGATAGTGAAAATACATGGGACAAACTGAGTCAAAACAATGTTTTATTATAACTATACAAGCTAAAGTTACAACTTATTTGTATATGTTTTTCATATTATTTACATCATATGAAATTAACATTAAATTTAGTATGAGGTTGCTTTAATTATGTGGCAAATGATAATAAATACAAGAAAGATGGTACTAAAACCAAGGACAGGCACAGTGATCAGTCAGTATAGATATAAATCCATAAATAAATAAACCTCTGTCCATTATTCTTCATTTTTTAAGGACAGGCAATTGTGTTATATAAAAAATACATTATAAAATGAAATAAAACTTGAAATAAAACCTGAGCTCAGTGCAGGGCCCTCCCAGGGTTGGTAGAGAGTGGCAATGCCCAGGACTGTCACTTAGGTAGGAGCGCTGGGTGATATAATGGGAAAAAAATCGGGGATAAAAAATATTTAAAAAAAAAAAAAAAAAAAAAAAAAAAAAAAATCGATATTCAAATTTTAATATTGATATTGAATCGGCTGGAAAAGTATCGCGATATATTACCATATCGATATTTTTGCCCACCCCTAGTATCAAGTAAATTGAGAGGATGAAACCGAGGTAAAGAAGGAGTCAAACCTCAAATGTACGTCTGTTAAAACCACCCATTTGCCATTCGTGATCGTATTGTAATGGACATGCAACAATGTTCAGCTCTTCACGTCCAAACACACTGTTGTGGCCCCAATCAATTTCTTCATCTCCTCCTCTTTGTCTTCTCTCTCTTGTTGCCCTTTTCCACATCCAAAATTAGTCCGGGCCATGAGAAGGGCCCAGAATAGGAGCTTGGGCCCCTGCATCTAACCCCTTAAAGACCACAGCTGGTAGCTGGCTCAAAGCCTGACACAAGGAAAAGGGGAGGGCTGGATGATGCTGGCGTTGTTGTCCTCCAACACCTGCTCCCTGTAAAGCAATTTGTTATAGAGTTGTCACTGTAAAATCCATAGCTTGTCCTCGGGTAAAGAAAGACAGGGTCACAAGTAATGAGGATCCAAGAGTGGCTCCAAATTCAGAAATGACAAACTGAAGGACAAACAGCTGGGCAAGAAAGAAAGGAGAACATGTCCAGTCCCAGAAGCTGTTGATCTTATACCCGTATTGTACAGTGATTTACATTTGTTTCAGAAGACGAAAGGGTATTTTGAGATTAGAGAATGAATCATTTTAAAAATCTCTTTGAACTCCCAGATGACAGAGTCCACATTTGCATGCAATACACACTATATAGCTGCCTGTGCTTTGGTATTTTTAGCCATCTGCATTGTTATTGACCTTTACTAACATCCCCAACTAACACCCCAGGATTTGCACTGATTAAAATGCCGTCACACACTCACCCACAAACAGTATGCACACAACGTCTGGTCTCTGAGAGTCTCTTTACCTGCTGGATGCACCGAGTGACTCCCTGAAGTCTCAGGCACACAGGCCAGACATTTCCTCGATGTGGGTCAGATGTTTCCATGCTGGCTCCACGAGACAAACCTCTCCCTCAATCAGGACTGTTGATAGGAGCTCAACTACAAACATGCAATCCAGTGTCATTACATGAGCGGTTGGAGTGCTTGGTCCCGGGAGGAGGATATTTCATTCTCCCTCCCTGGTTCACGTGGCGTGGCGGCATCTTCACTGACTTTGTTATCGTTTTCTAATAGAGAGAGCGACTATATTAGGCACCGGACCAAAGGCGGTCTGCAGCATTAACATCAAGTGGAGTTATCGCTTCAAACCAGTGACTGGTTATTAGGGCCCGAGCACTGACAGTGCGAAGGCCCTATTGTATCTATAGGAGATGTTTTTATTTTTCAGGCGAAATTAAGGCCTTTTTGCCCCCCGTAACGTGCCCCAAAGGTCACCAAATTTTGCACGCAAGCCAGGCCTGCCGAAAAATTTGATATTTAATGGTTTGCATTAATGGCCGTGGCCTAATGGCTCAACAGCGCCCCCTAGAAAACTTCTTGCCTCAAGCCCCACAATACGGTTTGATGTACATGCACGAAAATCGGTACACACCTGTATCATGTCGCAACTTAAAGAAAAGTCTCTTGGTGCCATGGCCGAAACTGAACAGGAAGTCGGCCATTTTGAATTAATCGTGTCATTTTGCCGCAATTTATGCCATTTCTTCAGCCGCTTCTTCGCCCAAACCGTAACGTGCACCAAGGTGTGTTATATATCAAAATGTGCGTCTCGATCCTGCAACGATGTGCATTACTTTTCTCAGTCAAAAGCGTTACCAGGGCGACGATAGATGCCAAAAAGCGCGCCCCCCTTCATCTGATTGGTCCATATTTGATCATTCCCACTTTCTGCCATAACTTTTGAATGGTTTCACATACAGAGTCGTGGGTGGTGTCATCTGACTCGGTTTGGAGTACTTGAACATAATTGGTGCAAATTAGCCCCGCCCCTTCTTCTGATTGGTCGATATTTGATAGTTCCTATTTTCTGCCGTAACTTTTGAATGGTTTGACATAAAGTAAATAAATCATCATTTTTGTGCAAAAAATGGGAACGTCACCCAAAGGAGAACTGCTCTGGAAAGTGGATTTGTTGGACTAAAGAAGGCTATGAGTCAAAGACATTCCTAACCACCGCAAGTGTGACTAATCAAACTTTCTTTTTGTTTGTGAGATAGTCACCACAGCAAGGAAAATGCAGCCTTTTCTTTAAAATCGTAACTTAAGTTTAGTGGCACCTCAGTATATTTTGATGTGATTTTGGCATTATACACTTTAGTCATACTCTGAATATGAAAGTTTTTTTGTATTAAACTTATACAAAGCACAGTATTTTTAAAAAGATACGTATCTCGTAGCTTTTAGAGCAATTCTACTGATTCTTTTAAGTTTTTCATGAAGACTTATTTGATGATGTTTCTGACAGCTCGATGAGGGC
Source organism: Cololabis saira (assembly GCF_033807715.1). NCBI lineage: Eukaryota > Metazoa > Chordata > Actinopteri > Beloniformes > Belonidae > Cololabis > Cololabis saira. The sequence continues at coordinate 11,606,593 of NC_084594.1, forward strand.
CAAACCCTCTGCTGAAGGCTTATTTAGTATTCCTGCTAAAAATATTTCGGAATTTTTCGGAATCGGAATTGAATTGAATTGAATTGAATTGAATTGAAATTGAATTGAATTGAATTGAACTTTTTTAAAGTTACTGTGTCTGTCCATTTTTCCTGCTTCTTTTCTTTTTTGTAGGTATACCTTGTTGAATGCTGCACCAATTTTAAAGTCATTTAAAACAAAGGTTCTGATGTGTTTAATTGAGGTATGTTCAAAAATAGGATTGCCTAAATCAAACTTTTCTGTGCTTTACAGGCTTTACAGACACTTTTTTCACCTTTAGTTTTAAAAAAAACTACCTTGAACACATTTCTTAAGCTTTGGTACACCAAAAGTGTGATAGCTGTCGAGAGTTATGTATGTCATAGTGTGTGATGTGTTTAATTCCACCAGATCACTGGATTGAAACCTTGAGACCACACCAGGGGTGGAATGCTGGGAAGGATAACACACCAACATACACCAAGCTTTCATTGATGTTGGGAAAATCATGCATGACATCTCATTAAGTAAATTTTCTTCTGGAAAACCCCATCCTCCTGTGCACGGGTGGATTTTGAAACAGCAAGTTTAGTGGCACAGAGATATAAAAGTGTGTTTGTGTCTTGAGAGCAGGGGTGTCTGACTCCTCAGGCTCCTGTTAGAGCTATGTTTAGTAAAATGTACAGTTCTCTAAGACACAACGACATGCCCAGACCCTGACAGCCCTTATTAAAGTACCAATGATTTTAAGTTGGAAAAAAGGTGAAGAAGGAAGAGTTGGGCTGAAAAGTGCATGCTTTGTAGATTAATGATTTACCATGACTGCAAAAGGGGGATTTTTGCTTCTCTTGCATATGCAATTTGCAATCTGCTACAAAACAAAAGTGTCCCATGAAAGAAAAGTAGCTTGACCTACAGTTTATCAAAGTCTGAACAGCTGAAGATCTGCAGGTTATTGTTTAAAACTGTAATTTCAGATACGCCCCGATTCCTTGAATGCTCAATATCTCCCCAACGATCTGCTATGTAAATACTGAGGGCATAATTCACATGAGGACAATGAAATATTTGCTTGAGAAGTGGATTTGTAAGGCTGTCTGTTATGCACATATTTTGGAGGGAGGGGGTCGCAGACAGCTGACGCGCGCAGCTCCGCGCGTCTCGGTGCGCATCTTCATTCCGGCTGTTGGAGGAAAAGTGAGCACAGTTATCTGTCCCATCCTCGGATAATTCCTCTACTGGACTTTTTATGCGTTTCAAAACGTCTTTTACCAGCGACACTGTTTATTTTTATTCCAGTTATTTACATTTTCAGCAGCTTTATTACTGACATTTGGAGCGCAACAACTGTGGAGAAAGTCAATTTATCCAAGACGGTGTAAGAAATCAGCGGCTGCGGACTCACCCACGCCAAAGAATATGATGGAGTCAAATTGTGCTTTGCATTGTAACAGCAGTATAGCCTAAACTAATGGAATTGGAAACCTTTTTTTCCTCTCGGTGAAGTTCCTTTTGTTTCCCTATGATGGACGGCGGACAGTCGCCGAGGACTTCCACACCTGACTGTGCATCTTTTACCAACACATGAGAAGAGGAAATCATGATCTGTCTGAAGAATTATCGGCTCTTATCAGACACCGGCAGGGCGATGGGGAGCAGAAACTGGTCCAAAAGGCAACATCACTCCAAACCCATTTTTGTTTTGCTGCTGCTCATTTTTACGCCGAGAGTGGATTCGTCGTGGTGGTGAGTGTTTGTTAAAACATTTGAACAACTTGACATGTCAAGTCGTCTACAAGATGGATATGTGTTGCTGCGAGAGAGACAAAAACTGCGCCGAGAAAGTAAACCAAAGTTTTATTATAGTCAAAAGAAAATCAATTTTATCATTTTATTTAGTTAAACAGATATGCATCTTTATTTTCCTACACATCATTTTCACTAAATGCAAATTTGTCTTGAAGCAAAAAAAAGAGTGAAAACCAATTTTTTTAACCAACCTGAATTGAAATATTCCCCTCGCCATCATTTACCTTCTTCTAAAAGATTACTTTCATCTTCTTTGTCTTCTTTTGAATGCGTGCATGTTATTTCTTCAAACATCAGTGCGAACGGAGATGTTCAGCACCAGGTTTGGGAAGATTAATGGTGTTGAGGGGAATCTCCCCTATCCATTTATCTTTCCTAGAGTAAGTGGCAGGTGCAGGCGTTGGTGCATGAATAAATGCCCCTTGATGATTTCTCTTGAGGTTTAAACACCCACAGGAGGGAGAGGAAAAAAAAAGGAAAAAAAAAAAAAAAGCTTCAAAATCAGCAACACCAACACCCCCCACTCCCCCTCACCTTAATAGGCACAGCTGTTCTTATATTTGAGGTCACTTTGAACAGAAAATAGATTTCTGATTTTTAGTTTGACTTTAATTAACCAAGTGAAGCAACTCTGGGGTTTTATTTGGCAGGTCCTCCTCAGACTTGTCACCATATAACAGTCCAAGACATCATTTGATATGAATGATTATTCCCTTAAGACTTTCACAAACGTGCATGAAATATAATGTTTTACATGTTACAGTCCATATATTTCCAGGGAAAAAAGTGAAAGGCGGACTGAGGAACCTTGGGGGATTTTGTGTCCAGATGAGGGATACAGGTTGCATTGTCTGGCCTATTTATAACCACTGTGATAATTTGGAAAGGGTGCTGTGTGCCTCTCGGCGCAGGGTCTCTCTTAATGTGTGTGTCCTCTTGGAGACGGGCAGGGGGTCCTTTGGCACTGCCGGTATGTACGACACACAATAAACACATGTAGTGCTTCTGTTCTGCTTTACTGCTCAGGCAGAGTCACAGTTGGAGCGGGGCAGAGACAGCCATAACAGGAGTGGAAACTGCCCTGCCATGTCTGTTTTTGTTTCGGTGGCCAGGCAATACAAATGTGGCTGCGATTAGGGTCCATAATGATATCCGGATGGGGAGCAGAGCGTGCAGGCTTAGAGGGAGGAGAAGGCAGATAAAGGGATGGCGGGTGGACGTGTGCAATCATATGGTTGATCTGAGAGCTGGAGTGAGAAGTCCCTACACTGTAGGGGGCTATCTTCCTATCCCTTCCAGCATCACAATGCCACCAACATGTGATCCACCCACGTAAGAGTGGCAGCAAAGAGATTATGTCTGGGGGGGAGAAAAAAAAAAGAAAGCAAAGGCTTTCCCCTGAATGTGAGGAATTTGATAATCTCTTCTATATTCTGGATATCTCACCCCTTTACAATAGGTATGGACGTGAAGGAATAAATGCTATCTGTAAGGAATATAATCAGTTCCTTAAATAAACAACGTTTTTCAGTATATCAAAGAAAAACGTATACCATCCTCTTGTCTCCATGCTTGATAGGAATATGATAGGTAGCCAGAAGGGACATAAACACACTGATGAACACAGTAGAAATGCTGAAACGGCATGCATTTCTCTGCCAAAATCATCCAATTATAAACATTAAATGTTCACCTGTGAGCTTATAAAATATACCCAACTTAAAACGCAAGCCATTTCACTTTCAAGGGGGTCTTAAAGCTGATACAATAACGAGTTAAATAACCGCGATTCACTCACAAAAAGACTTGTGAGAAACTGATTTTAAACATGACACTCAAAATCCAAGCAATGCAGATCAGTCTATTGTTGTTTATTGGATAACATGTATAGATCCAGAATATCAATACCCTTTTAAGATTATCTACATCTTTGGGACAATATAATATTATAAGAACCCAAAAATACAATGTCTAAGTACAATAACCTTGGATTTTCTAAGAAAAAAATCTGCAAGACACAAACATTGACAAAAGACAAAAACACTAACAAAAGATAAAACTGTTGACAAAAGACAAAAATGTTGACAAAAGACACAAACATTGACAAAAGACACAAACATTGACCAAATACAAAAATGTTGACAAAAGACAGAAATATTGACAAAAAACACAAACATTCACTAAACAAACTTTGAAGTGAAAGCCATTGCTTTGAAACTCATACTGGGCGTCATCAATAGAGTATCTATGTTGTTTTGCACCAAGTTATTAGTATCTGTTCTTCACAATTTTTTCATCAGCCTGCCAACAGAGATCACATGTTAAAATATTAGTTTTTGATCATTGACCATTGAGAATTCAACGACATGCTCAGGGCTCGTAACTGTGTGTTCAGTTCACGTGGGAACATATTGGTGGTGCTAAAAAACAGGAACACATGTAACACACAACAGGCAATACTGAGGTCAGCTAAAGTTATCGGAGGTCATGCCCCACTCATATGTCACACAGTAGGTTGATAACATCATTAATGTGGCAGGACTATACGCCAGAGGACAAAGTGGACTGAAGGAGCTGCTGAGCAAGAAAATGAAGAGACAATGGGGAGTGAATGGCGTGTCTGCAGAGAGAGATGAATGTCAAGCTAAGAAAGAACAAGGAGATGTAAAAGCAGAAGCTTTGCAATAAGTTTATATAGAAAAAACACTGACAAAGCACAGGCAAAGGCAGACTGATAGAAACATCAACTATATAGAAAGAAACTGGCAAATACTCTGTAATGTCACGCACACGTTTCGTCTCAAACCCCAGATATGCTAGACTCACACAGCTGTGTTGGTCAGCAGCGTTATCTGCGTCCGTCTCTATAGACTTTGAATTGGGGGACGTCATCCATTGCCCAAATTAATTGTGGGTTCCGTGTGTTGCCTTGATCAGAGGTGTCAAAAGTATTCACATTCATTACTCAGGTAGAAGTATAGATACTAGAGTTTAAAAATACTCCTGTAGAAGTTGAAGTATCAACTCAAGTTTTTTACTCAAGTAAATGTATAAAAGTACTGGTTTCAAAACTACTTAAAGTATAAAAGTAAAAGTAATGTAAGGGGGAAAAAAGCCATTAAGGACAAAAGCCATTGAAAATGAATGCATCTTAGTATAATGTAAATATATTAAAGAAGCATATATGTGTACTATTGAGCATTAACATGTGTTTCAGAGAGCAGGAGATATGATGACTAGTTGCCTATAAGTATTGTAATGGTGCAAAAAGTCAAACTTCAGAGGCATGTTATCATTTATCCTAACCTTTATTGGAATGTACATCCAAGTTTAGTTGCAGGAATCTGAGGGAACGGATGTAAGAACAAAACTGGACAAGAACATCTGAAACAACCACAACCAAATTCACTCTATCCGGATGGAGCAATTTAACTGGATAGTTTTTTTTTAAAGGCCGAAATGAAATAGAGTAACGAGGCTGTTTTTAAAATGTAAGGAGTAAAAAGTACAGATAATTGTGAGAAAATGTAAGGAGTAAAAGTAAAAAGTCGTCTGAAAAATAATTACTCCAGTGAAGTATAGATAACCAAATTTGTACTTAAGTAAGGTAACAAAGTATTTATACTTCGTTACTTGACACCTCTGGCCTTGACTGTGTTGCCTTCGTCAAAAGTTGGGAGATTTCTAAACTTCACCCACTTTAACGCCTGCGTGAGCCAATCAAGTCGCTGATAAACTCTCTGTCGTGTGTTGCTGCAGTGCTGTCGAGTGAAACCAGCATTAATTCAGAAATGGGGAATCGGTAGAAAAAAAGCTACAAAAAAGCTGGTTGAAACATACCACGTGATGACTATTTTAAGTTGGCGCAGCTCATTCTAAGCGACGACGGTAACTAGTTATTCTGATCCAATCTATTCATCCATGTCGCTGCCAAAACAACAACTGAAACAGGTACAGGTGGATCTGAGACGGGAGCTGTGACAAAGCTCTGCCTGGAAGGGTCCAGGTCGACCTGGAGGGCCGTTCAGCTTCAGGTGTCATTGCTCTGGCTGCTGGGCGAGTGCGTGACGAGAGGTCATCCTCTGTTAAGGACTTTCTGCCGTGGGCAGAGGTGCTGCTGCCCACTACCTAGTTATGCTTCATCCCGTCAACATTCACCAACCCTTGTCTGGATGTGAAACTTATCTATGGACCAAAACTGCTATATGTTACTGGATTTAAATATATTTATTACTGCTGTGAATGTGTACATTTGACAGAGGTGTCAAGTAACGAAGTACAAATACTTCGTTACCTTACTTAAGTAGAAATTTTGGTTATCTATACTTCACTGGAGTAATTATTTTTCAGACGACTTTTTACTTTTACTCCTTATATTTTCACGCAATTATCTGTACTTTTTACTCCTTACATTTTAAAAACAGCCTTGTTACTCCATTTCATTTCGGCCTTTAAAAAAAAAACTATCCAGTTAAATTGCGCCATCCGGATAGAGTGAATTTGGTTGTGGTTGTTTTAGATGTTCTTGTCCAGTTTTGTTCTTACATCCGTTCCCTCAGATTCCTGCAACTAAACTTGGATGTACATTCCAATAAAGGTTAGGATAAATGATAACATGCCTCTGAAGTTTGACTTTTTGCACCATTACAATACTTATAGGCAACTAGTCATCATATCTGCTGCTCTCTGAAACACACGTTAATGCTCAATAGTACACATATATGGTTCTTTAATATATTTGCATTATACTAAGATGCATTCATTTTCAATGGTTTTTGTCCTTAATGGCTTTTTTCCCCCTTACATTACTTTTACTTTTATACTTTAAGGAGTTTTGAAACCAGTACTTTTATACTTTTACTTTAGTAAAAAACTTGAGTTGATACTTCAACTTCTGCAGGAGTATTTTTAAACTCTAGTATCTATACTTCTACCTGAGTAATGAAAGTGAATACTTTTGACACCTCTGGTACATTTGACCATGGGGATCAGTGGAAGTAGTCAGTCCCAGGTGGTCATTTTATGAAGTGCAATCTTCCTTACTTCTACCATGCCTTCATATTTGAAAACCATATGTGGCCCCCTTTGATGGAGCTAAAAAAGTTGAATGTTTTTAAATCGGTTCAGGCCAAGAGGCAGTTGATGCGTCACATATTCTCTTTTGCAACTACTCGGCCTCACGTAGCATTTATCTTTAAATCAGACCTTAACAAAGACTCCGTGACAGCTCTCTTCCACATTAGGAAACACTGATATCCCCATCTTTCTATCTGGCCATCGTGTTTTTTTTTTTAGTACCAAGAAAAATCTGGTCCAGCTGTCCTTGACTATTGGCCAGTTCCTCTCACGTCCCACATCATGAAAGTCTGAGAGAGACATATTTTGGCCTAAACAAAGTAAGCCTGACAAGTAAGCGCCTTTCAGGGGTCTGAGATCTGCCTACCATCCAGGGTTTGGAGTTGAACAGGACTCAGCGAGCCCACTCTCATTGGAACTAAGCAGGTGTCTTCTATTTGCATCACAATGTTGCATATCTTTTAAAAAGTGCAGTTTAATTTAATGCCATGATGATAAAGAAAGCTGGCTTGGTTTCCTGGGACTTCTCAGGAGCCCCAAGAGCTGATTATGGAGAGATGAATCCTGCATCTGTTGCTAAACACAACTGAACAACTCTGCAACCTCTACAGAACATAATGATTAAAAAGGTCAAGTGTTCTTCAGCTCATGTCGTTAGAAAGCTTTTCTCAAGTCATAAAGAAATGTGAGGTTTGTATACAGGACTGTCTCAGATAATTAGAATATTGTGATACAGTTCTTTATTTTCTGTAATGCAATTAAAAAAACAAAAATGTCATACATTCTGGATTCATTACAAATCAACTGAAATATTGCAAGCCTTTTATTATTTTAATATTGCTGATTATGGTTTACAGTTTAAGATTAAGATTCCCAGAATATTCTAATTTTTTGAGATAGGATATTTGAGTTTTCTTAAGCTGTAAGGCATGATCAGCAATATTAAAATAATAAAAGGCTTGCAATATTTCAGTTGATTTGTAATGAATCCAGAATGTATGACATTTTTGTTTTTTAATTGCATTACAGAAAATAAAGGACTTTATCACAATATTCTAATTTTCTGAGACAGTAAATGTAAATGAAGTAAGACTAGATTTCACCCTTTCAAATGTACTCAGTATCAGACGGGAAGCTGCTGGGACAGATATGATTGTGGGTATGATTGTACTTTCCATTGTTTTAATGTTAATGTTTTAATGAGAAATTAGAAAACAACTATACAATCATTAAATATGTCTTGAATGAGAGATGGATTTCCACTTTCCATCAAACTGGCTAGACCAGGGGTCGGCAACCCGCGGCTCTAGAGCCTTTTTTTTCTCTTTTTTTTTCTCTTTTTTTTCCTTTTTTTCTCTTTTGCCTTTTTTCTTTTCTTCTTCCTTTTTCCTTTTTTAATCTCAACATTTCGACTTTTTTCTCAACATTTTGACTTTTTTATCAAAATTTTGACGTTTTCCTCGAAATTTTGACTTTTTTCTCGACATTTCAACTTTTTTCTCGAAATTTTGACTATTTCCTCGAAATTTCTTTTTTTCTTTTCTTCTTCCTTTTTCCTTTTTTAATCTCAACATTTCGACTTTTTTCTCAACATTTTGACTTTTTTCTCAAAATTGTTTAACTTTTTTCTCGATATTTTGACTTTTTTCTCAACATTTCGACTTTTTTCTCAACATTTCGACTTTTTTATCAAAATTTTGACGTTTTCCTCGAAATTTTGACTTTTTTCTCGACATTTCAACTTTTTTCTCGAAATTTTGACTATTTCCTCGAAATTTCTTTTTTTCTTTTCTTCTTCCTTTTTCCTTTTTTAATCTCAACATTTCGACTTTTTTCTCAACATTTTGACTTTTTTCTCAAAATTGTTTAACTTTTTTCTCGATATTTTGACTTTTTTCTCAACATTTCGACTTTTTTATCAACATTTCGACTTTTTTATCAAAATTTTGACGTTTTCCTTGAAATTTTGACTTTTTTCTCAACATTTCGACTTTTTTCTCAACATTTTGCCTTTCACCATTTGCCTTCATTCTAAGGCTTATACAAGACTTTTAATTTTTTGAGGCTCCAGACATATTTGTTTTTGGTCCAATATGGCTCTTTCAAAATTTTGGGTTGCCAACCCCTGGGCTAGACATTGGACCACCTCTAAGCTCAGTTTGTTTGTATTTTACCTCAAGCAAATGACATAATCGACTCTGTAGCCCAAAGTGAGTTTGTCTCAAGCCGGATCCAAATAAACATTAAAAAAAGAAAGGGACTGAAAATGCAGCAGTGATTCTTTGACCGGTCACCAGCTCTGTGTGTTTCCTGGACGTGTGTCGGCAGGTACATCGGAGCACTGGGCGCTCGGGTGATATGTGACAACATTCCCGGCCTGGTGAACAAGCAGCGGCAGCTCTGCCAGCGGCACCCGGACCTGATGCAGTCCATCAGCGAGGGGGCCAAAGAGTGGATCAAGGAGTGCCAACACCAGTTCCGACACCACCGCTGGAACTGCAGCACGCTGGACCGGGACCACACTGTGTTTGGCAGGGTAATGCTGCGAAGTGAGTGCAACATGTACCGATGCGATTTCCATCTGTGTGGAGAGCTGCAGCGGTTGTTTATGTCGGTGATTCTACAGTTAATCATCCTCGTAAATGTCTCCTCTGGTACCAGATAAGCAGAGAAGTAATAGGTGTCCCATTGATTCAACTTTACCCTGGAATACAAACATGAAGTGTTGTGGGTTATTTTACCTTCTCTGGAATGAAGGAAGATTGGGAAAGTGAATGTTCTCCGAAAACAAGTAGCAGATTGAGAGATCCACACTGGTGATGTATAAACAGTAATCGGAGATGTAAATATTTGGGTAGATGTTTCTGGCTCCAGACAAAGCTTCACTCCCTGACATATCGTCTGTGTTATGCCTCATTGCGTGAGCAGGAATGAGAGCAGGAGGAGGGTGGAACAGCCAGACCAAATAACCCCCAAAATCTCCTCTCGTTTTAAATTAAAACATAGTTCAGAAAACCCAGAAAGCTGCCATCTGTACAAATTAAAGCAGCACTCAGGAGTTTTTTTTTTCCATGTTAAAAAAAAATCAGTCTCAGTTTCATTTGAAGATGTATTGGATGACTTTTAGGAAGTTATGTCTGGCTCTTGTGGCCTCCTGTCCCTTCTAGGCAAAACCCACCCAGAGTTACTCTGGACGTCCGGCCTGGTTGTCTCTTATAACAACAGCATATAGCTTTATGTATACCCCACAATGACAGCTATGAAAGTACTACTTCACAGAACTACGGTGACGAAAAGAGTCAAGAGAGTAGGTGGCAGAGCCAGAGAGCAAGAGAGTGAGACTAAGGCCCAATCCCAATACTCCCCCTAACTTTCTTCACTATCCCTACTTTTCTTCACTATCCCTACTTTTCTTCACTAGCCCTACTTTTCTTCACTCGCCCTTCTTTTCTTCACTACCCCCTAAAAAAGAAGGGGCAGATTTTAGGGCACTTGAAATCTAGGGCACTTGGCCCAGGGACCTGTACCAATACCCCCCACCCCCCCTTCTCATCCCTACCCTGATCAGGAAGCTGAGAGCCAAAAGCTGTTTTAATTTCCGCTGTAGCGCTGTTAATATGGCACTTTATTAAGTTTTAATATTTTTTCAGGCATAAAAGTAACCTTTAAGATCCCCAACCTGGGCTCAGTTTATCCAAATAACGCCTGTTAAGAAATTTGATCTGAAAATTTCGGGATTGCTGCCTGACTGCCGGCTCCGGAGCTGATTATGGTTCTGTGTTAAATCGACGCAGAGCCTACAGCGTACGGTACGGCGTACGGCGCGCGTCGATTTAACGCGTTTCTGAAAACTATTATATCAGAAACATCCAAAACAAATCTGACGAGTCACAGGATTATTTCTCTCTATTTCTCACAAAAAAATGCTTGCTCCCTTGGTCACAATCTGAGACGAGTCTGCAAGTTTGTCCTCGGTCGGCGAGTCAAATCGACGCAGAGCCTACGGCGTAGGTTACGTAGCCTACAGCGTGAACTAACAGCCTTTATTCCAGCGCGATCTTCGCGAACAACGGCGAAAAAAGGGATTATGTACATTCACTGAGTGAATATTATGAAAGTAAAATATATATTTCTCACTAGAAATGTAATCAAAACTCATTTTAATGCAGAAACTAACTCAAAATATTGATATTATTCACTAAAAAATAAGAAATGTCCGCCATGTTTTTTTTTTTGGATTCAGTCGGCAAATGACGACGAAAAGCATTCTGGGAAATTTTATGGTCCCTAGATCAGCGAGTGTGGATCCCAAAACCCTCGCTCTGAAGGGGCTATTCAGAGCCACTCGCCCTCGTTTTCTCCACTCCCCCTAGGTGAAAAGAGGAATTGGGACACCACTATCCTCACGGGAACGTGCAAAATTTAGGGGAAGTGATAAAAACGATGGCGAGGGGGAGTATTGGGACAGGGCCTAAATCTTGGACCATGTCATAAAAGTGAATCAACCTCCATGCATACAAAAGAACCTTCTGAGCTACAAATTGCAACACTCCTTTGTGCTACTCTAAAAGAAATAAATGGAGTGTTGTTTTGATCTCGATGTCTGCACCATCTACTCTAGATGAACGGATTATTCTGGTCTAGGAATACTGCAAGCAAAACTAGTTGAGTTAAAGTGCTATGACAACATTTATGACAGTGTTAGGGATGGGCGGTATGGACTAAGAAATGTATCACGATAATTTCAGGCATTTATCCCGATAACGATAAAAATGACGATAAAAAAATACCAATTCAACTCCACCTTAGTAACTATAAATCTATCACGCTCTCAGATCCGCCGCATATTGAACGTCATCAACGGGAATTTGTCCTTTTATTCTTTCTTTCTTTCTTTCTTTCTTTCTTTCTTTCTTTCTTTCTTTCTTTCTTTCTTTCTTTCTTTCTTTCTTTCTTTCTTTCTTTCTTTCTTTCTTTCTTTCTTTCTTTCTTTCTTTCTTTCTTTCTTCCTTTCTTCCTTCCTTCCTTCCTTCCTTCCTTCCTTCCTTCCTTCCTTCCTTCCTTCCTTCCTTCCCTCCTTCCATAAATCCGGCTTCACACAAAAACGTCATCAACGGGAATTTATCGTTTTTACCGTGAGATGACAAATTCTTACCGTGAGGAATTTTTTTGGCGGTTTATCGTGAACGGTAAAATATCGCCCATTCCTAGACAGTGTTATAACAAAATAAAATGGTAGCTTCCTTTGGTAGCTTCCTCCTGTTAAACTTCTCATTCCTATCCCGACAGGCAGTCGAGAAGCAGCGTTTGTGTATGCCATCTCTTCAGCCGGGGTGGTCTATGCTATTACCCGGGCCTGCAGTCAAGGGGAGCTGAAGATCTGCAACTGCGACGGCCACAAGCGCGGGCAGGCGAGCGACGACAGGGGCAGCTTCGACTGGGGCGGCTGCAGCGACAACATCAACTATGGGATTAAATTTGCCAAGGACTTTGTGGATGCTCGTGAGAGGATGGTGAAAGATGCTCGGGCCCTGATGAATCTACACAACAACCGCTGCGGTCGGATGGTGAGCGGCACAAGTTGTGATTTTTAATCTTTGAGCTGCTTTTTAGTTCAGAGAAAGTCCAATAAAACTGGTGTTGATGTGCTTTGTAGTCTTTTAAAAAGCAAAGAAAGACCTTGAAAAAATGAGAACGTGAAAATAAAATCTTAATACACACAAGCTCAAACTGCCTTTAATAATAATAAAAAAAAGCCTGTTAATGTCAGTAATTTTTTTAAATGTTTGTTTCAAAAGTGGGGTGGTTACATAAGGACAGTTTCTTCATCTGATACTTGACAGAAACAGTTGTCATCTGTCCATGCAGCACAGCTGGAATGATCTCTACAGATGCTGTTGCTATCTACCAGGAAATCTTTTATAATCTTTTACCACCTATTATGACTAAATATGTTGATGATATGCTTTGATTCTTTTAGCGCTAGATCTGGAATATAAGAACATGTGTTTGCAAATGAAAACGGAATCTCATGTACATGCTGCGTATATTTCTGCATCAAACACAGGCAGGATACAGCAAGGGGGGGATAATGCACAGTCTGTTTTAAGCCTTAACGTTGGAAACTACACAAAATCTGAGTTTTTCAGAAGGCTCTTTGCTGCCAGACATGAACCCCTTACTCCAGCTGAGGATAATAGCTGGACATTATTGTAACAAACCTCATGTAGCTGGCTGAACTGCATAACGACCACTCAATTTAAAAACTTCTGCAGGGTTCATCAACTCAGCTGACACTGCTGGCAGCACCAGGGAGATGTAGCTTTTCTTCTTTGGAAACTAGGGATATGGGATTGTGTTACATGCATCATTTAAAATAAAACACATTCCACTTCTATCTCATTAAACAGGATGAAGCTCTGCCTGGTGGAAGCAGTTCATTAAATGAGAAAAAAGGAAAAAGTCAATGAAAAAATTGAGAGTTAGAGGGAAGAGTGCGCAGCAGGTCCATCTCTATCAGCATGTGTACAAAACATTAAAACCTACAATTACTGCAAATATTACCAAATACATAATTTACTGCTTAGAAGTCAAAAAGATTAACTGAACAATTCGTTTTTTGTGTTTGTGCAGGAATTAATACGTCTGAATATGTTGATGTTGCAATCTTTTTGTACAGGGATCCCTGTGTTAGACATTAACAAGGCATTTTGCTCAACATCCATCAACTAAAGCAGTTAGTATAAAGTCATATTTTAAAAGTATTTATGAACACTGTGCAGTGGCAAAAAGAAAGCTGCAGGAAAACAAATATTTGGAATATTTTACTGTTAATTCATATCTAATTAAGCTGGAACGACAAACCGTATGGTATTTTTCTTCTTAGAAAAATGCCTTCAGAAATCATTCAGATATTTAAATAGTCACTGCTTTTGACAGGCTTTCAATTAATACTTGTAGTTCTCACTCACATCTAAAGAAAAGTGTAATTTACACTTATAATACTTACTTATAATACAATAAAAACCCTTGTTTCATAGTGATAATCTTTGCGAGTGCTGTACTGTTTCAGAGTTTCAGAGTAAAAAGAAAACACCCTCTTTGGTTCAGTAAAAAAAACACAACCGAAAAACAATACAAGTAAAGATTTGGTCTCTTAAAAAAATTGTGTTTCCTGTTTAAGTTTGGCTTTGTCTTAAAAAATCTGAAGGAACATGAAGCAAAATCTAATTAGAGTGAAAAACATTTAGCCACCAGTCCGTTCTAGCAGGGCTGATCACACCTACATCACGCCACGGGCAACATCGTAGCCTTAACACCCTGTCACCTTTGACCTCTGCTCTAGGCAGTGAAGCGCTTTATGAAGCTGGAGTGCAAGTGTCACGGGGTCAGTGGTTCCTGTTCTCTGAGAACCTGTTGGCTGGCTATGTCTGACTTCAGGCGAACTGGAGACTACCTTCGCAAGAAGTACAACACGGCCGTCGAGGTGACAATGAACCAGGACGGCACCGGCTTTATGGTGGCTGACAGGGACTTCAAGGGAAGAACCAAGAATGACTTAGTCTTTGTCGAGAACTCTCCAGACTACTGTCTCATGGACCGAGCGGCGGGTGAGTGAACCGGTGACCACTTTTTACTCTTTTAACGGAGACGTAAAACTCTGGGAACTTTGATCTGAGGGCTTTTTTTCATATATTGCTACTTAATTCAACGGGGCTGCATTTGTAGCCAAAGTTATTTCAATCAATCAAAAAAAATAAATAAATCACTGGGTTTGTATGTGTATATTCATGTATGATGCGTATGTATATATATATTAAATATAGTAATAATGCACATATATATGCCTTTGGTTTTTACCGGCATGGTATCAATCATTAATATGTGTAAGGTAAAAAAAAAAAAGTTATTTCAATCTTAAAAATGTATTTTATATACAGTTTTGATTTGCATCAAGACATACCGTGACCAGTTTGAAAGAAAAAAACTGTCCGTGCTCTCTGTTGTGACATGTGTTGCCAAAATAATTGAAAAAAAAAAAATGTGATTGCACTGCATCATCTTCTTGATATACTGTTTGTAAAAGTTTTCAAGTCATGTTTTAAATAACGCCAAAAACAAAAGGCAAAAAAAATTACAAAGATCAAATCTCAGCAATGATCTCATGAAGACACAATGTCTCAGCTACACACCTTATCAACTTTAGCAATCACAAAAATATGTTTTTTGTGCAGGCTGTGCATCGGTGAAAGCACGTTTGAACTAATGTATGATTATCTCCCGATAAAATAACCAGATGTTGGACCTTGAGTTAGTTCAAAATCGAGGTGAATCAGCCCACTGAAGGCTTACATTCCTCCACAGCTTAAAGTTCAATAATTTGACCTTTAACTTCTCCTTTAATTCCTAATGTTTGCTTTGCCTTGTTAGGCTCCGTCTCGCTCATTCATTAGAGCGTGAAGGAGCTCACTGTTAATAGGTTAAGCAACATAGCATGTGCAGGGGCCATGATGGTACTAACTTAACAGATTCCTCCGCTCCTCCCTGCAGTTAGCTTGGTTGCACTTTGACAACTGAGGGGTAATGAAAGTGTGTGTTCGCTCGAAGGACAAGCTGTTCAAAGGTGATCTTAGAAAGCAGCGCATGACCCTCCTCGCTGCTAATCTCTATTGTATAGAAATTCACAGCCTTGGGATACATGCGGGCTTATTTTTCAAATCCTCCCTTTGGTCAGTATTAAGCTCCACTCCCTGAGCCCGGGGGGAATATCTCCTGTTATCCTTTTTTCTTTGCTTTGGGCATGGCTGTGTAGCGTTATTAAACCCGGCATCTGATCTGAGTTTACACCCCGAGTACATGGACACAATTGTAGTTGGAGTCTGAGAGCTATTCTGTTTGGATGCCTAAATCCTAAAGAGTGTGGGAAGAGGTTTTGGGAAACAGCTTTGGTTTTCAGCGTCAACATTTCCATCGCTGCAGGGCCTCTGCTGCCAGCTTTAGCTCTTGGCCATCCATGTCACCATTGGAGTTTTCCAAAATGTATTTAGGTTGACGTGTTTTTTTACGACGGAGAGCCTAAAAAACAACACAGAGTAATTATAAGGTCTGTGATGATCGATGCCACACACAATCTGTACAGTCGAGTCCTTAAAAGTTGCACTTATTTTATTATGAAAGTTTCAGACTGCAGACAGAAGGCCGTGCTTTTGTAATGGCTGCAGCTTTCGGTTTAGCATTGTCTTCCTGAAAGATGCAAGGCCTTCTCTCCAATTTAAGGGCAACTGAATCTGGCTAAAACCTGGACATTATTGAAGTTTGCATGATGCCTGATCCATATAGGCGCTCATGGGCCCTCATACCATCAGAGAGGGGGCTGGTGACACAGTGAGTGCTGGATGAAGCCGGAGGATGCAGCATCCATGGCTTCCAAAAAAAAAAACTATTTGGAACGTCTATTTTGAAGGAGCTTTGGCCCTGAGAAGACAGCAGCGTTTCTGGATTAAGTTCACACATGGCTTTTTTTTTGCATGGTGGAGCTTTAATCTACATTTGTAGATGGGTTGGTGAATTAGAGAGACAGTTCTGGCGGTGTTCCTGAGCCCATGCAATGTTTTCCATTACAGAATAGTGCCTGTTTTTTTAACGAAATGCTGCAAGAGCGCCTCAAGATCACAGGACTCCATCCTGACTTTTGGCCTTGTTCCATGTGCACAAAGATTCCAGATTCTTGGAATCTTTTAATTATTTTATGCAACATGATGATAACATATTCCCAAGTCTTTACAATGTTACACTGGCGAGCTTTATTCTGAAATAGTTTATTAACAACTTCAAGATTCAATTTTTTGTTGATCGGTTAACTTCTGAGACTTGATGTGTCAGAGTCTCAAACTACTTCTGCTTGAGGGACACTGATCCTTGAGGAGGTTCCTTTTACACCCAGTCATGTACTGAGTTGTTCCCAATTAACCTAATATTATCCTTCTAGTGTTTTTATTTCAGTATCTTTTAGCTTTTTAGCCTTTGCTCAAGTCCAAACTTTTTTGCATTCTGTAACTGCAGTCAAATTCAAAATTAGCTAGTATTTTTCATGAAATGGCAAAATGTCTGGATTTCAACTTTTGATATCTTGTCTGTGTCTGTATTATGAATAAAATATGGGTTTATGAGCTTTGCAACTCATTTTACGCACCCCTCCAACTTGACAGTAATTGAGGTTGTACAAAAATTTGAAGGCCACAGACCGTTATCAGTAAGCTTCAATCAGTTCATTTGGGTTTCCAAGGTCTGCAACTCACACCAACCTTTATTTGTAGCAGCTGGAGGCGACAATAGAAAAACCACAACCACAAACTACCTTCCCGACAACAACCACCACATGATCCGCACGGATAACACCCATTTAAGAAAAACATGCCTTCTGCACACGTAAAACAATAGTGATGCTTCAAAAACTGGACACATAAAGTTGGTGGGTTTATAACCGTCGTCAGGTTCCCAGATTCACATTCTTGCTCTAAAGAGTAAAGAAAAAAACTAAACTGTTGAAACGTTGGGGAATTTGGACGGTAGGTTGATGATGACTTGAGAAGGAAATAAAAACAATCAAAAACATATATATCATAGCTATAAAAAAAAGTTACTATAAAGACTTTAAAGTATGCCACTCAAATACAAAAATTAAGTAATTCTATCTATGTATAAAATGAAAGCGACAAGCCAAGAGATCTGACTGCTAATGTGGCTGCATTTCTTTCTATCCAAGACATTCTGTTACTTTGTAGGAATAATTAGCTTAATAATTGATAATAAAGGTCAAGTTGTACCAAATTGAAATAACATGGTGAAAATGGTTGTATTCATTTACAGGACTGTCTCAGAAAATTAGAATATTGTGATAAAGTTCTTTATTTTCTGTAATGCAATTAAAAAAAAAATGTCATACATTCTGGATTCATTACAAATCAACTGAAATATTGCAAGCCTTTTATTATTTTAATATTGCTGATTATGGCTTACAGTTTAAAATTGAGGTTTCCAGAATATTCAAATTTTTTGAGATAGGATATTTGAGTTTTCTTAAGCTGTAAGCCATGATCAGCAATATTAAAATAATAAAAGGCTTGCAATATTTCAGTTGATTTTTAATGAATCCAGAATGTATGACATTTTTTTTTAATTGCATTACAGAAAATCACAATATTCTAATTTTTTGATAAAAAAAAGTTACTATAAAGACTTGAGTATGCCACTCAAATACAAAAATTAAGTAATTCTATCTATCTATAAAATGAAAGCGACAAGCCAAGAGATCTGACTGCTAGTGTGGCTGCATTTCTTTCTATCCAAGACATTCTGTTACTTTGTAGGAATAATTAGCTTAATAATTGATAATAAAGGTCAGGTTGTACAAAATTCAAATAACATGGTGAAAATGTAAACGTTGTATTCATTTAGATCATTTGGTAAGACGCTGCCTGCAACGTTGTTCCCCCTCTGCTGTCTCTGCAGGCTCCCTGGGCACAGCTGGCAGAGTCTGCAACCGGTCGTCCCGAGGCACCGACGGCTGCGAGGTCATGTGCTGCGGACGGGGCTACGACACCATGCGCGTCAAGCGTGTCACCAAGTGCGAGTGCAAGTTCAAGTGGTGCTGCGCAGTGGAGTGCAGAGACTGTGAGGACACTGTGGACGTTCACACCTGCAAACCCCACAAGCGACCCGTTTGGCTGGGCGCGACTTAAAGAGGAGGCCCGGTCAAACGCAAGCACAAATGACTCGGTAACCTCGGCTCTAGTGACTTCCTCTTAAGTGGGATCGACTGTTACAACCGCCCTGGCTTTCGTTGGCCCGACACCTTTGGAAGCAGAGACGTTTCAAGCTTTCTTTGGATGTTGGTAACGCTGCAATTAAGCCCGGATACAGAGCCTCTGCTTAAAAGAGTGTTTCAACAGCAATATGTTGAGAATTTGCAAAAACAGATTTTGAATCTTTGATATGAATTGTTTGAATTTATCATGCTATTGTAAATGCATCCTTGGCTGGGGCAGATATGAGACGCCTCTTTGTTTTTCACTAAGTAAATATTGTGAGTGTAAGGCATGAGAAAGTCAACCAAAACAACGGTAATATTTAGTCTGAAGCAAGAGAGAAATAAACCCCCCTGGGGTTTCTTCATTTAAAATGACAAGAAGTCATTGTTTGGCACTGTAACAAATCACTTCAAGTATGACAGACAGTTGCTGCTTTTGTAATTAGAGTCAGATAGCGACACTGTGAACTGAAAGAAAGAGTAACACGAGAGCAAGTGAAGAGATGTCAGTTAAATGGAGGCGGTCTGGCAGCACAGTTGGGATTGAGACAGTAGATTATCGCACGAACAGAGACATGTTTTGTACATTGTGCTGCAGGTATAAGTGCAGTAGCACATCTGATTGCATTACATTATGGCGAACCTTCTCACTTCTACCTCTGGTTCTTTGTATTTGCTTCTATTTTTAACAATATTTTTAGGCGAATGCTGAAGACTGTGCAGACTGACAAGAGTATAATGATCAAATAAAAATAGGAAAATAAAAAAGCAGCAGCTATCAGTTCATTTCAATGTTTTTACTGTAAAAAAAGGCTCTGTTAATACTTTTAGCTCCTGTTGTCAATCTCAAAACTATTTGACAGACTTTATCTTAACATTTTAAGGAAGAATTTCTCATTACTTTGCCTTCATTACAAAAAAAACCACCCCAGCATGTTTCTTCTCTCTTCACACTGTGACAGACCACATTCATAATGCGATCTTATGAAACTGTGCTTTTGGCCCTTGACGCACGTCCATCACCTCCGAGTTGGCTCGTGAGAAGTGGATCATTTCACAAAACCGAGCCAAGGCATTGCAAAGAGAGCAGTTGAAATATCTTCAACGTGACTTTCTAACATCTGGAAAGGCGGCCAGACGCAGCGCTAGGGCCTTTGGAGACACAACCCTTACAGGGGTTTACAGATCTGAATGAATGTGACAACGAGCTCCAAATGCTACAAGATGAGAAATGTTTCAGGTCCACGTAATGAGAGAGAAAGCCAAAGTAAAGCGCTTTGATCAAGGCCAAGTGACACACAAGTCAAAAGTTAATTACAAGCAAAAAAAAAGAAGAAAAAGAATGTTTTGAATGACAATAGGAGATTTGTTTTTCTTTAAGATTAGAACAGTGAATTTACATTTTATTCCTAAATAATGTTGAAAACCAGTGCGGTTTACAGTCATCTGTGTGACGGTTATGATATTTAGAATAATAGTTTTCAGATGTGTTTTTTTACAGCCAACGAAAGAAACTTTTCAACAGACCATTTAATCAAGAATGAGGCCACTTTCTTCTTTTTTTACATCCGTGTGAAGCTTCTAGTCTACGACGGAGTATTAGGGCCAAACTAAGACAAAAAAAAAATTGGAAATTACGAGAATAAAGTCATAAAATTACGAGAATAAAGTCAAAACCTAATGTTGCGAGAATAAAGTTGTAATATTACGAGAATAAAGTCAAAACCTAATGTTACGAGAATAAATTTGGAATATTACGAGAATAAAGTCGTAATATTACGAGAATAAAGTCATAATATTATGAGAATAAAGTCATAATATTACGAGAATAAAGTCGTAATATTACGAGAATAAAGTCATAATATTATGAGAATAAAGTCATAATATTACGAGAATAAAGTCGTAATATTACGAGAATAAAGTCATAATATTATGAGAATAAAGTCATAATATTACGAGAATAAAGTCGTAATATTACGAGAATAAAGTCAAAACCTAATGTTACGAGAATAAAGTCGTAATATTACGAGAATAAAGTCATAGCCTAATGTTGCGTGAATAGTCGTAATATTACGAGAATAAAGTCATATTGTTGCGAGAATAAAGTCGTAATATTACAACTTTATTCTCGTAATTTTATGACTTTATTCTCATTATATTATGACTTTATTCTCGTAATTTCAATTTTTTTTTTGTCTTGGTTTGGCCCTAATACTCCGTCGTACTAGTCAGATAAAGACTGGTAGAGTTCAGAACAGTCCGCGTAGGCATTTTCACCTTGGAAATTAAAGTCCACAAATATCTTTCTTGCTCTATATTAAACCATGTTGATCCACCTTCTGTCACTTGTATTTGGGGTCTTCTGTCCTCATCGAGTTTATGTGACGTCCTATACTTTAGCCGTGCTTTAGCGACGGCAGGGACAAGATAAAAATAACACAGACGGCCAGGAAAGTGTTTTAAAGTTCACTCTGTTCATTATCAGAAAATTGCAATGTTTTTTTGTGATTTAAAAAGACTGATAGACAGTATAACTGGTTGGAAAGCAGGATTTGATCACAAAATATCCAGGAAATTGAAATAAGATGAGTTTCTGCAAGTAAAATGCTCATGGAGCAAAACTATGTCCCGGGACATCACGCGCTGTGCTGTGTCCTCTACCTTGTGTGATGCATTTAAAGTCTGTAAAAATAACAGGAGCTGCATTTCAAGCATTCTCTGCCATCATGGTGATATCAAGCTGGCATTTCTTTTTGAAACAATGGTCTCCAGAGAACCCCTTTGGCCCCACGTGGATGCTTAACGTTCTCACGAAATGTTGCAATTCCTGCTCAAAAAACAGAAAAGAAAAACGGTGACGTGTCAATTTTAAAACCAAACAGGCTCAATTTTCTCTTGGAGCAGTCAAATCAGTGAATTCCATCTAATGAAATGACTGATAAGCAGTTAACTGTAGTTTCAGCTCTTGATGATGCTTGGCAAGTCTGAGTAAAAGTACTGGAGAAGTCCTGGACGTTTCTTTTCAAAGGAGAACACGGACGTCATGAAGCTATCAGAGAGTTTTATGTGGACATGACATTACACTTGGCTATAGCTTTTATTGTACTGCACATTTGCACATTGAAAACGTGGCCAGTGCTCATACTCCTAAGTTACAGGGAGGAGAAGTAGAATTTAATATATTTCATGTTTCTGTAGATGTAGATGACTATTTTTAAAACCCAATCCCAAATCCTCACAATCTCATTCATCTAACTGGCACATTTATCCAGTCACAAGCATTTTAGGGTTTAGTGCCATTTTCTTACTTGTGCTAAGCTTACAGTTTTTAAGTCCCCACTCTATGTTTAATGTTCTGATGTCTTAAAGTCACTCAGCCAGCTCACATGGATTGGATTTAGTATGTAAATGTGCAGAGCTGATATTTGTTCTTTGGGCACTGCTTTACTTCCCTTAATGTATTCACTGTCGAGAGCGAAACTGTGAAAAACCCTCAATATACACATGAGTCCTTATTTTATTTTGGTTCTATTTTTGCTTCTGTCCTCATTTAAATCGGCAATGGAGCTATTTTCCCTCATAAGCTTCAGACTTCAGACCCATAAAAGTCAGACTAAGCTCGTTAAGTAATGATAAATTCACTAGCAATCCACCTGGTGTCCAATGGGACAGATCATTCTTAATGTACCCGTCAGAAACTGCTTTGAAAATAAAAAGGTTTTTCATGTCAGACTCACTAACGGATAACAGCAGGAATCAGGAACAGTGAACAAAACCCAGGGCTGCACAAGGCAATAGATAAATAAATAAATAAATAAAAACAGAACAGAGAAGATTGTATGATAGTCATGAACTGTAAAGTCTGTTGCATGGTATTGTGAATTAACAAGTAGGCAAAGAATTATAAACAGAAACAATATGTACTTCTGCACTGTAAACAGGATTTTCTGATCATCATAATTTAGAGGCAGCATCCTAAAAGAGTATAAATCCGGGTACAAAAAATAAATAAAAGAAGTGCAGCAAGTACGGAAGAGTATTAGGGCCAGGCAGGAGAAAAATGAAAATAATATTTCAGAAGAGGAAAAGTTTTTTTTCATTATGCACTTCGAGAAAAAAGTCGAAATGTCGAGAAAAAAGTCAAAATTTCATGAATAAAGTTGAAATGTTGAGGAAAAAAGGCGAAATGACTTTGACTTTATTCTTGAAATTTTATTTCAACATTAATCTCGAGATTTCGACTTTTTTCTCGACATTTCGACTTTTTTCTCAAAATTGTACTTCAACATTAATCTTGACATTTTGACTTTTTTCTCGAAGTGCACAATAAAAAAAAATCTTCCCCTCTCAAATATTTTTTCTCCTGCATGGCCCTAATACTCCTCCGTAAACAAGAGATCTCTGATTTGATTTGAATTTTGTTTGAGGACAACTGAGATCAAGTTAACCTTCATCTGCAGATTAAACCACTGACACACTGACAGGGCAGGAGGGTTTAATGGGTCACGTGACTTTCTTAAGGGACATAGGTGGAACTCTGTCTAAAATCAGCCCCTACTCACTACATAGTGCCCTATGTGGATGCAGCTTTTACTGCTGTCTGGATATGCAGAGATCTTACAGTGCACTCAATGTATCCCACAATGCATCCTGAAAAGTAGAACCTGCAGTCCCTCCATTAGCCACGTTCTCACAACAGAGAGCCTGTTACAGTTAGAAAGACTGCACAACACTTACCGTGCACTGTTGGAGTCCTGAGGTCTTTACGGCCAAATTGGCCGATACAACGACAGCAAAATCAGTCGATGATTGATGTGCAACGATGTTCAGTTCCAGAAGCAAGTGTTTTGGGAACTGACTGATAAAATAGCCTTTCTTGTTTTAAATTGATATATTGGGTTTTAATGTAGAAATGCAGCCATTAAAAAGTGATACATTTATGCGTGGAACAAAAAATAATGATGTGAGCAACTGATAACTCATTCAAAGTATTGCAAATATCCAGATTCTTCAGTCACAAGGGCCTCAGTGAAACGTGGACAGACACAATACAGTAAATGTGGGTTAAGTGTATCTGTCCCTTGTTTTCAGGAGTGCAACTCTTGCCACAGCATGTGACCTTCAGGAACACAGTTGGCTCCGATCCCAGAGCCTTCAGTGATTCATCTAACTCACAAGCTTACTTTGTTGGCTGCAGCCTGTTTAAACCTCTTATTTACTGGGTCAACTCTCATAACTGTTTCTTTTCTTGTACACTACGCCACCCCGGCACTTTCTTACTGGTGCATTTACACCCGATTATTTCTATGTTTCAATTTTCTTCCTGCCCTACCAGCTGCGCTGGTCACAAATGGTGCATATGTTTTTATCACAAAAAAGAATCAATCAAAAGCTGCCGAGTATACTCTGTTCGTATCAAGTTTGTCCCTTCATCTTTGTACTTTCATGTTTTCACTGATACTCTGACGTTGAGGCTCTGTCTCTGCCATGGAGGTCGGGGGAGCATTTCATGTTTCAACATGCCCCCTGGAACTTAGTTACTGCACTGAGAGCAAACACTTGACGTGCCGTCAACAAAGATTTTCATTACAGCTGCTCACCACTCACTCATGCATAAACCAAAGAGGACGACTACGGCATCAGTAGTTCACTTGGGGGGAAAAAAAAGCATCTGCTAATGCTAGAAGAGCGGTAAAATCACAACAGTGGGTTTTTATAGCACTATCAAGGCGACAGCACGATGCAAACATCCCCGGGGCTTGAGCATGGTGCAGTCTCAGAAATACACTCAACACTTTATTAGATATACCAGGTATACCTAATTAAGTGGCCCTGGGCCGTGACTGTATGTAATTACCGTATTGAATCTCCAGGAAATGTATTTATGCTTTATTTTTCTGTTTTGGCTTTCTGTGAAGTGTTTTGTTACTGTGAACCTATTCCACCATAATTATATTGTATGACAACTATTAACTTTCAAGATGCTTTATAATAAAATGACTTAACATAAGAACTGTACACAAACATATGAACTAATTGCCAGAAAAGTAAACTCAAAGATTGTCTGGGTCCCACAGATTCCCAAAAGTCTCTCCTTTCATCCTCCTACTTTTCTTTTTTTTTTTTTGAGAACACAATGAAACAACTTTTAGACACGATTCCACGTCTGCTTTCTCACTTTCCTCCCGTAGTTTTAGTCCTCCTCCCAAAAGAGGGCGTGTTTATCCTGAGGAGAAAGGAGTGTCGTTACTCATCTATAAACAAGCCCTTATAGAGGCTCAAAGGGGGATCTTATCCACCATCTCATCCACCTTTGTCGTATCATCAAAAACCACTGTCCTGTAGGTAAGAAAGCATCACACGTGCACAGAGACTGCACTGAAAGAGCATTTTATTGTACATTTAGCTGTCAGACCCCTCCAAAGGCAGTCAGCGCTGTTCATATATGTTCTCCTGTCCTCAGCACACCACAGCTAGACATTGTTATTTTATTGTAATTTCAACAAGCCAGAGTGGAATAAAAAAAAAACAAGTACTTCTTGTATTTTTGAGAAGATCCATGTAACTGACATCATCCATGAGACTGAAATAACTGGCACAGTACGAGAAGACAATGACCTAATCTCAAACCTGTTTCCCTTTTTTTTCTTTAAATTGTATCTATTTCAATCCAAAAATGATGCTGATACTGTTTAATAGTGCATCTTTAATCAAACTGAGTAGACCTGTAACTAAACTTCACATGAACACTGCAGCTAGAATCAAAGTCAATTAGATATGCAGTTAGCAGCACTGCAGTTATTTAGTAATGTGATGTACTAAAGTGTCATTTTTATATTGTCACATTTTATTTGCTTTTTTTGAGCAAAAAAGGTATTAATACTCTGAATACCCAGACACATGAGCTTAAGATTGTTCTGGTCTCTGATAATGTAACAACTTTCAAAAATCACAATCTGTAAAAGTAAATTTCACTGGATATAAATGCTATAAAACTCGTCATGTAATTAATTGTTGGGATGAGGTGACATCACAATATTACGGCACATCTATCGGGAATGGGTGGTGTTATAGTTTAATTAGTCATGCATTTTAAACATTAGATGCTATTACACCACTTCTCACTGACTGGGACAGAATAAAAAAAAAAAAAACTATGACATTTAAATGTGTAATTGTTTTGGAAAGCTCTTACAGTATCTGCATTCGTCATGGAAATGTCAGCTTTTTTTGTAAAACAGAGATGAGTGAATGTCAGTGGAACGAGGCAACGTTTCCGGTTCTGGTAACAACTGCTGCACTGCAGATGTGTTATATATATACTGCATCCATCTAGAGGCTGTAAATCAAACTTCCTCTTTCATGAAGTCTCGGACTCTTAAATCTGAATTAAATCTAAAGGGGCCCTGATGGATAACAGACTGAAAGATATAAATACGTTTTTGACTCGACAAGAGAGAAACGGCAAAGCTGCACCTGAACATATTGTATGAAATCAGTTGAGAGTACTGAAAAGATCAGTAAAAGCATTGCAGGTTGCAATGTTTACAGTTTTTTTTGTGATCAAACAAAGAGCAACCCTCCAATTTTTACAGTCTGGCTCGTGTAAACTGTATTTCTTCTTTCAAATTTTTGCCATGCTAACATGGCGACAAGTGAATGACCCTGTGAAGTAGTTGGCCAGTATTCACCAAATGTGTTCTTGGAAAAACTCTGGCAGCTGGAACAGTGTGGGAGAGCATCTGAGGAGTGCTATTGCTGTGTTGATACAACCTCAGCCAACATAATCAATAACAATGCAGCAAGTGGACAGCCATGCTGAAGACAGGAGACTATGGCGCTTTTTGTCCCAGAAACTGGAGTTGTGTTGGTGTTTATGAGTGTTTGCGTCGTGTTTGTGTGTGCGTGTGTTTTCGTGTGTGTTTGTGCGTGTTAAGAGACAGAGACGGGGGTCAGATCCGAGTCAGCTGGTGCCAAAAACTGGACGGCATGAAGTTTTCCATCTTGTCTGCGAAGAAGCCCAGTGGTGCAAAGAGTGTGCTGAAGAACTGGAAGAGCAGAAACAACCATTAGCTTTGTGTCAGCAGAACTTGTCGATCACATTTTAACACTCTTGCGGTGCGTCCGAAATGCCATTCTAAACAGTACAGGACTGTCTCAGAAAATTAGAATATTGTGATAAAGTTCTTTATTTTCTGTAATGCAATTAAAAAAACAAAAATGTCATACATTCTGGATTCATTACAAATCAACTGAAATATTGCAAGCCTTTTATTATTTTAATATTGCTGATTATGGCTTACATCTTAAGATTCCCAGAATATTCAAATTTTTTGAGATAGGATATTTGAGTTTTCTTAAGCTGTAAGCCATGATCAGCATTTTTGTTTTTGTAATTGCAATACGGGAAATCACAATATTTTTAATTTTCTGAGACAGTCCTGTATATACTCAAAACGTATACTTAAGTTCAGCCCACTTTTGAGTAAATATCAGTAGTATGCATTAATTCGGACGTACTACTCAGAGCGCACACGTCACTTCCTGCCGTTGGGAGGGGGAGTTGTTACCATGGTAACAACTCCTGTCACAGCAGCAGTAGCAGCGCAACGCTCAGCTCTTTCCTGTTTATCCTGGCCCAAACAAGATGACATTATATAATATTATTTTATATGAATATTATAATATTAATATTATATAATAATATTATTATACTTATGACATATACGTCTCTACGCAGCACCTAGCAACCAAACACCGCTGCATTGCATTGTGGGAAGTTTCTGCTTAGCTAGTGTCCATCAATCCACACTAATAAATTTCTCCGGAATGAGTATGGATAGTGCATACTATTGAGTACGTACTAATGTTTCGGACGCACTAAAAAATCTCACATACTGTTTTTGCTACTCATTAGGGTGGAAGTATGGAATTTCGGACGCAGCTTCAGGCTTTTAAAATATTTGTCATGTAGGTAATTAAAAATGTAATACAGGAAATGAAACCAGACTTTTCAGAAACACAAAAAGAAGAACTAGATCCTTTCATCCAGAGTTTCGCTTTTAAACTCTTGGCACCAAATTTCAAAAGGACCGTCTACAGTTGACACATCCCTACACACAAACTGAAAACTTTCTCTGGTACAGTGTAATATCAAAATATAAGAACGTTTCAATCACTGACCAAAAAAAATAGTGAAATCCAAATATAATTATGATCATTTTGACTAAAAGATACAATAACTTAATTGCTCATGTGTATGTAACTACCAGCTCAGTGCACATAAACTTAGATCTAACATTAAACTTGGATTCACAATGAATTAGTCTAGTTAAGTGTACAATAACATGGAATATGTGTAGTTTATTACTGAATTGACTTGAGGTGTCCTTGAGATGTGGGTGTTTTTAATCCTGCTAGACAAGTGCACTTTGAGTACTCTTGGATGCAGTTTCATATACGAAACATATCACGCAGCTCTGTTTTCCATAAATAAAGGAAGTGCAAACAGCACAGCCACCAGGGTCTCGTGTTGCAGATGAAATGAAATCTGTTTTACGTCAGAAAGCAGTGAAAAACCTCCGTGTTCTTCTCTCAGCGATTCCATGCTTTCCATCTGAACATTACACAAACCAGGCTCGCCGGGCGTGTAGTAAAAGTCCAAACTGCGCCCAATCTTTCTCATAACAAAAGGAAGAGGACTAGATGTTCTCTGTGACCTTGTTTTTGCTACGGGCCAAATCAGTCTTAGTAAAGACAGACCTAATAAACAATCTGACAATAAACCAAAGATTAGCCGCATTGCAGAGAGAAGCAACCAGGCTAAAGACCAAAGAGGCAACATTTCCCGTGTAGATAAACAGAAGAGAAAGCTGTTTAAGGCAGCGTGCTTGCTGTGGCTTCATGCTTGCACTGTTCAGCTGTTGTCACTCATAGCGTAAGGTAGAGAGTACAAAGCATTTTGAGGAAAAAAAAAAAACAAAAAAAAACTTTACAGGCCTTTTTTCCATGAGCAAACAGTTTCGCTGACAGTGATAGAAGACAGATGTTAAAAGGCTGAAAGGTTTGAGTTACAAGACAATATGCATTTTGGAAAGAACAGACCAAAAGCATGTTGTCCAGATAAATAAGGAAGTAAATAAATAAATTAAGGAGGAATGACTTACAGAGTTGACTAAATAATGATTAGGAGGGCTAGCTGAATTAAGATTTGGTAATACAAGCCAATAATATACTTACTGCTTTGGCAAAAACACCCATGAGCTCAGGGAACTGATGTGTGAGCATGGCCAGCATGGCAGTGAAAGAGCAAAGGCCCGCTGTGAAGAGTATGAAGAAGGGAAGCTCTTTCTTTGGGTATACAGACACCTCGTGGAACGCTAGGCCAGATGAGTGGGGAAAACAAACAGGGACAAAAAGATATCGTCAGAAATGGTGCGAGTCAACACCTTAATGTGAGGTTCAAATGGTACATACAGGGCAGTAGTTCCCTATCTGCTGTTTCTGTGCATCCTGGGTAGGGATAAAACAAGTGACCCTTCTCCAGTGGGTAAGGAATTATCCGAAAGGCTGTAAAGGCAAAGATGAAAAAACACAAACTTGGCATCTCAGATCGTAAAAATAAAAAGTGACATTGTCATAAAAGCCTGCCGATAATGTTCTCCCTGTAACATGGAGAATAAGTGGTGATAAAGTAGAGGAGATAAAGTTGCTACATACTGCCCTCCCAGGTGCAGTGTAGTAGGTTTAAGGCTCCTTCTGCTCTCTTCCAGTGCTGCAGGTGGAAGAAAGCGTATGCTACTGCCTCACTGTCACCCCTCTTCAAGATGTGCTCTGGAGGCAGGATCAGACTCTTCATCTCTAATAAGTACTGCAGAAAGACAGATGGGGAAAAAGCAACCGTTATCATAGTTATCCTGCGTAGCACCTCTTTGTGGCCTAATTGTCCTAATTGTTCCGTTTGTCCGTCTGGCTTTATAACTGGGATCAATCACTAAAGAACATGAACACAGACAAGTTAAATGCACACTACAGTCCTACAACTAAACAGCTAAGATGTTGAGTAGGATGTAAAGAAAAGACTGAATTGGTATGCAATTGATTTCAGTTTTTGTATTTTCAATGAAAATGGTTCAAAAATAACATCAAATCCTGAGAATGACATATGTTCCTCATTTATTTAAAGAAATATCAAATTTGATGCCAAAAAACGAGTACAGGGACACCTATACCACAGTTTTGCACCATCTGTTTAACATGTAATCATTTAGGAACCATTAAGTTGACATGCTGCAATTTAAAAAGCAAAATCAGCTGAAGCAACTTTATCACTTTGATTCTCAGACTAATGCGCAAATGCTGTTGTAAGTCAAGCAAAAACTGGTTTGCTCAAATGAAAATTACCTCTTCTTAGAAAAAATAAGCATAATCAAGGCACACTCCTCTCAACGTTGTTAAAAAGTCATTGTGGAGATGGAAGTTTATGGCTCTCTTTAATTTCTGCTTTTAAACCATTTAAATTTTTAATGCATTTAAAAAAAACATATTTTTATGTACAGCACTTTACATTTTCTTGTACATGAAATGTGCTATACAAATAAACTTGCCTTGGCAGTTCCTTGATGAAATATCTTAAAAACACAGGTGATGCTGCGTTACCCAACACACCCAAATGCTTGTGAAAAGTGCCAAATTCAACAGGACTTGAGAAAGTATTTTTTAGTATAATGAGAAGTCATCAGCTCCTTGCTTAAATTATTTTCAAGTGTGCTCATTTGAGCTTGTTTTCTTCTTCAAATGTCTGCTTTGGCGCAGCTTACTTCCATTTAACACCATCTTTTCATTTGTCAGTCACCACTTTACTTACTCATTCCTGTTGTGTAACTCCCTTGACTCATTTTCTGCAGACTAAATATATTTTCATCATGCGAGTTATTTGTTGAGAGCTTTATTTTGCAATTTTTCAAGGTGGGAGGGAAAGGCTCTCCAACATCCCCCTCTCTGCCCTCAAGCTGACGGAGATTTGCATTTTGGAAATCTTGTCTCTTTCCCTCAGAGAGCATACAGAACAATTCGATGGGGTCTGGTCTAAATGGACTCGGTATGTAAAACGTATATGGTCTGATTTCATCTGAATCTAATTTGTGACAACCTGCCACATTCAGCTGTATTTTTCTCTCCTTTCTGTGTGTTTGGACACTCATATGAAGTAAGCGCTTAGCTCTGTTTTTCTTATGTCAGGCTGGATGATTTAAGAAAAAGAATTCAACAAAAATGTAAAATCTTGGAAAAGAACGTGGACAAAGGCCTTCAGACTTTTAGCATTCATCTTTTCTAATTGTCAGTGGGAAAACGCCGCCCAACAATGGATGCAGAGTTGTTAAAATGGCCACATTATTCAGACTTCTAGCAATTTTAGTTTAATCTTTGGTAACATTAGAAGCTCTGTACCTCTGTTATTTCAGATTGACGATTGCATGAAGAGACCTTCCCAGTGGCAGAGAGGATTCTGACACAGCGTACATTTACTGTTATCTCGTGAACGTATTCAAGTGTCTTGTGAGCAGTCAAATTAGCGTAAGCAAACATCTGCTCACGTGTGTGAGGATAATTCACCACTACAACAAAGTATACATGTCAAGAAACATAAAACCATTAAATGGCCTATTTAAAGGAGACCTATTATGGCATCTAATACCTATTTTAAACAGGCCTTGAATGTCTTAAAAACAAGCTTTGATTTTTTTTTGCTAAATAAATTAGAAATCCAGCCTCTGAGCCATGTCTTTATCATCAGATTCTCTAACCTCATTATCTATGAGGGATTCTGAGGCCCCGTTTAAACATAGCAAAAAAGGTGGCGTTTTCATGCGTTTTGGCCGTTCGTTTACACGAAAACGAAGCTCAAAGTCACAAAAAACGATAATTTCTGAAAACTCCGGCCAAAGTGGAGATTTGCAAAAACTCCGTCTTCACGTTTGCTTGTAAACGGAGGGAAACGGACATTTAGGCTTCAGAACGTCACATTATGCCACAGAAACGTCACCACACTGCAAAAACTCAAGATCTTAACAAGAATATTTGTCTTATTTCTAGTTAAAATGTTAAATTTTTTGTCAAAAAAATCTCATTACACTTAAAACAAGAGTCATCACTGGAAAAAAGTGAAAATTTACTTGAAACGGGTGAAAATTGTCAAATAAGTTATTTATCTGGTGATGACTCTTGTTTTAAGTGTAATGAGTTTTTTTTGACAAAAAATTTGACATTTTAACTAGAAAGAAGACAAATATTCCTGGTAAGATTTTGAGTTTTTGCAATGCAGCGTCATGTGTGCGACCTGTGTTTACAATTTGTTTGGTCACCGTCAATAGTTTCTTGTATTTTATATTCTAACGTCACACTTAGTAACTCTACTTCTCTGTCACTCCAAACGAAAGACTCGTTCATCTTGGAAGTAACTGGAAGTTACACGTGTCATTTGTTGATGTTTTTTTCCAGGATTCTGATTGGCTAGCATGACTTTATGCTTCTCGTTACACTGCCCCCTGTAGGTTTGGCTGCTCATAGCACCTTAACAGCGTATTTAGCTCCCGTCGTTACGTAACGACGGGAGTAGAATCTGAACGGCTCGTAGATCCACATCACACTGGACGGCTCATCCGGGCGGCTGTACAGACACTGCAGAATTTGGTTGCTTTCCTCCTTCTCTGAGTTGGCAGGCTGAGGGGAGACCACTTTATATATGTTAAAGCAAGAAAAAATGTGTTTTTCCTAATAGGTCTCCTTTAATGTTGTATTTAATGAATGAACATTGTCACACTTTGTTTCTTGCTTAAAATCTAAATTTCAAAATATATAAAAAAAAAAAACCCAACAAAATGTAAAAACAGAACAGACAAGTCCATCTGAAATTAAGAAAATTGCTATAAAATAACTTTTTTAACCATTGCCGCTTTGTTCAACAACAAAAACATTGAAGTATTTAAGTATTTTCAGGCACATACACCTGGCGTAGCTACTGAAGTGGCCGCTGTGTGCATCTCCGTGAGGGCCGGTGTGGCGGGGGACTGTGTTAAACAAAACCCCTGTGCAGGGATGGGGCCCCCCGGGCTGCATTCCCAGGCGGCCAGCTTCACAGCGCTCCGGATCCCTGGACTGACACTTTGGGAAGGTTACCCCACAGTTAATCCCGTCTAATCCCTTCCACGGTCACAAGCTCAGCCAGCCAGCCGGACCTTGCTGCTTCACCCATCTTCCCCTGTCTGTCTCCACCCTTTGCCCTCCTGGGCCGCCGTCTACCCAGGCGCATCCGTGTTTTTCTCAAGCTCACATACGTCAGCCCGCCACACAAGAAGCTTGGCTTCTACTTCCCCGGACATAAGAACAACAAATGAACAGGACATGTGAACACATCCACTTCCCTTGCAATCTGTAATTAAATTAGCAAATTCTATTTCCAACTTTCCATAACGGAGAAGACTTATTTCTGTAGTAACTATTCAAAGCTTACATACACCGATTAGATGTTAAATAAAGCTTTATGATAATAGGTAATACATTTCACCTGAATTAAGGCTCCTTCCACCAGTCACACACAAGCATTATTTTTCAAACTGTGTTCCAAAATAAAAACTATCTTCTGCCAGATTACTATTTTGCTGTATAAAAACAATATCCATCTAGATCAGGGGTCGGCAACCCGTGGCTCTAGAGCTCTTTAGCGCCGCCCTTGTGGCTACCTGGAGCTTTTTCAAAAATGTTTGACCTTTTTTTCCCCCTTTTTTCCTTTTTTTTCTTCCTTTTTAATCTCGACATTTCAACTTTTTTCTCAACATTTCAACTTTTTTCACGAAGTTTTGAGTATTTCCTCGACATTTAAACTTTTTTCTCAACATTTTGACTTTTTTCTCGAGATTGTACTTCAACATTAATCTCGACATTTCGACTTTTTTCTCGACATTTCGACTTTTTTCTCAACATTTCGACTTTTTTCTCGACATTTCGACTTTTTTCTCGAAGTGCATAATGAAAAAAAAAATCTTCCCCCAGTTATAACTAATATAGATACATACAGCATGTGTTGCCTTCATTTTAAGGCTTATAAAAGACTTTTCATTTTTTGCAGCTCCAGACATATTTGTTTTTTGCGTTTTTGGTCCAATATGGCTCTTTCAACATTTTGGGTTGCCGACCCCTGATCTAGATCACCTGTAAACGAATACTACATAACTACTCAACAACACCGGTCACATAAATGCCAATCTAAACAAGGAGCAGCAAGCCGGTGGTTTATTGCAATCCGAAATCTGAGGAATCGGGCGATGATGAGCAGTGTATACTTGGGACACAGTTCCAAAAGTCTACATTCTTCACGTCTTCATCCATAGACTGCAAACTGAATTACTGAGAAATCTCCTTTGAAGGAGTTTTCAGGGAGGTGGGGGGGTATTCTGTCCCCTAAAACAGCATTTGTGTGTGGATGAAAGGGTGAACATCATTTTTACATTTAGCCTCCAGAGTCCAGTCTTTAGTCTTCATCATTAGACACTAAGGTCGTTTATTTATTATTGCATATTCTTATCTTATACAGGCAGACATTTTGCAACTTTACAACTGCATTCTCTCCCTCACACGACCCCCTCACATTCCTCATTAAAAGCTAAATAAGGCAGGCATTAGGGATGGGCGGTATAGACTAAAAAAGTGTATCACGATAATTTCTGGCATTTATCCCGATAACGATAAAAATGACGATAAAAAAAATACCAATTCAACTCCACCTTTGTAACTATAACTCTATCTCGCTCTCAGATCCGCCATGTTTGTTACACAAAAACGTCATCAACGGGAATTTTTCTTTCTTTCTTTCTTTCTTTCTTTCTTTCTGGCTCCTTTCTTTCTTTCTGGCTCCTTTCTTTCTTTCTTTCTTTCTTTCTTTCTTTCTGGCTCCTTTCTTTCTTTCTTTCTTTCTTTCTTTCTTTCTTTCTTTCTTTCTTTCTTTCTTTCTTTCTTTCTTTCTTTCTTTCTTTCTTTCTTTCTTTCTTTCTTTCTTTCTGGCTCCTTTCTTTCTTTCTTTCTTTCTGGCTCCTTTCTTTCTTTCTGGCTCGCTCCTTCCTTTCTTTCTTTCTGGCTCGCTCCTTCCTTTCTTTCTTTCTTTCTGGCTCGCTCCTTCCTTTCTTTCTTTCTGGCTCGCTCCTTCCTTTCTTTCTTTCTGGCTCGCTCCTTCCTTTCTTTCTTTCTGGCTCGCTCCTTCCTTTCTTTCTTTCTGGCTCGCTCCTTCCTTTCTTTCTTTCTGGCTCGCTCGCTCCTTCCTTTCTTTCTGGCTCGCTCGCTCCTTCCTTTCTTTCTGGCTCGCTCGCTCCTTCCTTTCTTTCTGGCTCGCTCGCTCCTTCCTTTCTTTCTGGCTCGCTCGCTCCTTCCTTTCTTTCTGGCTCGCTCGCTCGCTCGCTCCTTCCTTTCTTTCTGGCTCGCTCGCTCGCTCGCTCCTTCCTTTCTTTCTGGCTCGCTCGCTCGCTCGCTCCTTCCTTTCTTTCTGGCTCGCTCGCTCGCTCGCTCCTTCCTTTCTTTCTGGCTCGCTCGCTCGCTCGCTCCTTCCTTTCTTTCTGGCTCGCTCGCTCGCTCGCTCCTTCCTTTCTTTCTGGCTCGCTCGCTCGCTCGCTCCTTCCTTTCTTTCTGGCTCGCTCGCTCGCTCGCTCCTTCCTTTCTTTCTGGCTCGCTCGCTCGCTCGCTCCTTCCTTTCTTTCTGGCTCGCTCGCTCGCTCGCTCCTTCCTTTCTTTCTGGCTCGCTCGCTCGCTCGCTCCTTCCTTTCTTTCTGGCTCGCTCGCTCGCTCGCTCCTTCCTTTCTTTCTGGCTCGCTCGCTCGCTCGCTCCTTCCTTTCTTTCTGGCTCGCTCGCTCGCTCGCTCCTTCCTTCCTTCCTTCCTTCCTTCCTTCCTTCCTTCCTTCCTTCCTTCCTTCCTTCCTTCCTTCCTTCCTTCCTTCCTTCCTTCCTTCCTTCCTTCCTTCCTTCCTTCCTTCCTTCCTTCCTTCCTTCCTTCCTTCCTTCCTTCCTTCCTTCCTTCCTTCCTTCCTTCCTTCCTTCCTTCCTTCCTTCCTTCCTTCCTTCCTTCCTTCCTTCCTTCCTTCCTTCCTTCCTTCCTTCCTTCCTTCCTTCCTTCCTTCCTTCCTTCCTTCCTTCCTTCCTTCCTTCCTTCCTTCCTTCCTTCCTTCCTTCCTTCCTTCCTTCCTTCCTTCCTTCCTTCCTTCCTTCCTTCCTTCCTTCCTTCCTTCCTTCCTTCCTTCCTTCCTTCCTTCCTTCCTTCCTTCCTTCCTTCCTTCCTTCCTTCCTTCCTTCCTTCCTTCCTTCCTTCCTTCCTTCCTTCCTTCCTTCCTTCCTTCCTTCCTTCCTTCCTTCCTGACGGTTTATCGTGAATGGTAAAATATCGCCCATTCCTATCAGGCAACAACTGAAATAAAACAAAAAACACAACAAAAACCTCTACAAAGTTCATAGTTACCATCTTAAGTAAACCAGAACAAAACGTTGCTCCATTTGCCATCAGCAAATTCTTACAAGAAGACATTCAGAAGCCGTTCTTTTTCCCTTCTCCCTGCGTACAATATCAGCTCTGCTCAATCTCTGCTCAAACCATCACTTAACTGTGATTTATCCATCACCAAGGAACTCAGCTGCAGAGCACAGTGCAACTGCTTTTCAATTTATGCAATTCATTCACAAAGAGAGGAATTACATACATAAAACATGTAGGAAACTTTGATAAAATCTGCACAAGACAAGTTGTTCTTTGGCAACAACTACATTTATACAACAACAATTACATTTATATCTCTTCCATCATATTAATCTGAGGCTGGGAATGAGCAGACAGTAAATAGTCAACAAGTAGGTCTAGGTCTCCTGTGTTTCAAGATTAACCATTTAGAGCGGCCGGCTGCTCAGCTGTCCTTCATTGCATGCCATGGCATTAAACCTGGTGACACCTCTGTCACCCACCCCCTCCACATCCCTGTTCCGAGCTCTGCCTCTCCATTCCCCGTCGCCTCTTTGATGAAGGGATTGAGTTTCATGTGTTCTCCTTTTATCCCTGAGCAGTCATAAGCCCAGAGCATAACTCATAAGCTTCCCTCTGATTCTAATCTGTGGCACTTGCTTCTCACTATGAGGCGCACAGGCAACAATTGCACCGGTTTTTTGTAGTTGCTTGTGATTGTTGCACAAACACATGTACAGTGGTACAAGACAAACAAGAAAAAAAATAATTATAAAACTTTAGTAAACAGTTTGAGTCCTGCCATCTACTCTATAAACGTATACAAGAGAAAAGTTAGTAGAAAATTCATAGCACTGCTCTAAAATAGGCAAATCTTTAACTGTGGAGCAAATCCTGTTTCTTTGTTGTCCAAATCAAACCTCATCAATCATCATTCCAAACGAACCCAGCACTGTTTTCTGTCTCAATTTACAAACCAAATAGCCAATTTCAGAGGTACACCACGGAAAACTCTGCGTTTGTTAGGCCTGACAGGCAATCTAGATGAGAAAATGTCAACCAGTATGGGGTGAAATAAAATACTGCTCTCCTAAATTGAGTAAACTAGGAAGATGAAGGAGACTGAGTCGCTACAAATGTGTTAGATGACCATATATTAACCAAGGAGATTGTAAATGTTAAGCAGAACACTTAAACAGCTATCCAAGCATTTGGAAAACTGTCAAGTTTCTTAAATTCT
Source organism: Cololabis saira (assembly GCF_033807715.1). Taxonomy (NCBI): domain Eukaryota; kingdom Metazoa; phylum Chordata; class Actinopteri; order Beloniformes; family Belonidae; genus Cololabis; species Cololabis saira. The sequence goes on from NC_084594.1 coordinate 11,644,040, forward strand.
AGCTGGTACAAAGGGTAACGGGAATGGACGGACAGATGGAGAAATGAGTCGTGAGGAAAAGGAAGTCACGTGGAAGGAGAGTGTGCAGTGAAACAGATATGTGTGTGGATCTGGGTCTAGTTTGTGTGTATATTGCATCATGAACAATCTGAATGAACTCTAGTGATGCAGTCGAGCATGATATTGAAGTATAATCAACTTGGCAAATTTAATAAACACACTCGCACACCACTTAATGTAGCATTTAATGGTCAAACTAACAATGTTCATGAGCAGCCCACGATTTCAAGGCTGCCGTTGGCTTTTTGGTTTCAAATGAACTGAGGTGCTTGAAGCTTCTCGGTATCACAAAGTCAGCCTGTCAGTAGTTGGCTATCTCCTTCTGTCCAAACTGGACTGTTCTCTGCAGGGATGGTACAGAGAACATTCATTCTACTTAGCGGGGTCCATTGTTAGCCATTGTTTTCTGGAACAATACTCTTTCAATAGCTGAGACTAAAGTGGAAATGTTTGGTTGTAATACAGAGTGCCACCAAATAAATCATAATAACTGTCACGCAGAGTTATGGAATTGTGATCCTTTGGGCTTATTTGCAGCCTCAAGACCTGATCATCTTGCAATCATTGACTTAACCATAAACTCATCTTAATGCCCAAGTATTTTTTGAATCAAATGTGAGATTATTTGTCCAACAGATTCTAATTTTAAGACCTGATAAAGACCAGGGGCCGGATTCACAAAACATTCTTAAGAAAAATCTTCTCAAGTGTTTTTTCTTAAACTCAGTCTTAAGAAGAATAAAGAGAAGAATTCATATTCTCCAAAAAAGTTGTGCTAAAAGTTCAACTTTCTTCTTAAGTTTCTTCTTAAGAAAAAACTTAAGAATAAATGGTATTCTTGAAATAAAAGTTATTTGTTCTTGACTTTTTTCTTAACTTTAAGACAACCTTGACCTGTTTTAAAATGTCTTCTGTGAAAAGGTAATAATAATAATAATAATAATAATAATAATAATAATAAGCCTCTAATATCACCTTTTTCAACACATTTTAGACAAGTTTAGACTAGTAGGTCATAGTTTGAGGATATACTTTGTAATTAATTACACAAAGAGCCTGTTAACTGTTTGTTAGCATGTTAGTTAGCGTGGTAGTTCATTATTATTAATTTTCCCCAATAGTATTTTTTTTTCGCACATTCATCTCATCCACCATAACCTCAAGCTCCTGCCTTGAAAAGTTCCTGCATCTCTTTTTTTCCTTCTCCATGTTTAGTGAGTGACTGAAGGTTAAGACGCAAACTACCTGTATAAATATTGTTTGTTGGCGCGTGCAATGCAATGACATATTTTAAGAAGTTCTTAAGTAGGAAAAATAAGAATAAAAATAAGAAATTCGTAAGAAATTACAGTTCTTAAGAAAATATTGAGGAATTGCACTTAAGAACTTTCTTATGAACTTCTTAATTTTAGATCTTAAGACATTTCTTAAGATTGTTCTTAAGAACATATTGGTGAATCCGGCCCCAGATTATTGTTTTCATGCACTGATATTCAAAAGAATATCTAAAGAGGGTATTGTTTCCTCTACATGTGAGTGTAAATGCATGGAAGGATGGTTTTATGCATATTATGAACAAGAGTCATGATTCTAGGAACAATATTCGAGTTTAGTGTTCATATGGATTCCTCTAAAGAATTCTGTAGCCTCAATTGTTTAGGGAAACTACAGATACACCCGTAAGTCAGACAGACTTTTTTGGGACAAAACACCATGCATTGCCCACCTAAAAAGGTCAGGGTCACATGTGAACACTACGATCAGACATGGTCAAATCTTCTCAAATACTGCATCTTCATGCCTGATGCTCTGCAATGAGAGCCTTTGGTATGAAACAAATCCCTGAGTTCATGTCTGAAAGACGATCGCTCAAATAATCCATCATAAAGAATGAGTTGGTTTTTTTGTATGTTTTTTTTTTTAATGCCATTTGCCTATTTAACTTATTTCAAAGAGGTCATTTTGAAAAAAGTTGGCAATGCTAGTCATGTCTGGCTCAAGCGGGATGAGAAAGGATAAAGTAACATGAGAGGGTAAGAAACAGAATGAGGGTACGTGATGAGAGGAGAGAAGACGGCCGCCTCTGGGCAAGACAGGGAGGGAGCAGCTGGAAAGACACTGAAGATGAGGGCCCTCACTTTAAAATCAAAGCCCGGATCAAAGTACTGGCTGTCATCTCCCACATCCACACATAAACACACTGATTATCTTTCCCTCTCTTAGAAAGTCTCTGAAACGAAACAAAACCACAGTACAAAGCCTAAACTGGGACAACTGGTTGTGTTTTAATCTGTGTGTGCGTGTGTGTGTGTGTGTGTGTGTGTGTGTGTGTGTGTGTGTGTGTGTGTGTGTGTGTGTGTGTGTGTGTGTGTGTGTGTGTGTGTGTGTGTGTGTTAGTGACATCTAATCTATGGAACTGATGAGAAAGGCCAGTGAGATATCCAGGTGTAGTTCAATGTTTTCCTTGGTTAAAATATTTGATTTGATTGATATTTGATAGATCTCCTCTAGCTATGGTTTGGCAATACTTGAACCATTATATAAAATTTAACAGATTTTGGTGGCACTATTTTAAAGCAATCAGTTGACAAGTGTAAATACAGCCATAACATATTTAAAATACCACCAATATTAATAAAAAAACAAATATATGAATAACATAAATGTAATACGGACACATCTGTAGGAAGAATTATACATGTACACGTGACTTTTTTAGTGTAAGAGCCCACACTGACACCTCCTGGTGAGCCAGGAGTATGTCTGTAAAGTAACTTCAGGTGATGGAAGTGGTGAAAATTTAAAACAAATACGGATTTTAATACAGGATGTAAAAGGATGGATAACTGTCAAGGCAAGGTAACGCCCTGTAAATGGTCTGGAAGCTACTATTAAGGTAATAATAACTGACCTTTGGCACATGTGGATTGAACTCAACAGCTCTGTGTATGGCTTCCACAGCATTCATTTCTGCTGTGCTTAGACCCCGCCTGGAAGCTGCTTCTGGAGAGAACCTAAGACAACACGGCTCATATGAAATGCTGCTGCAGAAAACAAACGTTCTTCTTTTCTCTTTCTCTTATAATTGATATAAAAACAGAACATACTTATCTGAAACAGCCCGTGCTTTCAACAGTGCAGATGTATAACATATAGTTGCTGATTTTGGCAAGCTGATGTCTGAAATGGAGGAAAACATACTTTAACTGTGACATAAGTCACGCATATTATCATATACCTTGAGAAAAATCTGAAATTCAACATTTTTAGTAAGGTCTTACCATCATATTTTGCGAGGACTGCTTGGACATCAGCATATGCCTGGAGCTCAAGAAGTGCTTCCAAGAGGTTTTCATGTATATTTAACATTCCCAACAATGGGAACTCTTTCATCAACTGCAATGACATCGAAAAGTAAAGTGTCATTGTCTTCAGTGCAGTAAATAGATTGTGTCTGCTAGTAACTGTGTCCGTAAGGAACTCACATCTCTCATCATTTTCACTGCTTCTTTGATCCGTCCCAGCTTGCGTGCACACATGGCCAGTCTACGTTTGATGTACACTAGCAAGTTGATATCTTTTCCAGCTATGCATCACAAATATGAAAAATGAGGCATTACTGACCACACAACAAAGTGACAAAAAATATGCATTGGATGCAGCAGTTTCTCTTTTCCTTGTTACTTATATATGTGATTCTAGCACGTAATGTATATTTAAACCCATCCTTACCAATAGTTAATGCTTTTTTAAAGAGTCGTTCCGCTTCTGTGATGGTTGTAGCTTCTTCTTCTGCTAAAAGTACATATGCAGCAGCACATCTGTAAACATGCACACAAAAAGTTAAAACAGAACAAGGAAAATAGTTAAGAAGAAACTACACTATCTTTAAGTTTTAGTGCTTTTTAAAAAAAAATATATATCTTTTATAAATACTGCTGTGCAGTAATTTGTCCATAAAGACATATTCTGATATATTTTAATATATGAAAACATTCTTTCAGCAGTCGTTAAATATTCTTGGAAATGCCACCCACGTAATAAGAAAACCTTCAGATGTATGCTGTGAGTAAGAGTGCAGTATAACTCACTCATGGTTAATTTCTATGGCCTGGTACGCAGCTCTGATCCTAGCTTGAGGATTTCTTTCTCTCCACGCTTTCTGCATCACTGTGAAAAAAAGAACTCAGATTGTTTTGTATTGTTAATTTAATCCCAGGGTTCTGACTTGTAAAATCACTGCTCCACTGATCCATGACATTAGAACACAGTTTGGCAATATGTTGCATTCTGAATCATTTTTCACTGATGATCTTGAGCAGGCAGGTTTATATCACAGTAGGTTAACTCACCCGCATCCTCTGGTCTTAACTGCTGAGTGTCTCCTGTGAAGAATGTCTGATGATCTTGAGCGGACAGATTCATGTCATAGTAAGTCAAAGGTTCTTTCCCAGTGACCCAGGTGTACCTGTAGAGTAAAGAATATCACTTGAGTCATAGAACAGCGAATGAATGTTATTGCCTCAAAGATTAACAAAAAAAAAAAATGCCTCATCTTTAATTACAACTTTTAATTGTTTTAAATGCAACAAAAGATTTGAATGACTCCACCAAAACCATGCATACCTGTTGTATTCTGCACCTCTGAAAAGATTCAAAGGGTTCCTCCATACCTTGCATTCTACCGAAAGGAGGATATGTTGTTAGGGGATACTGAATCAGGAATAGTATTGCTGTTTGGACCACTCATGTATTTACCAGAGACGCTCGGTCGAGGTTCTGCATCTCCGTTAACTGAAGAGAACAGACCAGTCGTAGAACTGCTCTCCACTCCACCCAGCAGAGGTCGCAGGTGACTCACGGACACTTGTTCAATGAACGACGTCCCATATTTACGAAAATACCACCACTCAAATATCTATTGTGAAGACAAACATGACATCATACTTGAAAAACATAAGACAACAACTACTGAGTTATTGTAGGAGCAAACCAGTTCAAGAATTTGGTCGTTTAGTGGCTTTTTTTTTTTTTTTTTTTTTTTTTTTTTTAAATAGACAGCACTAGTAAACGCTTGAAACCATAGAGACCATAACCTTAAGACCATAGAGAGCGAAACTACCGGAGTCAAATTCCTTGTTGGACAATGTTCGAACCTGGCCAATAAAGATGATTCTGATTCTGAAAATGTTTGTCTCAATAAAAAAAAAAACGGACACATCTGTGTTGTTATGCCAGTGACACTACACCTTTTGTTTAACCAATTTCTTATTAACATTTATTAAATTTTCCTTTAAGTCAAGCAAATGTGTGCCACATTTGTTATTTTTGAAGTATTATAGCAAACCTGGCCTGCCTTATTTTCAAAAAATTCAGCATCAAACACAGAAAAAATAACAGTCCACCTCTTGTGATTATATCAGCAAAGTAGCGTTCCTAAAAATGTTACCCTTCAAATTTTCAATTCTCAAATGCTCAAACTGCTCAAAATGCCACAAAATTTAAATGACCAGATGTCATAGAAGCTACAATGACAAAGAACATAAGAAATAGGCTGGTGTTTTTTTTTTTTTAATCTTCAATGACCATCATCATTTCTATTGTCTGCTGGCTATAATTAGTCCATATTTTACATTACATGTCACCTTCTTGTTGGAATAAACATCACAAACATATAGGGTAAACTGGATCACTGATTTTGAATCATTTTTCAAGCACAGCATCATTTTTAGAATGAAAAAAACCACAAACAAATAATGACACACACACAACTACTTAAAATGATTTTTTCCCCTGTCACTACCTTTTGCATGCCTCACATTTGCCTTAAATTAAGAAAGTATTGAATTACTGTGCAGGTCACTAAACTTTTAGCACAGGTGATGGACTGTAAGTGTGATGCGATAATTTCCCAAGGCACACTATTGTGCTGCAGCCCAGTGTTTAAAAAACATTACTTAGATTAATCATAACTTTTCTCCTATTCCTATTCTCCTTAATTTAAGAACCAACACATCAGATAAACAACTAGTGCATGCAATTCTGGACATACTTCAGTAATTTCAGATTGCTTCATTACTGTAAACAATGAATCGACATAACTTGACCGCATTATTTTGTGATTATATCAGCAAATTAGCGTTCTTAAAAATGTTACCCTTCAACTTTTAGACACCCAATTTTTTTTTGAGCATTTCAAACTGCTCAAAATGCCATAAAATTGAAATGACCAGATGCCATAGATGTCTGCTGGCTAAAATTAGTCCATATTCTACATTACATGTCACCGTCTTGTTGGAATAAACATCACAAACATATAGGGTAATCTGGATCACTGATTTTGAATCATTTTTCAAGCACAGAATAATTTTTAGAATAAAGAAAAACACAAACAAATCATGACACACACAACTACTCAAAATGATTTTTCCCCCTGTCACTACCTCACAATTGCCTTAAATTAAGAAAGTATTGAATTACTGTACAGGTCACTAAACTTTTAGCATAGGTGATGGACTGTAAGTGTGATGCGATAATTTCCCAAGGCACACTATTGTGCTGCAGCCCAGTGTTTGAAAAACATTACTTAGATAAATCATAAATTAGCTTGACACTTTTTAAGTCAGTGACTTATTCTCCTTAATTTAAGAACCAGCACATCAGATAAACAATTAGTGCATGCGATTCTGGACATACTTCAGTAATTTCAGATTGCCTCATTACTGTAAACAATGAATCGACATAACTTGACCGCATTATTTTGTGATTATATCAGCAAACTAGCGTTCCTAAAAATGTTACCCTTCAACTTTTAGACACCCAATTTTTTTTTGAGCATTTCAAACTGCTCAAAATGCCATAAAATTGAAATGACCAGATGTCATAGATGCCTGCATAGATTGTCTGCTGGCTAAAATTAGTCCATATTCTACATTACATCATGTCACCTTCTTGTTGGAATAAACATTACAAACATATAGGGTAAACTGGATCAGTGATTTTGAATCATTTTTCAAGCACAGCATAATTTTTAGAATACAAAAAAACACAAACAAATCATGACACACACAAGTACTCAAAATTATTTTCCCCCTGTCACTACCTTTTGCATTGCCTTAAATTAAGAAAGTATTGAATTACTGTGCAGGTCACTAAACTTTTAGCACAGGTGATGGACTGTAAGTGTGATGCGATAATTTCCCAAGGCACACTATTGTGAGGCAGCCCAGTGTTTGAAAAACATGACTTAGATTAATCATAAATTAGCTTGAGACACATTTTAAGTCAGTGACTTATTCTCCCTCATTTGAACAACTAGTGCATGCGATTCTGGACATACTTCAGTAATTTCAGATTGCTTCATTACTGTAAACAATGAATCCACAGAACTTGACCGCATTATTTTGTGATTATATCAGCAAAGTAGCATTCCTAAAAATGTTACCCTTCAACTTTTAGACACCCAATTTTTTTTTGATACTTTCAATTCTCAAATTGCTCAAAATGCCATAAACTTTTTGCACAGGTGATGGACTGTGATGTGATAATTTCCCAAGGCACACTATTGTGCTGCAGCCCAGTGTTTGAAAAACATTAGATTAATCATAAATTAGCTTGAGACATTTTTTAAGTCAGTGACTAATCATACATTTTCTCCTATTCCTATTCTCCTTAATTTAAGAACCAACACATCAGATAAACTAGTGCAGTGTTTCTCAATCCTGGTCCTCGAGTACCACTGTCCTGCATGTTTTAGATGCTACCCTGCTTCAGCACACCGTGATACAAGTACCTGTGTCATCAACAGAACTGTGCAGACCTTGGTGACAAGCTAATTAGGACCTTTAATTAGAATCAGGTGTGTTGGTGCAGGGAAACATCTAAAACATGCAGGACAGTGGTACTCGAGGACCAGGATTGAGAAGCACTGAACTAGTGCATGCGATTCTGGACACACTTCAGGAATTTCAGATTGCTTCATTATTGTAAACAATGAATCCACAGAACTTTACTGCATTATTTTGTGTCCCTAAAGTTGCATTTATTAAGCGGTGGAAGTTCAACTACTGCAAAAAAAGGAGACTGTCTGGATTCATGAATGTTTCCTGCAGAGAGAGAAGGTAATAATAACTGAGATGAAAACTCACAAGGATCAATCCAGAGATGAGAGAGGAAGTTCCAGTGAGAGCCACATAGAATTTGGGCGTGAGTGTATTCAAAAACATTGAGGCTGAAAGCAAAGAACACAGCAACACTTCAGAATAATCACAACAGATCTGAAAACATCAAGTACAAGTAACAAGCCGTTTCAACGTGAGGGAGCATCACTGCTCTCTCTTAAATTAACTACTAAATAAACTACTTAATTTCAAGTGCAATTAACACCAGTGCAGGTTTGAAAGAGAGAAGGACAACATCGGCTGTGAAAGCGTGTTTGAACAGGCTGATTTTAGCAGGAAAGCAGGGTTTATTCGCGCCTCCATCACTCAGGTGAGCAGCTGTCAAACTAGCGGCTCCCGGAGCTACACAGGCTAACGAGCTAGCGCCCGCCTTAATTCACCTGAAGTAAGAGTTTCCTGCAGTTTCAGCGGACTCCACAGCACGTATAACATGATCAGCACCATGCCGAACCATATGAAGCACACATAAGTCCATGACCAAGAGAGCCAAGACTTCAGTTTCTCTGTGAATCTGAGAGTTTGGGGATTACTGCCGGTGGAGTCCTCCATGTTTCTCCGGATGTCTGTAAACAGACGAGTCACGTGACCAGGAAGCCCGTGTCCTAGAATAAAATAAAATAAAATAAAGTAAAATATGTAAAATAAAATAAAGTAAAATGAAGTAAAATAAAATAAAATAAAGTAAAATGAAGTAAAATAAAATAAAATGACTAGTGCACCTTTTAGGTGCACTAATGATTAAGGAACCCTAAATGACAAATATAATCATGTCAACTATAGTGTAGCATAGCTGATAGAATATATACAAACAAATTGTAAATGTATTCATCTTACAACAAATATTAGGTCTCCAGACATGTTAATGTTTAGAAAACACTTTCAGTTACACTTTCTTTGAAATGAGTTCTAAGAATGTCCATTTATGCACTGATAAATAGTCTAAAACCATAAAATAATTTATAAACATGCCAAAAAGTAATATTCTCCCACGTCAATAATAATAAAATAACTTGTGCGCCCTTGTGGTGCACTATTGATTTTAGGGAACTTAAGGAAACCTAAATGACAAATATAACCATGTCAACTACAGCGTAGCATAACTGATAAAATATATACAAACACAAATTGTAAATGTATACATCTTGCAACAAATATTAGGTTAGGTTAATGTTTAGAAAACACTTTCAGTTACACTTTCTTTGAAATGTGTTCTAAGAGTTTATGCACTGATAAATAGTCTAAAACCATAAAATAATTTATAAACATGCCAGAAAGTAATATTCCCCCACGTTAATAAAATAAAATAAAATAAAATAAAATAAAATAAAATAACTTGTGCGCCCTTGTGGTGTACTAGGGATTTTAGGGAACTTAAGGAAACCTAAATGACAAATATAACCATGTCAACTACAGTGTAGCATAACTGATAAAATATATACAAACACAAATTGTAAATGTATTCATCTTAAAACAAATATTAGGTCTCTAGACATGTTAATGTTTAGAAAACACTTTCAGTTACACTTTCTTTGAAATGTGTTCTAAGAGTTTCCATTTATGCACTGATAAATAGTCTAAAACCATAAAATAATTTATAAACATTCCAAAAAGTAATATTATCTCACGTTAATAAAACAAAATAAAATAAAATAAAATAACTTGTGCGCCCTTGTGTTGCACTAGGGATTTTAGGGAACTTAAGGAAACCTAAATGACAAATATAACCATGTCAACTACAGCGTAGCATAGCTGATAAAATATATACAAACACAAATTGTAAATGTATACATCTTACAACAAATATTAGGTCTCCAGACATGTTAATGTTTATAAAACACTTCCAGTTACGCTTTCTTTGAAATTAGTTCTAAGAATGTCCTTTTATGCACTGATAAATAGTCTAAAACCATAAAATAATTTATAAACATGCCAAAAAGTAATATTCTCCCACGTTGAAGGAATAGTAACCAATTAGACATATTTAAAAACTTACAGTATGGAAATATTGCACAGTAGGTCTATAATATTTGTGTACTTTAATTTACAAATCCGTGAGAGAGAGAGAGAGAGAGAGAGAGAGAGAGAGAGAGAGAGAGAGAGAGAGAGAGAGAGAGAGAGAGAGAGAGAGAGAGAGAGAGAGAGAGAGAGAGAGAGAGAGCAGCATTCTCCACCTGGTCATTGCAGCTTGCACTACTATTTTTGGCCACTAAGTGGCGCCATTACACCATAAAACCAACATCACATCTGTTCCCGTCAGCAGACTGCAGATGGAGACAATTGAGCTGTGCCGTTTCCTGGTTGTCTCCAGTTTAACAAAACATTTTTGGAAAATTGTTTTTTAGGTCTTTAAGTGTGTTTTTCCTTTACACTAATCACAATCTATAAATTATTCATATAACAATTCTGACCGGCCTTATCCAAAGTATAGTGTTGGAATCAAATGTTATGGCTTTGTTCTGCTGCCCAGTCATCGAAAAGTCTGTAATTTAAACTCTTGATTTATTTTTTTATCGAGATGTACAAATACTTAATTCAGAGAGATTGTTTCCCCTGAAATGAAAGTATATTTTGGAATGTCTATATCCTCTAGTACTTTCTCACCTTGAGTGATTAACTCACATCTCCAAATAGGGCAGGAATAAATATGATTTGTAGGAATGCTTTCTAGTTGGAGGTTACAGCCAGTGAATGACAGAGAGCCAGATTTGGTCATACTCACACATGCCCTTGGGTGTTTTCTGCCTGATGCTGATGGACAAGAACACACGGGGTTAAAGGCCTGTCATATAAATCAGGTACAATCACTTTAGAGGTGAAAACATGCATGATGCCTCTGACAGCAGAGGAAGAGTGGTAAGGAAGGAAAGGAATTATAAAGAGGAACGGAAAAGGAACAAGACAGGTGTGCAGAAGTTATCTGGAGTCTTCAACATGGCCTGCCTCGCTGAATGCATTTTCAGATGAAATTATATTTCCAGACGACCTCTGCTTGGTGACTCATTCACTGATAAGACTTACATGAAGCCTCCCGATAGAGTTAATCTCTTCTTTTAGACTGCATCCCTTGTATTGGTTAACCTCCTAAGACCTGGCATACACATACGTGAAGATCACATGTTTCGTTGTATTTGTCATTATATTTAATTGCTTAACAGTCTTAGGAGGTCCGATATCAGCATACTGTCAGTCCAATAACATATGTATTTTGATTAATATATGGATGTATGTATGTTGCACAATTCGAGCATTCATCACACACAATGACAAATTATTAAAAAAGGATTTACCAAACCAAACACAAACTTTAATTTCAGTAAAGCTAGAAAAAACAATGTTAACATACAATTGTACACAAAAAAACCTTCCATGGTGCAAAATGTGGCATAACCTGCACACGGTCATCCCTTGTGCAGCCATGCTGAAGCAATAACTCATCATTTTGCAGTCACCTGTATACTTAAGGTTCATTTACAATTTCACATCTGGTATCCATCCAGCTATTCAGGACTTCATGTTCTGTTTATGTAGTTTCTTTCTCTTCGCTCCCTAAAGCTTTTAAGAGTCCTCTAATCATACATAATTAATCCGGGTTTTCACTTAAATGCATTGCATTTCTCACTCTGAGTACCTATTACTTAGGAAGAAGAAAAAAAAGAGGCAATATAGAACATTTATTAATGCTAACATTGTTTTGCATAACAAATTTCAGTTAAATCTGCTAAATGTCTGGTGTTTTGACGTAGTGTAAGCAGAAATTGTAATACAGTGTACTTTCAATGAGCAACAAAGTTTGTTTTGAGGTCTATGGCACACAGAATGTGTCTGCTGCATTTGGTGGTCTTTGCTGATGGAAAAATTCAAACTGTATGAAACTGCTTCTCGTCTCCCACACTGCTTTCTCTCTTTGAGTTTATATTACTTGTCTCCATTAAGGGACTATCCCCCTTCAACTCATTTCTCTAGAAACACTTCATTTTAAGAAATGCATGTTCTTTTTTTGCACCACAAGACCATGTTTTACCACATCTGAAAGCAATGGCGCCGCAGAAAAATGACTTCCTCCATGACAGGTCCAGAGGCCACGAAGCAGCATTTCAAAAATTGTCTCTATAAATCTATGAGGCCAAGTGAACACCCCGAGATCTGCACAACTGTCCTATAAGACTTCTGATTCATTAAATATGTTACAGCACTTTTTCAATATAGTAATTAAGTAGAACGTTCAATAAAACTAACAAAGCTTTAAAAGATACACAAGGAACATGGGACTTAATACACAAAATATGTAACAGAAGCCTAAGTACAGTTAGCTGTCTCTCATCAAATGCACAAGTCGGCTATTTCCCCTTCATTCTACTCCAGCCAATCGTAAGTTCAAATGCAAGAGACAGAGATGAATAATACATAAGACTTACATGAATGCACTCATGGCCTTTTTTTTAGTAAAAGCAAAACCAAGGTGCACAGATTAAGAGAAAAAAATTTGGGCAGCATGTCAATGGCTATAGGGGCTTAAAAGGTATTATAGTTATAGTACTCTGTTTGCTGTTCTGCAACAAAAAAGAATAAGAAATTAGAGGTATGTGTGTGAATCAATCCATGTTTTTTTTGTTGGTTGTGCTCTTTTTTAAAAAGCATGATGTCATAGCAAGTTAAGGAAATGTGTTTTTCTCTCATCCCCTTTTCACAAGGACAGTTTTACAATTTAAATATTTAACAATATAAGTACAATATGAATATAATCCCAGCATAGACAAACATTGGAGCAAAAACTGCTCCAAAAAAATAAAAATTTAAAAATCCACTAAAGATGCATTTTCATCCTCAAATGAGCTTTTTGAATCATCTTGATGCTGTCACTGAGTAAAAAAAGAAAAACACACATTTGAAATCAAATCAATAAGGTTTCGTTCCAGGTATTTGCATTTGAAGCCACATCCCTTATTAATGTCATTGTTAATGCAGCTGTTGATCATTGTTGAGGCATGTTAAAACCTTAACATTATGGCACTGTGAGGATATACGCATGCGTTTTACTGCAAGTGCCGATGCTAGCACGATATTACTCCCATAGTGACAGTATTTTGATGTTTGGCAGGTAATTTTATTAAATAACAGCTCTCATGTCATATTTCTGTTTACCTTTAGAAACCCTACCATGCATAATTTTGCACATGTGGAGGTGCACTCACGAACCCTTTTCAAGGGAGTTTGTGTCAGGTATTTTCTCTGAAAATACCTGAATCCTCGTGGTGCATTCGCAGACCTTGATGAGCTCTGACTGGGAGCATGTGGAAGAACATGACTACACCGCAGCCTGTGGTTTATAGCCTCCATCTCAGTCAGTGGGGCTTAATTGCAGTAACTTCTCTTGAGAATTATGCAACCTTTATGCAGTGGTTTTGAAGATGACTCACAGAAAAAAACTAATTTTAGAGAGGTTTGAGCTTAAACTTGACCTTCAAGGAGACAATTATAAAACGTGAAAGAGACTGATACAGACAGAGAAAGATGCACACTCAGCTGCATGATGATAGCTGCGCGCTCAGTCTCAGTGGAAAAAGGAAAAGAGGGTGGGCCCTGAATTTAGAAGTAATGCTTTAGATATGCTTGACATCATTTGTGCTATTGCATAGTTATTGACTGCTCACTGGTTCTGCAACACTTCATGCTCACCTAATAGTTTATGTGGTGTTTTGAATTTAGTAAAATTTAGCGGGTCTGCCAGACCTTAAGTGAGAGTAATTCCAGACAGATGTGAAAAGACCAACCCCCACCCACACTGCACATGTTAAGTAGCTGAAAAAAGAAATGAAACTGCAATAAAGCAACCTGAATAACTGAAAAAAATATGCCCTCCCTCCAAATAAAATACATCATATATCAGTCAGAGGCCAGAAAAGGTTGCAGGTTGGAGCTTGTTAATTCTTCTTAAAAAAAAAAAAAAAAGAAATCTTCACTGGGCTTTTAAATAAATATTTTCCCCAAACAACCAGTGGAGCCAGAAACACTTAGTTCATGAGTTCATCATCATTATTTTTTTATTGTTACCAAGTTATGTAAAAAAAACACACAAATAATGAGAGGTAAAAGGAACTGCACACACACACACACACGCACACACACACACACACACACACACACACACCTCACATGTCAGAGGGTAAAAGGTTCAACGTGTCGACAGGAGAATATTGTACCCACATGATCCAGATCTGGAAGTATGATTTACAGACTGAACTCATCTTTGTTTTTCTTCATCCTTAAACAGTCATGATCTCAATATTGTCAGTTATCCAATTAAATCCAATTCAGTTCAATTCTATTCAATAAAAAGTTAATATTCCCTTAAGGGAAACTACAAATTGCAGTAACTGTCAGTATTTAAGTCTCTTTAAAGAGTGATTGTAGATGGTTATAGCTGCAGGCAGGAAGGATCTCCTGTGGATATCTTTGTTGATTTAGGATTATGCTGTTGCATCAGTGTGTTCTGATGAGGATGCTCCGTGTTGTCCATTATGTTTTTCATTTTATGAAGCATCATTCTTTGCACAATCAGCTCCAGAGGCTCCTGAAACAGTCTCAACAACAGAGCCAGCGTTCTTTATCGGTTAGTTCTGTTTTATTTTAAATCACCGGCTCTCATGCTGCAGATGAGATTACTCTCCAAAATAGACTTATAGAAGATATACAACATTCGCTGCAAACACTTGAGGACCTAAGCTTCCTCAAGAATAGTCTGCTCTGTCACTTCCCATAGACAGCATCAACGTTGCATCTCCAGTCCAGTCCGTTGTCCGGGTGAACATTAAGGTATTTATACTCCACCATCTCCACCTCTTCTCCTACGATGGAAACAATGTTTGACTCAATGCTGCTCCTTGTTCACACTGAAGAAGATTGTTCCAACACCATACAACTAAGTAGTTCACCAGTGCTCTGTGCTCATTCTCCTGTCCCTCACTGATACACCCCGTAATTAAGTATTTCTGCACACGACAGGGCTTGAACTGGAGCTCTGAGCGAGTGAGGAGTGAAGAGAAATAGTGCCTCGTTGCTGCTGACCACCTGGTCAGACACACAACCCTTCAGCCGCACAATAAAACCACAATTCATTCATAATTCGGGGCGTCTTATTTATTTATTGAGTGACAGCTGGCTATGGTTAACGGCTAGCTGTCATCACTTTAGCCACTTAGTACTTCTTTGACTTAAGTTCTGAACTGTGATTTAAGACCTAAAGGTGCATAACCATTGTTAATTTAAAAGGTTATATTTGTTGGGCTGGGCTGGCGTGGAAGAGTCTGTGATTAAAGCCTAGCAACAAGCAGCAGCTAGCGACTAGCCAGACGGCTGCACGGTGCCTCCTTAGTCTGAGCTGGATGGTTAAATTCCACTCAGTTCAGATTTTGCAATCAAAACAATATCTGAAACGACATGATAAATCTGAATGATGATGTTAATTACTTTTACAGGTTAGCACGAGCTAAGCTAGGCTAGAATAGTTGACTAGTACTAACTGAGCTAAGCTTGGGCGTGTTCCAAAAACCTGTGGGTGACGTCACTTAGGGTTTGTCAGGTTCTGTTCCAACAGCATTAAGCTCTAAACCTCCTATAATACTGAACAAAAATACCTAATATTCCTAAAGTGCTTATGAAATCATTTTACACAGCATGTATGGGTTTTAATGGGGACCTATTATGAAAAACATCTTTTTTCTTGCTTTAACATATATAAAGTGGTCTCCCCTAAGCCTGCCAACTCAGAGAAGGAGGAAAGCAACCAAATTCTGCAGGGTCTGTACAGCCGCCCGGATGAGCCGTCCAGTGTGATGTGGATCTACGAGCCGTTCAGATTCTGCTCACTTTCGTTACGTAACCAAAACGCAAACCATGCCTACAACTAAACACCGTATCCTAACTGCATGCGAGCGTCCGACTATCGCGTCGCACTGCGTGACATCGGACGCTCTCTGTCCATCTCCCTCCAGCCAGCTGCCACTTAATTGAGGTTTTTGTGGTGAAATGAGGAGGTATCATAGAGATAACTTCTCATTTCAACTAACAGGATCAGCCGTTCCTCATCCGTGACTGTTTCCTACAGCGCTTTCAACCGGCTTTCAACGCGAGCGTCAGGAAGAAAATAGAAGCAGGGCTGTGCGCCGCGTCGCGGTGTGCGCCGTGTTGCGCTGCGCAGCGTTGCGCTGCGCAGCGTCGCTCGCGGCCAGTTATCCAATAAAAAATAAAGCAATGGAATTGATTTTGTCGCTGACACTCGCTCGCATCGCATGCAGTTAGGACACGGTAACTCCGCCTGTCATTACCCGATGTGAGTCGCTACCCGATTTGAGTCACACATGCGCAGTCGCGTCCAACAACAGGGAATGTTATGCTATATAAGGGTATTGATGCAAAAAAATGTTATATTATTTTTAGCAAAAATAGCATGATAGCCAAATTACCTTTCAAGATGTAATTACTCATAGAATGAGTAATCTTCCATTTGTCAGCTTTTCCCAAACTGGGATGAAACTTTCCGGATTCCATGTAGGCATGGAGCTGATGGAAAAAATTAAAGTAGCTCATTTTAATCAATAATCGGGTAATGACAACACTCTCTAGTTCTCCACTGACTGACTGATTTCCTGCTGAAATGCACATGTTGGACGCGACTGTGTGTGACTCAAATCGGGTAATGACACCGCCGGCCGGAGCTTCCGCCATTTTTTCATAGCGGTGTATCGTCTCATTCAGGCAGCCAATCAGCACAGAGCCTCATTATCATAGCCCCGCCCACTCAGAATCCCGCATAGATAATGAGGTTAGAGAATGGGAAGATAAACACATGGTTTAGAGGCTGAATGTCTCATTTATTTAGCAAAAACAATCAAAAAGTTGTTTTTAAGACATTCAAGGCCTGTTTAAAATAGGTATTAGATGCCATAATAGGTCCCCTTTAAGTTGGTCATTTGTTACATTTAAGCACAAACTGCGCTGATTCTCTCAGCACAAGAGGATGGCATGAAAGACGGCTGCTGGATACCGCTGTAAAACAAAAACACCAAATTGAACCCCAGCTAGTTTCACTGCAGTGTGCCTGACCTTTTACAGCGAAACGAGACTTGTTAGTGTCACCTGGAGAAAACCCTGCTGATTAACGTGGCTATTTCCCCGTCCCCGACGTCGCTGCAAATCAGCGTTACCTGGCCACTGGTATTTATACTGGTTGAATACTGGATCAGATGTTAGGAACAGCCAGATTTAAACTGACAGCAGGAGGGAGGGGAGGTTACCTCTCATATTCGTGAGAGTCTTTTTACATGAAACTAAAATCTGGGGCACAGTAAAGATCACCCTCTTCAAGTCTGGAGATAAAATCTCTTTGAAGACTCTGTGAGCAAAATGAGTCTCTCTTGCTTGGTGTCATAAAATATTACTTTTGTGATTTGAAAGCACAGACTTTTAAAAGGTTTGGTTTCTCTTACATAAAAAATATGAACAGTAGATTAAACAGTGGGCATGAACATACCTGTATTACACAGTTTGGTTATAAACAACAAGATGGCAAACAATTTTGACTATGGACTAAAAGGAAAATTAACGCCATGTGACACTTTTAATGCAATCTTCAAATGTACAGAAAATGTGACCCACTTTCACAAAGCTAAATGTATTTCACATCTGTTCCTATGCAATATATATGAATGCAGATTATTATTCCTCAATACGAGCTATGCACCGTAAAGGTAATGTCAGCCAAGTGTGCAGTAATATGTTCTCTAGACTGACCCCTCACATGATCAAGCAATAATAAATATCACGATTGTCCTGGCAGGGTCTCTGGAACCTCTCATGAAATGCTTTGTGAGTCTCTGACCATGTGGCTTAAAGACTAATAATAACCCTGATTAGCTCCATCTGAGCTTCACAAAGCTGCAGCCTATTAAAAAAAAGTGCAGAATGTTTAACATTTTCTTTCAGGGGGGGGGGAAAGTATATATGGTGTCTTTGAAGTTATTTTTTCCTTCTCCGGTGCACATTTTGTGATTCGCAGAGGCTGTTCATTACCAAATTCCTTGCCATCTGTGTAAATGTGATACCTCTTCTTAGTACAATGAACTGGAAATGGAAGCTGTGTTTCATATAATCCCCAAATCCATCCAACTCTCACATCCTATCATGCAAATTTGGTACAGTTTGAAGAGAATCCAGTCTCCCAACCATATGCTTGAGCCATGCAAAAGATACAACAATTTATTATGCATGCATTGCAGCAGGCTTATGGTAATAAGGTATTAAATTAGCACTGGACATTATTGCTCTTCTATATCACTTCAGTTGAAAAGATTTTCAAACGACTCAAAAAATGAAAAAGGATGAGATTTCTTAAAATGATTTAGTAACAAGATTTACCTGTAATTTTATTTGATAAGAATACATTTTACAATTAAGATAAATACTGCTGAAATCACTGAGTTTTACCATAGTGTCTGTATTAGCTCTGATATAGAATCATTTTTTCCATCACCAGGAACTACTTATACAGCCACAATTCGAAAAGAAGTTGGGACCATATATAAAGTGTAAATTAAAACAGAATGCATTGAGTTGTAAATCTCATAAATTGCCTTTTATTCATATTCACTTTAGTTTTTCACATTCACATTAAATGTGATTAAAAATATCATTTAAATCTGATTTAACATGTCTTAAAAAAGTTGAGACAGGTGAAACAAAAGGCTGTGAAAATATGTGTTGCTAAAACGAGTCCCGTGGTGGAATATGTTAAGACTAATTAATTTAATTGGCGACATGACAGTTGGGAGGGAAAAAAAGTCGCTCCAAAATAGAGGTGGGAAAGTGGGAAGCAAATTTTGAATAACATTTTTTCAGCATAAAATTGTAAAGACTTTGAATATGTCATCATCTGTAGTAAATAATATCATAAGATCCTGAGAATTTAGAGCTTTTACACATGGGATAAGGCTGAAAATCAGTGTTGGATCCTTGCGATCCGTGGGCCCTCAGGCAGCCCTCAGGCACTGCATTAAAATAGGAATGACTCTGTAATGGAAATCACTGCATAAGGTTCAGGAACATTTATGGAAATCATCTTCTAAGAACACAGTTCACCCTGCAGCCCGTAAACGGGAGGTTAGAATTTTAGCAAAGAAGAAGCCATTTGTGATGATGATCGAGAAAACATCAGCATTTTCTCTGACCCGAAGTTCATACACTGTAAAATGTACAGGGGCAAAACTGCTAAACTGCCCTGTTGGCAGACAAACTGACATTTGACAATCTTTTTGGAAACCACGGACACTGCTATGCCTGAGTAAAGAGGAGAAAGACCATCCAGCTTGTTATCAACTCTCAGTTCACAAGTCTGCATCTCTGATTGTGTGGGGGTCCTTTAGTGCCAGCTTGCACATCTTGCACAGCTTTTTTGAGAAATGTTCCTACTATAAAATTCTACATCACCTTGTTTTTTTTTCTTGAGATTGTACATTTCCTCAGTTTCAACAATTTATGTTATCTATTATGAATAAAATATGGATTTATGATATTACAAATCATTGTATTTCATTCTTATGTCCTAGCTTCTTTGGAATTGGGGTAGAACATATTCACAAGAGGTTGTTTGGTAAACCCGGGCAGCTACCATTCCTGCAATTAAACCAGGTGACCCGTCCTAGGCTTTTTGGGAGTTGGGTCTTATAGAGACAGAAAAAAAACAAAGCGCTTGAGGTGCAACAAGGCGCTGCAGCAATGTAAGTAAGAGAAAAATACTGCTATGCTCTCTGATCATTAAAGCATGGAAACTTCTGCTAGTAAACCTCCTTTGTAGTGCAGACTGAATGACTGCATCTCCTGCAGTTTAAATATAGAATGAGGTTATGGCAACGTAAACACACATATATAACTACCATGTAGCTGTTTCATATCAGAAACATGCACTTTCAGGCTGTTCCCAGTTATTTTGTTGGGGGAAAAAAGTAATAAACAACATCTCTGATGGGTAGCATCAAAGCAAACAAAAAGCACTCAACTTTTCCTTAAATAAAGTTTGTCCTCCACATGTGGACATTTGAACATTCAACAACTACCGACTTATAAATGACCAACCAGTGCTGTTTAAATATATGAGTCTGTTAGGTCTAACAGTTTAAAAACAGCCATGAAGTAAAATCCTGTTTAAGTACATACAGAAAAAAAATCTGCAAATCCTTTTAAAATTAATTATTTATAATTATGTACTCTTTTCCAGTGACAGCAGGTGTTCCCCAGGGTTATGTCCTTGGTCCACTTTTTTTTCATAATTAATTTACTCCCTTTTGGCCATCTTCTGTAAATTTAACATCAACTGTTATACTGATAACACCCAGCTCTATGTGTCCACCAAACCCTCTTCACCCCTTCCACCCACCTGTCTCGTGGAATTCCTCACAGATGTTAAATCCTAGTTTTCCATTTCATAAAACACAACAGAAAAAAAACCCGGAGGTTCTGGTTATTAGTTCTAAATGTACTTTTACAAAATTTGAAATCTGTTCCATCACAGTTGACGACTTGACTGTTTCTCCTTCCTCACAAGCAGAGAGCCTGGGTGTCATCCTTGACAGCATTCTCTCATTTACATCACATATCAATAACATCACTCGCTCTGCTTACTTTCACCTCTGAAACATCAACCACCCGCTGCTTTCACCTACAAATGTTGCTACTTTGGTTCATGCTCTAGTTACTTTTTGTCTTACTGTCCCTTTTTCTCTAGTCTCCCTTTCAATTCCATCAACAAACTTCAAAACTTCAACTAGTCCAAAACTCTCTCAGGTCATCGTCCTCCATCCAGCTCCCAGTTCTTTCTGCTTGTACGGTCACCATGGGCTCCACATCCTTCAGCTGCTCTGCCCCTCGTCTCTGGAATTCTCTCCCACATCACAAATGGAGTACTGACTCTTTTCAGACTTTTAAAGCCCTACCGAAGACACATCTTTATAGTTTTATTTTTGTAGTTTTCTTTGTCATTGCTTTATTGTTTTGATGTTTTATGTTGCATTGTCCTGTGTGATTATTTTCTTGTACAGTGACCTTGGGTAGCGTGAAACAGGCTTTTAAATAAAATTTATCATAATAATAATAATAATAATAATAATAATAATAATAATAATAATAATAATAATAATAATAATAATAATATTTATTATTATTATTATTATTATTATTATTATTATTATTATTATTATTATTATTATTATGATTATTATTATTATTATTATTATTATTATTATTATTATTATTATTATTGCTGTTTTCTGAATGCAGGGATAATAATCTGGATAGAATTTGAATGGACTGGATAACAGTATGTGGTAATTGTAACAAATGTGATTTAATTGAAATATGGTTGAATTTAAATCGTCTGTATTTTGTTGGACTTGCATTCAGACTGCTTACATTCTCTGAGTGAATAGAAACTATATAAACAAAAGGAGTCAAATTTGATTGTGCTTATTATTTTTTTCTTTAGATTGTTAGCATTGCATTATAGTATGTATAAATCTTGAATAATAAGTAAAATCTAAAGCATTCCATGCTCTTGTTTTATCAGTTTGGATGTTTCTTCATAAAAAATAAATACAATAAAAATAAAGAAAGATATCTCACTGCATCTGAGGTATATTTCTGACAGTGAAAAAATCCTTTCAAAATATAATATTGCTCAACATGTTTTGTTTTTGGTCATATATTCTGTGCATCATATACAAGCAAGTCGCACTTCACTGAAACAGGTTAATGTAGGATAATAGAAAATACTTCTTTTGTCATGCTGCAAAAAGGGTAGAGGAAAAAAAGTTGAACTAAAATGAACCTGTTATGAATATAAGGCACCCAACATTGATAATACTGAAACTTAGACTGTTTAGGATGTGGAAAGACATAGAAGTGTGAGTTTTCAAGTTTCACATTTCACCTCTAACTCTCAGTATTTTATTAGGGGAAGGGGGTTTTGGTGTTTCTCCTGGCATGCAGTACCACGCTCTGAGCTCTTCACTTATTCAGAGATTACGGCAGACAAATTTACTTTAGTGTGGAAAGCACAACATATCTGCAGTCGTGTTGCAGTGCACATAATCTGCTGGGCTGCGTCACAGTGGATTGATCAGTGGAGCATCTGTATAAGCAGTACATATGCCGACATGCTTACTGTACTTTATACAACCAGGTTTTGTTCAGTGTGAAGCTACTAACGTGTCATTTTATTGTGTGAATGTGCAAAATGTGAGAAAACACCCACACGCGCCTCAAAATGTATGTGCTTGTTTTTCACCAGGGTTATCAACGGCCTTACAGTTGCAGTTTCCCGTGGCACAGATACAGTGTGAACCAGTGCAACCCAGTTTTTTTAATTATACTAAATGGCTTACACTTGTGGAGTCTTTTAACTTTCATGCACGCGTTTGTATGTAAATGATCATCTACAGCCGGCGCTGCCAACATTACTGTTGTTGATTACCGTATATTATTGCAAATTTGTAACATACTAAGCCATACATTTTGCACAGGAATACTGTATATAAAT
Organism: Cololabis saira; assembly: GCF_033807715.1. NCBI lineage: Eukaryota > Metazoa > Chordata > Actinopteri > Beloniformes > Belonidae > Cololabis > Cololabis saira. The sequence continues at coordinate 11,666,864 of NC_084594.1, forward strand.
TGTCTGTATGGTTTTGACTAATCAGTCACAAAGGGAATGTTTGTGCTACAGCTGTTACTTGGTATAATAGATAGAGTTGGCTGTTTTGTGTTAGATGATCTGCACGTGTGACAGAGCACAATGTAAGCTGTGACACCCATTACTCTCTGTAACCGCGAATGATTGAACTGTCTTTTTCTCTTAATTGCATTGTGTTCTGTGAGATTAAATTTAAACACTAATAAACGTTTTTTAATGACTTATTAATGTCTCGCACCTTGCCAAGAATCATCGTCTTCCTCTGCTAATTATAATCTGTCCAATTAATCATGCAAAAGGTAATTAGCATAGTTTGATTTGCAGTAAAGCCACTCTGAGCCCATAAGGGGATTAAAAGAGCTATTGTTTCTCAATACAAACAGAAAATTAGTCAAGGGTGGCACTCGCATGATGCTGAAGTGAAATGAAACACAATACAAAGAAGAATATTCAGCTGTGCTGCTCTTTCGGGGAGTGACAGGCGTAATTTTACTAAGGGCAAATGTGTTTTGCAAGCCAACGAAGATGACTGACTGCGGCTGCATGAGAGGTCTGTGCAGTGTCCTGGAGATTTAAAGAAAGAAAGGCCATTTTCTAACACTCACACACACAAAGAGGCGCTTATTCTTTTGGATACAGAAGCTTTCAGCGGTTTCCTGCTGCAGTATGCAAATACACATGCGCCGATTGCTCTCTGTACATGCAGGTCCTTCTCCTGTCAAATCAGCGCTCAATGATTCTGATTCCATAATGATGACGAAAACCTCTTTACAGCATACTCATACATTTATACAACCTTGGAGTTTTACAAAGAAAAGAGTGCAAAAGATGGATACAGTACTGAATTCACAAAAAGGTCAACCAAGTGTGGATAGAAATAAATACGTCTACTATTACTTACAACATAAAAAAGTACTAGATGGTACCAAGTATTGTACACTACTAAAAAGACAATTTGTAATGATAAATACATTGATATGTTAAAGTACCTTCAAACCAAGGTTTTTAATTAGCTACAATATCTCTGCCAGAGAAGAGGTTCCACCTCCTCACAGAAATTATTTTTGCTACATCTTTTTGGCTCCTGATATCATCCCATCATGAAGGAAACCATCATCAACAACCGCTTGAACAAATAAAACACCTGCTATTTATGAAACAAAGACAATATAGAGTCATATTGAACGGTAGAATCATAGCACAGCTCTCAATCGCCCACCAAGCAAACTACCTTAATTGAATTAGGCCTAAATAAAAAGTAAACGTATCACCATACTTGAAAATATTGTATTTTAGTTTGGTATTTTTAAGACAGTGATCTGAAATTATTGAGAACTGCTTTAGCAAGAAAGTATGTACAAATCTTGGTTTCTTGAAGAGTTATTTGTGGACAAAAAAATTAAATGTTATAATCAAGTTACTGGAAATCAATTGATAAGTTCAAAGTTTGAAGTTAATAAGAGTGTAAATAGTATATAAAAAGTGCGTAAATAGCTTATTTTGATCAAATATACTTCTGTGAATGTGGCAGCAACAAACTAGGTACTTCTCTCTGCGTTTTGTCAAGGTAATGGTTTGATAGAGATCAACAAACATTACTTCACAATTCTCTGGGCATACTGTAACTTCTTTTTACTTATTTTTTTTTCCCCAATATGTTCAAATTAAGGGGAAACTTAAACTATGCATATCACTGTGAACACTAGTTTCCTGTACATTTTAGGACGATTAGGAAAAAGAAAGTCACGTCCATGTGTCATATTCATTATCACCGGATCATTTCAAGCGACTTGATGAGTAATAGGTTTTTCCATTCATGTAGATTTTAGTAATTCCAAGAAAATGTATTACAGCAATATAGTTGGAAAAATAGCATGCGCTTCACATGCCATGATTAGTTTATCCACACACAACACTGGCAGATGATGTAAAAACACAAACTATCAAAGGATTTTTGGCATATGCTCACTCAGTTTATGAATGTGTTTTTTCTTTCAAGCGAACAGTTTTTTTTCTCTTTTTACAAAAAGAAAGCATTCCAAGAATAATTTATAGACACTGAAAACTGACTGGTATTTGTCTGTTTTGGGTAGATTTAGATACAGTACTGTATTATAGTAAGAGCATGGACATGCTGCAATACTGCTTGCTAGTGTGACTGGTAATAAACAATAGTGAACATCAAATCCTAAAAGTAATTAACAGTTTTAAATTGGACGATATAAAGCAGCACATAGATTTTTCTTAATATATTATTTTTCTAGGACTGGATCCAACTATGTCTTGATAATTGTTTTTAGGTGGACATCCAACAACCGACCAACTGCAGCGCTCAGCGCTCACTAAGGACCATGAATGTCACCTGCAGCAATGCTTCAGTTAACCGTCGCTGTTTAAGAGATGACTGCATGCCAGAGACCTTCGCTCTATGGTAACTCGCAAAGGCTAGAAACAAGGCAATTGGACTTCCTTTTCTTTTTTTCTTTAGATGTTTTCCTTTTTTATCAGTTTGAACTGATGACACCTGCTGGATAGAAGGTGACGGTTACCGTCAGAGGTGTCAAGTAACGAAGTACAAATACTTTGTTGCCTTACTTAAGTAGAAATTTTGGTTATCTATACTTCACTGGAGTAATTATTTTTCTGACGACTTTTTACTTTTACTCCTTACATTTTCACGCAATTATCTGTACTTTTTACTCCTTACATTTTAAAAACAGCCTCGTTACTCTATTTCATTTCGGCCTTTAAAAAAAAACTATCCAGTTAAATTGCTCCATCCGGATAGAGTGAATTTGGTTGTGGTTGTTTCAGATGTTCTTGTCCAGTTTTGTTCTTACATCCGTTCCCTCAGATTCCTGCAACTAAACTTAGATGTACATTCAAATAAAGGTTAGGATAAATGATAACATGCCTCTGAAGTTTGACTTTTTGCACCATTACAATACTTATAGGCAACTAGTCATCATATCTCCTGCTCTCTGAAACACATGTTAATGCTCAATAGTACACTTATATGGTTCTTTAATATATTTGCATTATACTAAGATACATTCATTTTCAATGGCTTTTGTCCTTAATGGCTTTTTTCCCCCTTACATTACTTTTACTTTTATACTTTAAGTAGTTTTGAAACCAGTACTTTTATACTTTTACTTGAGTAAAAAACTTGAGTTGATACTTCAATTTCTTCAGGAGTATTTTTAAACTCTAGTATTGACTCTGTACACCAGTGCGGCATACTTAAAATGACAAGTGATGACCAGTTGGCAAATTTGAAACTCCTTACTCGTCACCTTTATTCCTTGAACAGGAGTATTTTTTTTCACTGGCATACCAGTTGCTTTCCACCCACTGCATTTCTGTTGCATGCTCCTCAGTCCTCAGTCTCGCACACATTAATGACTTGTTTGCTCTCAAGCAGTTCTCTCATTGATCTCGGGCCTGTTTACTCCTATGGGCCACACTTGTTTGGTGCATCATACTACGCAGCTCCAGTGGGGAGAGTACCCGTCTCTTATGTCACTCACAGAGAGCAAAGGAAGAGGTGACGACAAGATTCAAGAAAGTAATGATGGGACAAAAAAGAGTGATCAAGCAAGAGACCAAAGAAGAGTAAAAGCGACTTAATATCTGCACCTATAGGGAAAGTCTCCAAATGAAAGCGTAATTTCTACTTCTGTTAATCCGAATAACCAACCCAGTCTCACATAAAAACGTACCCTGCCTACGTTGGTCCAAAGTGCAAAAACCTAGAGGGGTTACAATAATAGCCCTTGAATTGTATAACTGTTACATTTTTCTGACTATTCGTTTTGCGTCCAAGTCACGTGACTTTCAAGATTCTGGCCGTAACAGAAAAAAAACATGGCGGACATTTCTCATTTTTTTGTGAAAAAAATCAATATTTTGAGCTAGTTTCTGCATAAAAATGCGTTTTGATTACATTTCTAGCAAGAAATATATATTTTACTTTCATAATATTCACTCAGTGAATGTACATAATCACTCGCTTGCTCGTTGTTGCAAAGTTTTTTCAGATCTCGCCAGAATAATGTGAAACTGCAACGTTTTCAACCTGATCGATCAGGTTGGGGAATTCCCTGGGCATCCCCTCCTTTTTGCACTTTGGACCAACGTAGGCAGGGGTACGTTTTAATGTGAGACGGGTTGGAATAACATACAGAACATGCCCCCTGTTGTTCAGCGTGAGGAACTGCCGTTTTTAAGGTTGGATTGATTGGATTCATGTTAATGTAACAATGCTAGCACTGCCAACTCATTACTGCCATTGGGGTAAAACTACTCTCATAACAGCCCACACGTTTAGCCTTTACAATGTGACTACATAGCCGAACAACAGAGAGAAGCTTGTTTTTTGAAAGCTTGACAGTTATTCGAATTGTGCTGCCCAGCATTGGACGTTAGCAGAGCTTATGCTTTCTCTGTGAAATCCACCGTACCAGTTGAAATTCTTCAATTGCGTGAAAGGGGAAATAACACATGAGACAGGATTTTGGCAACTTCATCAGAGATTACATGGGATCCCAGGGGAATGAATGCAGTGGAAACAAGGCGGAAACTACAACAGCTTCTTCCTGCTACTTTTACACACAAATCAACATGAAAACAAAGAAAAAATGTAGTTGTATCTTTTTTTGCACATCTACTGTTTAGATCAGTGTCTCCCAACTTGGGGTCCGGGCCTCCCCTGGGGGGGCGCCAGAGATCTCTGGGGGTGCGCGGAACTTTGTCTGCTATGAGGATATGCAGTTGTAAAAATTATATTTGCACATGTTAAATAAATAAAAAATCATAATAACACACCTAATGGAATATGTAATCCAAGTCTGTATAAACCCACTTAGTATTTTAAAATGACCAAAATATATTATATATAAATATACTGTATAAGTTATTTAGCAGGGTAAAAACTTAAAAACGTATAATTATATCATTATTCAACATTTAATCATACTACTACTCTGGCAGGTTGTTAAAGGAAAAATTGTAAAAAAAATTTGCTCTCATATTAAAAGAGACATTTTTCAGAAATTCAATTATTTTTTGTGCATATTTTACACATTGGTGACACAAAATGAAGGTGAGAAAGACAAAGTCAGATGTATACAGGGTAAAACAAAGAGAAATGTATCACAAAAACATAATTAAGGTTAATTTTTTCAATTAAAGATTTGTATCGAGTCACTTTACTCTTTTGCTGCTAGTACGTACGGGTCGGGGGGCCCGGCTGGTCTTAAGTAGGCGGGGCTCCAAGGAAAAAAGGTTGGGAACCACTGGTTTAGATCCAGAGGTGGACAGAGTACTCGACCCCAGTACTTGAGTAAGAGTACAAATACTACTGGTCAAAATTTACTCCGTTACAAGTAAAAGTAGCTCAGTCAAAATATTACTCGAGTAAGAGTAGAAAAGTACTTGCTTTTAAAGGTACTTAAGTATCCAAAAGTAAATGCTTTTAAATTTACTTTAAGTAAAAGTAAGAGTAAGAGTAAATTTCTTATTTTCCACATGAGTAAATTACTATATTTTTTAATTTTAATTTAATTTAATTTTTTAATTTTGTCTGTGGTTTGTCTGTGCCCTCGTTTTTTACTCGGTCGAACTCAAACATTGAGTTAATATCGGCCAAGGATTTTGTGAAAGTCCCTGCTCCGAGTCCGGCCCATTATCAGACTCAGACGACTCAGCGGATTGTCTTTCTTCTCCTGACGCAGGCGTAGCCATTGTTGCAGTTATGTCTTGACTTGTTGCGGCTCTGTCTTGACTTGTTGCGGCTCTGTCTTGACAAACGCAGGCTACTTTGGCGGTATCGTTTTGAGGAGGCTTGACGTATTTCCGCTTTACGTACATCCCAGTGGAGAGCGTGCACTGTGATAGGTCTCCTCCTTTGACAAAAACAGCTTGTGTCCAATAGGATTTTAGGGAAGAATAAAAAAAGAGCAGACATGAAAGTAACGAGTACTTTTCAGCCTTCCTAGAAATTTACTCGAGGAAAAGTAAAAATATTTGTCTTGGAAATGTATCAAGTAAGAGTAATACGTACCAATGAAATCTAATACTCAAGTAAAGTACAAATCCTCTGGATATGTACTTAAGTACAGTACTCAAGTAAATTTACTCCGTTACTGTCCACCACTGTTTAGATCTATAAATGTAATGTACAAATGTTAGCTAAAGCGGCGGAATGCATCATTTCTCCCTTCAAACTGAGATTGACTAAGTAGTGTAATTCGCTTCTGTGGGTGAAATACCTCTACGGTGTTTTCCAGCTCCACATCATTTCACTGGCTATCCACGAGTCCTCATCTTTGCGACCGGGCCCACTTGGCTTTAGCCCCCTGTGCTACTGATACCGTGATTGCTGTTTCACACACTTTCACATTTTCACTTCACGAGCACTGGAGGGACCTGCGCGGAGGAAGTGATGCTACTACTCAGACCTGTATGAGCAGCTTAAAACACTAACACTGTGGTTCGCTGACCTCAAAGGAAGGAAAGAGAGAAAAAGACAGAGAGACAGAGGCAGATGGAAACAAAGAGAAAAGAAAGGGAGTGACTGTTTGCAAGGTGGTCAGATGGTCTAAATGTCAGGTGGTGACAGTTTGGAGCACAAATGTCAAACTGGTGTAAAGATATTTTCGCACGAATGTGGCTTTGCTTCTCATGCATCTGTGAAACCCATAAGCATAACACAAGAAACAACACTGCGTTCGGTGGGTAAGTGCTTAAATAATCAGGTCAAAGGCAGTAGGAAGCCAAACCAGTGTGTGATTGAAATTGTAATGTGAACAGTGACGATCTAATAGCTGCTGCCAAAATATTTGATTTTTAAGTAAATTAGATCAGTAGCTGAAAAAACAAACAGTCTTGGTAAATGGAGCTTTGTCTGTAAGTCATGGCCATTAGCAGCCCTAGTTTGAGCTGCCTTGGGCTCTGTAATTAACTCTGCTCAAGCGCAGCTAAACATTTTTGACATTTTTCCTAGTCCAGAATTAACTGTCACAGCAGAGAGAGAAAGTAGCCATCTTGTCACATTGAGTTTATCTGTGGATTGTGAAACGTTGTCCTCTTCTGCTTCTCTCTCTCTCTCTCTCTCTCTCTCGCTCTCTTTCTCTCTCTCTCATCATTTGTCTTTCTTCCTCGCTGTTTTTTCTGTCCCTGTGACACAAATACTCACACTCTCTCAAGCTGGATCTCACACTGAGTAGCTTTTTCGTGAAGCTGATGAAAACTGGGACTGCACTTAATAGCATTAGGACGGGGCCGCCATTAGGTCACATTGCGCCATTAATTGCCACGCAAAGTGCATTTCTCACTTGTATACGTGGAGCAGAGGTCTGCAGCTCATCCAGACATGGTTGTAGATTGAAAACGTACTCTAAATGTTTTACTGCGGTTGTGCCGAGAAACGGAGAAGTGAGGAGGCAGGTGTGAATGGAAATGCCCAAGGTACCGTAAATGCGGCATGCTTATCAACTCCTATGCCATCCGGTAAATCCATTGTTTCCTGTAAATATTTATTTCTGTGACAGCACAAATACATTTGGTGCTTGTAGTTTAATTTGTAAGGTACAAGGGCTTACTGTGTTTTCATAATCACTCGTTTGCACGGCAAAGAAACACTTTATCAGCTCTTTATTGTGTTCATAATACATGAGAACACAGTAAAATCACTTGTTCTTACATTTAAACACAAGCAGGCACAAGTGCCACATATATAGATTGAATATAGCTGTCTATTCTGCCAATTTCTATATATAAATGTACAATTTTATACAGAAAACAGTGACAGATATTTCTGTTTTTACATTTACAAGTCAACATTTTATCATTATTGATAAATAAATAATAAATAATGTGCAATATCATTCACTGCAACCTGCAATATGTAAATACCCATCTGTAAATATCCGTCTGTTATTTTTTTATATACCAGTATTTCTTATTATTTATTTTTCTTCTTATTATAATTATTGTATATACCAGTTTACTGTTTATAGTGTGTCATACTGATATTATTACTGTGTTATTACTATTTCTATTGATGCCTGTTGTTTTTGCACTATCCCCTTTGCTGCTGTAAACTGCAAATTTCCCCTCTGTGGGACTATTAAAGGATTATCTTATTTTATCTTATCTTATCTTATCTTATCTTATCTTATCTTATCTTAAATATACAATAATCTGACTTTGTAACATGGAGCAAAAAGAAATTAAAATAAAACTGCCATTAATGGAAAGATTTCAAACTTTTTCATATTCTCAAGTGGTTAAATCCTCGTGCAGAACACAATGCAGTTGGAGGACAATATGCTGTCACAGAAATATCAAGCAGATGGTGAAACGAAAGTTGCCAATAAGTTTTTTTTTCCCCTCAGGATTTTAATGGTGGTGAGTGCATCTGAACTCAGACAACGCCCCCGCACAAATTACTCATAATTGACTATTTCTGCTAAGTTTCATTTATTGAGAACACTAAGTTTTCAATCTTTCAAATGTGCTGGATGGTCACAATGAGTCGGGGAGATTATGAAAACCACACGATAATGTCTGACGAGTTCAAATGAAATACCACCCAAGAAAAGCCACAAGTCAATAAGGTGCAAATTCCCCCCTGACGAACATGCATTAAACCCATCACTGCACGTTAGCATTTCAGTCATCCGCAGACCATTACTCGGTGTTGTAATTATACCGCGTATACCATATATTACTTTGAATGAAAGAATGCCAATTACAGTCCTTTCACTCTGTCTTTCTGTGTGTTGGCTGATGCCTCCATAAAAGCCTGTGATTAAATTACTCAGAGGAAAGCACTTACATTTTATATGACAAGCCCTGATACATCGCTCAGCTACGAATTCCCCAACCAGCAGCAAATCTTTGCAGAGACTGACTGTGGACAGGTAGGTCCAAATGACTCAGAAAGACAAAGAGACAACTCCATCCAGCTTTTACACTTTATGCCGCTTATCCTCTGTCCATTCCTGCTGGTGTATATTTGCCGTAATATTTATCGTTTGACGGGAACATTAGCACGAGCATTTTTTTTTTTTTCCAAATCTAGTCATCTGTTTTCCATTTAGGTGTCAAAGAAAATGCACTGCTTATCATGCTGTCACAGCACTTCATCTGTACTTAAATGTAGGTCTCGACTGCCACGTCTCTGAATGTTGGGACTCTCCGGTGCAAAATAACTCAAAGAAAAATACTAAGTTACTCAAAACTTTTCGTTTGAAGTAGTTTTGGAACAAGCGGCGAGTTTAGATACAGTCAAACGCTTGAAATAAACGTACAGTAACTACGCCCTCCCACATGTTTCACAAAGGCTGAAAATTCCCTCTTCTGAGTTGAGTGACTGAAGTCTGATGTCTCTGCATTGATAACCACTGGACAGAGGCATTCATGACAGAACCCTGTTCCATTCAAACAAATAACAAAGTAAGTATTTTACTCTTCTCTGATAGTTTATTGAGGAAGTTTTTCCCTTTTTGATGTACAAGAGTCGTTTTTAGAGGTGCGGCATGAATAGCAGGGCACCAGAAATTCATTTTTTTCACAGCAGAGAAAATGGAGAAGTTGTTTAGGTAATGTTGGAATGTGAAATATGAGTTCTGGCAAAGGAGCAGAACGACAGAGAGAGGCCCTTCTGACGAGGAAAGAAACCTTCACCTGTCAATCACGTCACTTCTCTGTCAATGTCTGCTTAATCCTCTGCTGAAAAGCTGGGAGCAGGATCTAAATAGAGATAAAGGGTTAAAGGTGAGGTGAATAAGAGCCCTCCTCCTCCCCCTCCCCCTCTGTTTTTGTATGAAACCAAACATCTAAGTTTTTCATATCAAAGCTGTACTTCTGCAAGTGACAATGATACAGATGAAAGCGATGCTGAGGGGAAATGCAAAAAGCCGTTATCAACTTTTGCAGATGGTATAAAATGTCTTAATGTCGTTACTAGCCCCCCCCCCCCCACTCCTTCCAAAAAAACAAACCAGACATGTTAAGGCTTTATAGACTGCCTGTAGAAGCAGTTGAATCAATATACATTATATGCGTGGGCTTAAACAAATAACCAAATGAGCACAGAGAAGACTATACATGCGTTTTGAACAAAAATACATCAGAGCTTATATAAATGTTGTGATCTCCATGACAACAGCTTTGCCGGTTACATGGAGACTCATTATTTGTGTATAGCCACAAAAACAACTTGTAATTGAATTAAGCTGCACCTGTGCACATTATGGATGGGAATAATAGAGCGAAAGCACCTGTCACAGTGAGCCTTTTGATGTCGAGGTGTGAGCATGTGACCGATTCTGTTTGGTTCACTAAAGGTTTATTTTTTTCATCTTCCTCTTCTCACAGAGCGCATGATTCACTAGTTCACAAGAGTGTCACATGTGTCTGATTAAAAACATGAACAGGTAAAAAAGTGATGGCAAAATAAGCGGTTCAGTTTTCATTATTATTGTGCGGTTTTTGATGCAAAAAACTATTGAAAGCTCTTTTTTTGAATCATTATTAAAATATCACAGAGCTCCTTATCGCGTACAATCCAATTATCATGACCCAGTGGCTGTATGTTATAGAAGTCAGAGTGTTAGGCCCCGTTTACGCGTAGCAAAAACGGTGGTGTTTTCATGCGTTTTGGCCGTTCGTTTACATGAAAACGAAGCTCAAAGTCACCGAAAACGATCATTTCTGAAAACTCAGGCCAAAGTGGAGATTTTCAAAAACTCAGTTTTCACGTTTGTAAACAGAGGGAAACGGACATTTAGGCCAAGTTTACACATAGCTTTTTACAAAAACGGATATTTCCCCCTCTACGTTTTGAAAAATTCCATCGTTTACGCGAGATCGTTTTCAAAATCTCTTCATTTACACGAACCCGCATGAATACGCTGTTAAGAGGTGCTATGAGCATCCAAACCTACAGGGGGCAGTGTAACGAGAAGCATAATGTCATGCTAGCCAATCAGAATCCTGGAAAAAAACGTCAACAAATGACACGTGTGAAGCCTGATTTATGGTTCCGCGTTAAATCAACGGTGCTGCGTTGGTTGACTGCCAGTTACTTCTAACATGGAACGAGAGTCTTTCGTTTGGAGTGACAGAGAAGTGGAGTATTTTAAGTGTGACTTTAGAATATAAAACCAGTAAAATACAAGAAAATATTGACGGTGGCCAAACTAATTGTAAACACAGGTGGCACTCATGACGCTGGTGACGTTTCTGTCTCATAATGTGACGTTCTGGAGCCTAAATCTCCGTTTCCCTCCGTTTACAAGCAAACGTGAAGATGGAGTTTTTGAAAATCTCCATTTTGGCCGGAGTTTTCAGAAATTATCGTTTTTTGTGACTTTAAGCTTCGTTTTTCATGTAAACGAACGGCCAAAACACATGAAAACGCCACAGTTTTTGCTCCGTGTAAACAGGCCTTAGTCTTCAGAACGTCACATTATGCGTCAGAAACGTCACCAGCGTCATGTGCTCGACCCGTGTTTACAATTTGTTTGGCCACTGTCAATATTTTCTTGTATTTTACCTGTTTTATATTCTGAAGTGACACTTAAAAGTAACTCCACTTCTCTGTCACTCCAAATGAAAGACTCTTGTTCCGTCTTGGAAGTAACTGGAAGTTACTCTTGTCATTTGTTGACGATTTTTTCGAGATTACAAGTAGGATGGCGTGAGAACATGCTTCATATAATACACCGCCACCTCTGCAAAATACAGTGTGAAAACACACTCTGTTAACACCTTTTCTGACATGAAAATGTACGTTTACAACAGCAGTATGTAGGGAACATCTTACACATATTTCTACAGCAAGCTAGTTATACAGACGAAGAAATTATTTAAAAGAATAGCTGAAAAAAACTTCTCACGCAACAAGTAGGTTATTTCGAGATCTGTTTTTTTATGCTTTTATGATAAAGGCAGACGTCGGAACTCTTCTGCTTGCTATGCATGTTATATTTATTTCGGTGTTCTGTGGCGATATGCAGTATTCTCATAGAAGATTTAAATTAATTTAGAAAAAAATGATGTAGAACTTGTAATGTATAGATGCTTAAAGAAGACAGTTTAGCCAACAAGTTGCACAGCTTCAGCAACTACTGTACCCTCTGAACACACACTCGTCTCGCTCATTGTAAGATCTAGATATTTTCTAGCTTGCACTGTTGGCTAAGTGTAATTAGCCTCATTTTAGTCAGTTTTCAGGAGATTTGTCAGCAGTCTTCCTAATTAAACACTTGTATTTTACTTGCCCACCAACACTTCCTCCTCTCTATACAAGTCATGTGGTATAACAACCCAGTTTCCCAGCAGTAAGTGAAACTGGCACCAAAACTATACCAGTTGATATGTATTTTCTTTGCTCTCTCCTTTTTTTCTTTTGTTACTGGAAATAACTTCAAGAGGAACACAGGAATTGAAACGTTTCATGAAATTGTCACAAAGGAGTCATTATGTCTGGTGTAAAAAAAACAGGCGCTGTAATAATGTACCACATGAAACTGTTCTCCTGGATTGCCAGGTGCTTCTTCCCACCCCCTCGGTAAGATACACACAAAACATGTCGAAGATATGAATAAGATGTTCCACTGAAATACTTTGAAAGTTGAGCTGAGTGGCATGAGAAAGAAAGAAAAAAGTCCTGAATTTATGTTCCATCTGCACAAAACCCCAAGTTTTTAGTTTTGTCGCTCCCTTGACATTTTGCTATCAGACCAAGTCAGACATAAGTATTTCATCTCTTGGTCTTTTGTGGCTGTTAGCAACGAGAAGAACAAAACATGAACATAAGACATGGGTTATAAGCTTCTTGCAATAATTACATTTTAAGTTGAAATTTTGAAAAGAGCATAAATCTGTCTTACCAGTGAGGATGAATGTTTGTCCGTTAGAAAATCTAACGTATTATACTTATAAACTTAGCAGAAAAAGTAAGGAAATGTGTGTTTGGTAGACAGTGGTGCCCCCCAGAAAATAAGTGAACATTTTTAGGGTGGTGCACCAAAATAGTCCTCCTTGTGGTAACTCAGCCCCTTCAATCTTTTTCATTAGAAGACAATATGCATCAAACAAATACCTCAAGTTTGAGAAACACAAAAAACAACATTTTAACCTGTTATTTCAATTATTATTTCAATATTTATTGTTTCAGCATTTTTGAATGGTTTAATTCTTAGCCCGTTGCTTTGTCTTTTAGCAAAAACACGCACAAAATTGTCAAGATTGGTGCTTTTTATTAAAAATAGGGCTGTAAGTTCACTAAAACTTATGACTGCCAGTATTGCCAACTCCCCATCAAAGAAAGTATCTATTGGTTGTCCTAAAAGTCGCTAAATGGCGCCATCACCCAATTGCATAATTTGCCATTTGTACATAATCGCAATGGAGGCTGTAAGAGAAAGGAAGAAAGTGTTGGGAGAAGTCACAGTATATAGTCCGAACTACAAATGCACTCTTATTAGGGCCCGAGCACCTTCAGTGCGAAGGCCCTATTGTATCTGTAGGAATTTTTCTTTCTTTCTTTCTTTCTTTCTTTCTTTCTTTCTTTCTTTCTTTCTTCTGACGAAAGGAAGGCCTTTTTGCCCCCCTAAACGTGCCCAAAAAGTCACCAAATTTTGCATGCAAGTCAGGCCTGGCGAAAAATTTGATATTTAATGGTTTGCATTAATGGGCGTGGCAAAATGGCTCAACAGCGCCCCCTTGAAAACTTTGTGCCTCAAGCCCCACGATACGGTTTGACGTACATGCACGAAAATCGGTACACACCTGTATCATGTGGCAACTTAAAGAAAAGTCTCTTGGCGTCATGCCCGAAACCGAACAGGAAGTCGGCCATTTTGAATTAATTGTGTAATTTTGGCGCAATTTATGCCCTTCCTTCGGCAGTTAATACGGCCCGAACCGTAACGTGCACCCAGGTGTGTTATACATCAAAATGTGCGTCTCCATCCTCCGACACCACGCATTACTTTTCTCTTTCAAAAGCGTTACCGTGGCGACGCTAGACGCCAAAAAGCGCGCCCACCCTTCATCTGATTGGTTCAGACCGAAAAAACTTTGCGCCTCAAGCCCCATAATACGGTTTGACGTACATGAACGAAAATCGGTACACACCTGTATCATGTCGCAACTTAAAAAAAAGTCTCTTGGCGCCATGGCCGAAGCCGAACAGGAAGTCGGCCATTTTGAACATTCTGAATTAATCGCGTAATTTTGGAGCAATATATGCCATTCCTTCGAGAATTAATACGGCCCGAACCGTATCGTGAACCCAGATGTGTTATACATCAAAATGTGCGTCTCCATCCTGCGACTACACGCATTACTTTTCTCTTTCAAAAGTGTTACCGTGGCGACGCTAGACGCCAACAAGCGCACCCCCCCTTCATCTGATTGGTCCATATTTGATAGTTCCCCAAAAAGCACCAAATTTGGCATGCAAGCCAGGCCTGGCGATAAATTTAATATGTCATGGTTTGCCTTAATGGGCGTGGCAAAATGGCTCAACAGCGCCCCCCGGAAAACTTTGTGCCTCAAGCCCCAAAATACGGTTTGATGTACATGCACGAAAATCGCTACACACCTGTATCATGGCACAACTTAAAGAAAAGTCTCTTGGAGCCATGGCCGAAACCCAACAGGAAGTCGGCCATTTTGAAATCTGATTGGTCCATATTTGATAGTTCTCCAAAAGTCACCAAATTTTACATGCAAGACAGACTTGGCGATAAATTTGATATTTCATGGTTTGCATTAATGGGCGTGGCCTAACGGCTCAATAGCGCCCCCTAGAATACTTTTCTCTGCCATAACTTTTGAATGGTTTGACATAGGAAGTTGTGGGTGGTGTCATGGGACTCTGTATGGAGTCCTTGAGCTTCGTTGGCCTTAATTTGCCCCGCCCCTTCTTCTGATTGGTTGTCCCGATTTTCTGCTATAACTTTTGAATGGTTTGACATAGAGAGTCGTGGGTGGTGTCATCAGATTCGTTATGGAGTCCTTGAGCTTCGTTGGCCTTAATTAGCCCCGCCCCTTCTTCTGATTGGTTGTTCTTTTTTTCTGCTATAACTTTGAATGGTTTGACATAGGAAGTCGTGGGTGGGGTCATTTCTGATATGCTTATGGGGGGCGGTGGCCGTGAGTGCGAGGGCCCGTTCATCGCTGCTTGCAGCTTTAATTTTATTTTATTTTTTCAAATGCCACAATTCCAACCCTCTTCCTTTATCATATAGGCCACTGCAGTGTTATTGAATAAATATTAAAATAATTACATTAATTAGAATGATATATTAATAATCCCCTGTTCTAAATGCATTGATACTTGTATTTACAATCATATTGATGATGTTTATGCAACTCTTGAAATTGAGCAACTTTGTATCTTTTGTATACTATTTTCAAAATTATTTAAAGATCATATTTTTTATTGTGTAACATAAGTATCTCTTGCATATCAGATCCCATGTCTCTATGACACTAGCCTGTATGTATGTACAGTGTAAATAAATCAATGGTTATGGTTCAATAGTGCCGGGCCAGAACAGGGTCAACCAGCAGTGGCACATGTGGCACATTCGCACACGTGCAATTCCTTTGTAGGACGTGGCCGGGTGAACACCTTCGGTGAAGACTGGAGCAGGGAGGGGCCGCTGCCTGAGCCCGAGATGCCTGAAAAATAATTAAAATGCATTATGTGCTTTCACACTGAAGTTCCCAAAAGTCTCTGATAAGACCTGAAAGATTGGCTAGATTTGCCTCTAGTAGCTTTATTTGAAAAGAAAAAGTCGCTGGAGAGTTCTGAAAGTCGCTAAATAGCAACAAAGTCGCGAAGTTGCCAACACTGATGACTGCACTTTTTCTTTTTCTGCATCTTTGTCTGACTTTTCGCCAGCCTTTTCGTTACGTTATACACCCAGAGGTGGAGGCTAGAATTACTCCTCCTCATTGAGGCAGCGACTGGGCAGCAGCTACGTACAGTACTGTATATGTATGTATTTTTCAATTATGATGTATTTATTTAGTCATTATTTGTGTATCTTTTCCATCAGGTTTTGCATTTATGTTTTGATTGAGGAAGATGGCAGGTTGGTTTTTAGGAACTGAATCATGGATCTATTAAATAACTGGATACCAGACAGGAAAATGGCCGCCGTTCATTTCAATGCAAGTTGCTCGCCTGGCGCATAAGCCGAAAAAAGTTCCTGACTTCCGGGTTTACTTCCGCGTTGTGGGGCCCATAGAGCATGCGCAGTTGAGTCACCTCCCATGATGCTCTGGGCCTCCCATCATGCCCCGGGGCAATGAGAACGAGTATTAATATAATATGTATTAATATAATGTATTAATTAATGTATATTATTACATGTATAGTATTACATATATTATTAATGTATTAATATAATATAATTATATAATATATATTAATATAATACATCCATGGAGTGCACGAACACAGCCGTGACGTCAGCCGTGACATCACGCCCAGAAAGAGACTTTTCTTTGACTTTTCTGGCCGTTATAAAACATTTTTGACGGATATAAAGTCCATGACTTAAAAATATAGAATACAAAGATTAGTAATTGACGGTGATTACAGCTGGAGGTGTCCTGTGAACAGTTTTAGAGGCTTCTCTTTTACTATTGCGGTCTATGGGAAAAAAGCTTTTTGGGCCCCATGGGATTTTTTGTTGCAGTACCGCGGCTGGACACTGGGAAAAATCGGCGTGCCTGCTGAGTGAGAGACCGGGGGCCTGAACTGAATACGATGTTTGTAAAGGGGGCGGGGTTTTCTGTGGGGACACCATTGTTGGGAGATTATTTCTTTGTTGTAACAATGCTTCTTGGCAATAAATCATATACCGTTGGAAGGTCTGTTTATTCCCCTTTTAAATGGTGACACATTTGTAAGGAACATGCATTTGTGGGATGAGCAATAGAGCTGAGTATGTGGAAGGCGCCCATCAAAAATATGCCATATATATATGTATATATATATATATATTAACTTTACTGACTGAAGATTCTCCTCCCTGTAGACCCCAGACCCCAGAATAAGTTACCATGGTGATCAATCCAGGTTCACAGTGGCTCAATTTGATGAAAATGAAAACTCAATAAACTTCACAATCCCATTATTCTGGCTTTATTAGCACACATCAGTCCACTGTTACAGTGCTGTAAAAGCTGCCTGGGAATTTCACCTTTCACTTCCATTTTGATTTTGTGATGGTATATGACATTAATAAGTCATAAGGAGAATTTATTAGGGCAAAGTTTACTCAAACTTGGCACACAAAATATTTTGAGACTATGCACTTGCCAGTTTTATTCAATAGTTTTAGTCTTGTGCAACATGTCAGAAACATACCACCAAACACAAAAAAGAAACAACGAAAGACAGGTATTATCTTTTATATGGTGACATTAGACAATTATAGTCATTTTGCCTATAAAGCAGCTGTTTTTCCCACCTTGGCACAAGATGTTTCACTTAATCTATCTGATCATTTCTACAGGTTTTGGAATCAAATAAGAGTAAAGTGGTTATTAACCTGAAAACAAAGCAGCCTACTTTTTTACTTTATAAAAGATTGAATACAACAGACACTGAAATAGCAAATTATTAATGATTAAACGGATGTTTAGAAAGAGTGGGATGTGCTGCAAAATATTGTGAAAATACAAGGAAAGAAAACATTTATGACTGAAAAAGAGCTTTGCCTTTTTGCTCAAGTAGAATTTTTAATTCCTGAATCTGGAAGAGGACAAAAAAAGAGAGATCCATTGAGGTATGGGTCTGAACAAAGCAAGATAAAAGCAAAACCCTGTAATGCACTGTGACACAGGGCTCACATCAAAGCAGGGAGAAGAAATGGTAAAACTGTGCGTCTGATAAAAAAGCCATGTTTTCCGTCAAATATTAATGACTCCATGAAAGGCTTTACTCATAGCAGTGCTGTCCTGAATTTATAAGGGGTTACAGTTACACAGAATTGTGATAAATAACTTCTTCTGGCTCTCACAAGCACACCCCTCTCTCTTTTAATAGATAGGTACACAACACAGGCAGTCATTTCTGTCTGTCTCTCTCTCACAGGACATTGTGCGTGCATGTGCCTAAGCATGTGCATGCTTTGTGTTGGTGCAACTCTGACTTATTTTTCACTTTTCCATTTAACTTCCTGTGAGTCACCAGCGGTGGCGGAGGGGGGTAATACTTTACAGCTGCACCTTTATTTTTTATGTGAAAACACAATAAAATGCACACAGAGAACAAAAGCAGGAATCTGGTTCAATGTTTTGCTTCTCTTGTAAATTCCTGTGCACGTTCTTAATTTGCTGTGCTACTCAATGGTAAAGTGCAGTTATAGAGCTGTTACATAACCTTGCTTATTTTAGTATGTCATGAGCCTAGAGTGGCTTATGTAACTTTACAAGATGGTATAAATCTGTAGATCCTCTCCTCTTTTCACTTATCTAAAACCCAAGATACATATTTTGTGCTGATGGAAATTGCTTTTAGAAAATCTGTGAGAACGTATCCTTGATTACACTGCTTGAGATTAGTCACTGACATGCTGGTGTCGCCACAATAAATGTGATGTGCTCCAGTTGTGAAGGTTTGATGTAACAAGTGAGTTTGTGGAGATATTAAAATGAAGATTAGTCTGTGTTTCCCTTGTATTTAATTAATGTTTTGAAGTCACGATGAAAGGAATCATTTTCCATTTTTTTCTTTTTTGCTGTAGAATTTGAGAGTAGCTTGTTAATTTGTCACTAACAGAAGTACAAAAAGTGCAATAACTAAGTAATAACTTTAAAAAATATGCCAAAAACACCATCATCATTTGAAGCAAACTATGGTCCTTTCAGATAAACCTGTGCTTCATGAAATGTTTGTGATTGCTTGAGGATGGTAGGTTGAAGTGTTGCATTTCCCTTATGTAACCACAGGACTCAGAGCATGGTGGGAGGGGATATCGACCTTCTCCAATGGTAGGAGATCAGTTGAAGTCATTACATTTCTTAACCAAGGTAGAGCAAGTTTTTTTTATTACAAAATGAGTCATTCCCATAGGTACTTCAAAGTGCTTTAACATGTATACAGAGATTACAAAGATCTAAATATAGATTCAAATCGGTGTACAAGTACACATAAGTGTTTAAAGAAACAATTTAAAAGCAATGAGAAAACGAAACCCCTCAGTTTTTTCCCATAATAAGGTATACTAGACTAATATACTATCTAGGTTTCAGAGGTGTCAAGTAACAAAGTACAAATACTTCGTTACCTTACTTAAGTAGAAATTTTGGTTATCTATACTTTACTGGAGTAATTATTTTTCAGACGACTTTTTACTTTTACTCCTTACATTTTCACGCAATTATCTGTACTTTTTACTCCTTACATTTTAAAAACAGCGTCATTACTCTATTTCATTTCGGCCTTTAAAATAAACTATCCAGTTAAATTGCTCCATCCGGATAGAGTGAATTTGGTTGTGGTTGTTTCAGATGTTCTTGTCCAGTTTTGTTCTTACATCCGTTCCCTCAGTTTCCTGCAACTAAACTTGGATGTACATTCCAATAAAGGTTAGGATAAAAGATAACATGCTTCTGAAGTTTGACTTTTTGCACCATTACAATACTTATAGGCAACTAGTCATCATATCTCCTGCTCTCTGAAACACATGTTAATGCTCAATAGTACACATATATGGTTCTTTAATATATTTGCATTATACTAAGATGCATTCATTTTCAATGGCTTTTGTCCTTAATGGCTTTTTTCCCCCTTACATTACTTTTACTTTTATACTTTAAGTAGTTTTGAAACCAGTACTTTTATACTTTTACTTATGTAAAAAACTTGAGTTGATACTTCAACTTCTACAGGAGTATTTTTAAACTCTAATATCTACTTCTACCTGAGTAATGAATGTGAATACTTTTGACACCTCTGCTAGGTTTTGAATAAGTTGTAGCAGATACCTTCCTTGATAACCTTGTTCCTTGTTTATCCTGCAATGACATCATCAGAAGACTCCAGGCGTCGCTATTAAAACTCTGTTGAAAATGTAAGGATTTCCATCACACCAACATCATCCTACAAAATGCTCATATTTTCTCAGAAATATATTGGGTAAAAAAAGAAAAGAAAGACTACTGTATGCCTGACTATGGACATGTGCACATTGATCAGCTCGATAGCCTCTTTGACAGATTGTGTTCTAATGCTGGATGAAGTTTAGTCAGATTTCCGGGGAACTGATTATGAGATATAAATCACTGAATTTGTGATCATTAGTATGTAAAGGGGTCAGCTGACCATTTTGTGTGGAAAAAAAATGTCACGTCAACAGGAATGATTGGACCGTTAGATAATTTTAGCCTGCCTCTCTCTTACAGAAAAACAAGCTGTGATGGTGCAAAACAAATCTGAAATGAATTTGTTCAAATAACATCACAGCAAATGGACAACAAGTGCATTTCCATGACCTGTTTTGGAGCAAATAAACAAGGACACACTCCACTAAACAACTCTCATTATGCTTCATTGTGCATGGTTGCCATATGCAGTGTAGTAGTTGCTAACCAAAAACAAAATCAAGCAGAACTGGCAGCCCAAGCCATTTATAGGGAGGAATGAATGCAGGTCCTAACTGGATATGTTCTATTGGGAACTGTTTTGTATTCATCGTTTCCATATGCCTCAATGTGCTTTTATAATAAAGACAAAAAAACCTTAAGATGACGGTTTGTTTCATAGAATTAAAAAGGAATTGTATTTTTTTTTTAATATGAATTTGTACTGTAACTTGTATTACAATACAAGTTGTCTCTAGGCGCATTCCAGAGACCAAGAACATGACCCCCGAGCAATGATTACACGAACAATGGCAGGTAAAAACTCCCCTAGTGGGAGAAAAACCTTAAGCCAAACAGTGGCAAGAAAAACTCCGCTTTAGGAGGGAAGAAACCTTGAGGAGGACTTGGCTCACAAGGGGGGACCCTCCTGCCGAAGGCCAGCCGGGCAGAGCAGGAAAAGGGAGATCAGAAAGAGAGATTGAAGATCAGAGAGAGGAGAGGCACAGATACAAGATATATTTGTATTAATTATCTGTGAGCCGGAGAACTAAGAGTTCTATGTACTCACCTGATCGGGTGTATTACTGATACATGGTTGGGTGGTGCTCTACGGGGACGGCTATAACAGGTGTGGACAGCTAACCCTGAGGTGGTCAGAGGGCGGGATTAAAGGTCAGGATGTCGGTAGGTATCCAACAGAGACATCTATACAGACAGGTGGAAGCAAGGACTGGGATGGTCAGAGGGTGGGACTGCAAGGTAGCATGCAGCTCCTGAGAAAGGAGAGAAGGACAGCAAAAGGGGTGAGGGGCACCGCTCAATGGATCATGTTGGTGTCCCCCAGCAGCATCGGCCTATAGCAGCATATCTACAACAAAGTTATGTTTAAGACGAGTGTGCCTTACTGCAGCTATGACTACTGGCCCTAACACACTAGAGTTTACACTAACTAGAGGCTTTACTAAACAGAAACGTTTTAAGTTTGGTTTTAAAGGTGGAGGTGGTGTCAGCCTCCTTAACCCAATTTGGAACTTGGTTCCATAGTAATAGTGTCTGATAGCAGAAGGCCCGTCCTCAAAATCTAGATTTGGATACGAGTAAATACGAGTAAATCTGCACTCTGACAATGGAGAGCTCTGTTAGGAACATAAGGCACTACCATGTAGGTATATACCCACTGCCTGTTGGTATACACACAACACCGACTGGTCCAAAACATTTTAGTCAATTTAAGACATCCTTTTTTCTTTTTTTTTTCTTTTAAAAGATTTAGTACTGGATGTTTCATTGACTTTTTAGTTAGTGTCACCAGGCTCAAACAGCCTTAAATCCTATGGAAGTTATGGGGGAACTTGGTATTGCCCACATATTTACACTTTTGTAAAAAGTAAATATTGGCAATGTGAAAAAAGCTAAACGTTGTCGATCTGAGGTTGAATTTGCCGAATTCTACCAGATGATTTGTTTTTGATTTTATGTGGGAAAAAAACAGACATTAAAAGAGGGGTGCTGACTCATCAACAAGAGAGTAACTGTGATAGATGTAACTTCCAGCTGGTAAACAGAGAAAACTATTTGGAACAGTTATTACACTTGCAACAAAGATGGTTGCAGCTGATGTCCCTCATCGTGTGCACTATTGGTGGGTGGATGGATGGATGGATGGATGGATGGATGGATGGATGGATGGATGGATGGATGGATGGATGGATGGATGGATGGATGGATGGATGGATGGATGGATGGAGTTGGCTTTTAGCATCTATTTGACTGAAGCAACCAGTCCAAGGAGAGCTCAGTTTAAGTTAAGGAAGTCACATTTAAGATGAAGAAACAATATAAATCTAGGGAAGACAGCAAAAACCTCACCTGTGGCCAAATCAACAGTTTGTACATTTTTAAAAATAAAGACATCACAATAACATCACAAGGCCTGGCAGAGCATGGAAGTGGATGATTGCAGAATCCTATCCTTGCTTTAGAAAAACCCCTTTAGAACAACAAAGGTCGATAATTCTCTGGAGAAGGTAAGTCTATCGCTGCCAAGAGAGATGTCTTCATTAATGTAATGACAGAGGGTTTACAACAATGTGCAAACCACTGGTGACACTGAAGAACAAGAAAGCAAGATTAGACTTTGCCAGAAAACATCTAAATAAGACTCTCTCTCTTGTCAGATTCTTAAGACAAATAAACATGTATCAGAGTGATGGGAATAGAAAGGTATGGAGAAACTAAAGCTCACGATCCTAATGATAGAAAGCATACAAAACCATACATCAAACATGATAGAGCCACTGTTATGGCATGGCATTTATCAATGATGCGACTGCTGACAGAAGTAGCAAGATTAATTTTGTGGTGTATAGAGCTATACTCTGCTTACATTCAGCCAAATACTACATAAGTGATAGGACAGTGTTTCACATCGCAGATTTATAACTACCCTTAATATACTGCAACAGAAACTCAAGACCTTTTGAACGTAAAGAAACATGATATTCTTCAATTGCCAGGTCGATCACCAGATTTCAACCCAACATGCTTTTAGGTTACTGAAGGTCACGGACTAACAGCAGCTGACGGTGGGTGAAGGCAATATCTCTGAAGATGTTTTGCCTAGGAACACTTTTACAGGAAGAGATCTTTAAAGGAGCATGAGGCTCCTTTAAGAAATGAGACTCATTAGCGCCACCTTCGCCACGATGGCCGTCAGGGTTACTGCAGCCAACAGCGAAGCCGGCACGGGAGAACGGGGAGAACGCGCATGCAGCGTCATTTGACGTCACATCCGCAGGACAGCGCAGGAAATTCGGGCCCGGAATTGTAGCACATTTTGCAGCACACAGTCTGTTCACGGAGAGATACGCTAGAAGGCTCATTCTTTTTGGTTTGGAACGCTTCATCTGACATTATTACTAGAAAACTTAAAACGTATACGAATTTTTTTCATAAATCCTGCCTCAATCCTGCCTCATGCTCCTTTAAATTTGTTGATTTCCATGAGAAAGGTAAATGATAAAAACTTTGCCACAGTTCAAATACTTCCTGGCCCAACTATATAAGGGAGTTAGATGAAGGGGAACTAACAACTGAGCTCATAACCTGACTGAACTTGTAGGCACCACAAATAAAAGTAGAATAGTATCAATTATTGAGTTATTATCAACACATTGATGAAGCAAAAAATTTCTACTAACAAATGTGGTCATCGGCTGTACTACTTTTCATGATGCATGATTTCATGCTGGCTACATCAATTAACAGTATATACTGTATAAAAACTGTAATAAAATATTTGTGCAACACTTTGAAATGGTAAATGCACTACTGTATGTAGTGCATTATAGATCTAGTACGAGGCGATTTCAGGCGTAGCTGACATGTCAACTGCATTGACACTGTGCGATGCCCTTGTCCCTTTTTGAGTGAAAACATCCCATTACATTTTACTGGTGACAAAGAGCACATTAAGGATGTTTTTCATTTTTAATGTGATACATATAAATACAGTGTTTGTTGCTATGTGGTTGGATTTTGCCTGCTAAAAGAATTTTACATTGTACAGTAACTGTCAATCAACGATGACACCTCTCGCTGCACGACGTTGTACGACAAAAGCAGTTTTTAGGCATTATGCCACCTTTGTTTCCAACTGGTCACAGATAGTTTTATTTGCAAATACACACACGACCTGATGTACAAAGATTATTTTATTGCTGACCTGATTTCCAAGCCTGTTGAACGCTTTTTTCACATGTGTTTACTGTCTAAATTCTGGCTTTGAAAACGGGCTAAATACACTTAAGATCGGAATCTACTGAGTTGAAACTGTGAAACACCACACAGCTAAGTGTGAGGCTTTAAAATTACTTTTTAAAGCCTCACATTTAGTACTATATACAAGTGGTACTAATTCAACAAAAGGTGCTTCCTTACTCTTCCTGGCTTCCTCCATCAACACTTTTCTTTGAGCTTTTTACCTCAATTTTGATGACATTTAGAAAAAGAGTGAGCTTGTTTTTAAGCACTAGCATGACTAGTTGGTATGGTGCATAGTGCCTTAGAGTGCTGCACTTTCTTTTGCGAAAGAAAATATCTGGGCGTATAAGCTCATATACTCCCAGGAAAGTTGCCTACGGCTTTAATGTGTGAAGTTTGAGCCTTATTGGAGTTGTGAAAGAACTTTAACATAAGTAACACTTGTTGCTCAAGTGGCATTTTTGGACTTCTTGTTCTGAACACACTGTACGTAAATCATTTTGTAGCAATTTCTCTTTACTATATACATGTCATTTTCACTCCTCGTATTTCAGCGTCCAAGCCTGTCCCTCTCTGGCTGTCAGATCGGGATGCAGGCTGGGAGATTTCAGAAATCTTTTTTGCATCAGCTGGCTTGGCATGTTGCCTGACCTACAGGTCGACTAGCCACCAGGAAAACTCCAGGCACTCCAGATGGCCAATCCGTTTGTGAAAGCAACTCACCAAGTCCTTTAAAACATCAGTGGATACCACATTTGAAATTATGTTTCACTGGTTTAATATCCATTCATAGCGGCAAATGTATATTTTATAGTTTGTGGAAGCAATTTTCAAAAAGATGTAGTTTTAGTCAGTCTTTCTTCCTCTTGTTCATGTTTTTTTTTAAATCTTTTATATATTCCCTAAACAAGCAAACACCTTATAATGAAAGGTTGTGAGCAGGATCTGCTCCAGTCACAACTAGCAGAGCTTTTAATGCGTTTTGATGTATTCACTTCACTTTGGCTCTAATTAGTATCATGCAGTCACATGAACAGGCCCAGAGACATTAACATTAAGCCCAGCAACTTTGACATTTGAATTTACACTCTATTTGGTACATTATATGACAGTAATTTATAGTATTATTGAAACCCCATAACTTCTACTGTAAACTTTGTATTGTGAAATTGACTCCACTCCAGTATTTATGCTTTGCCAGCTGTGTCGAGCAACTGCAGCGATAACGATAAGAATATTGGACTTTTGAAGCTGTTAAAAAAAGCACCTGAATGCAATCAGTTTGAGGCTTTGCAATGCTTA
The DNA here is from genome assembly GCF_033807715.1 of Cololabis saira. Classification (NCBI taxonomy): domain Eukaryota; kingdom Metazoa; phylum Chordata; class Actinopteri; order Beloniformes; family Belonidae; genus Cololabis; species Cololabis saira. Next base: position 11,692,574 of record NC_084594.1, read on the forward strand.
CAAATTCTTTGGGGATAAGGTGCAGGTTTAATCTGACCTTCAGAAACTGGGTCACAGCTCAAGGGTTTCTGCGGAGAGACTGAATTGCTTTGATCTTTTTTGGAGCTGTGGCTTTACCTGTTAAGTGTAATGTAGTGTGCACTGTGATCAGCCTCCATTTACCTTGAATATATTGAATGCCACACCGAGAAAAGATGCCTTTTGGATTGAAACGGAGACGTAAGTGAAAAAGTGACAGCCTACGATGTCATCGTCAATAACATTTATTAATATCATTTTGATTGGTGGAAAGGATTTGGCCTGTTGTGTCTCCAGAAGAGGTAAACAAACCTGACTCTGTAATTTGAACTGAGGGATTTACTGTGTGTCAGTTTATGTACAAACATGTCATTTTTCAAAGTGATTTCTCTCTTCTCAAACAGGGAAATATTTTAATAACTTAATGGATTTGGATTAGATCCATGGGTTCGAGAGCAATGTTTTTACAGATAATACCAATCCTATTCGAAATGAGTAGCGACTGTGTTTTTATGCTCAAGCATGATCTAAAAGTAATCGAATAAAAAAAAAGACCAATATATAACTTAATCCAAACTGCTAGGCAATCTTTCCCCAGTGTCAGAAATACATTCCTTGTCTTTTTTTTTGGTTGGTTAGAAAATGCTATTTCATTATAGTCACCTTGTCAGATTTCCATTTAAATCTATATTACTTTCCTTCAGTTTAAAGAGTGAATTAATGAAGCTGCATGTCTCACTCTTGTCAGGGATTTTGTACAGAAATTTATTCCGAGTGGAGTTCAGCCACATGCACGAAGGATAATAATTATGTGTTACTGCATGCTTTCAGTGAAGAGGAAAGTGATTGGCAGCTAAATAGCTGACTCCTGTTTCAGAAGACATGTGACTTATAAAATAGAGCATTAATTGCTGAAAACAGAATAACTCTTACTGAGTTTGTGTTTTTCAGTTTAAGAAGAAAAAAAAAAAAAAAAACCAACGCAAATCATGTTAAGTTAAAATGTTTCTGGCTCAGCAAATAGAGCAGATGTTAGCAGCAGCTTTAAGAGTGGAGGGATTAATAAGGTTTATGAACACGGACAGCGGAGCAGCACGTCTCAAATTCAGGAGCGACAAAAGGACTGCAGAACTATGTGTCTTTGCCTCTCTCTTCCTCCAAAACCCCTTCACATTGAAATGACCTCAGAAGGCACTGGCGGGATTTGCCTGATAGGTATTACAGCATTTTTTGTCCGCATCTGCTCCGTACGAGACTTCACCGCAAACCCCCCTCATCCCCACCCCTACCATGCCAGATGACCTTTCATATTTAATATACCATGTTGGCTAAAGGTCACTACTGTTTTGGCTTCTCTCCGCTGGTTTTGTTTTGTGATTGGAAATGCCCACTAAATCTTCGATACATAAATATTTTCATGTTGCTGTCAAACACGTAGAAAGGGCAAGTAATCGTGGTACAGTTTCAGTCAGGGAGCTCTGAGATTTCTGACCACACTGTGCAAATCAGCTTACACCTCTGCATGTGTATGGACCTTTAGTGTCACGACTTTGTCCTCTCATTAATTTCCATTAGTTCTGTTCAACCATGATCAGCTTTGTGTCCGTACGACCTCAGGTCTTAGGAATAGGGCACCCTTGAAATTAGGGCGAGCCCTTATATATCATGTGTCATAACTGAAAAATAAAATACTTTGTTATTAGAGAAAGCATCACCTGTTCAAAGCATTAAATGGCCAGGACACAAATACACATTTTCCCTTTCATCCACCGAGGTAAAGCGATGGATCTTCTTACATTAGATTTTGCAATCACATAAAGTGCCTGCATGCCGGCGTCATGCGACAGGTGCAGAAACCTAAAAAGTCTCCGAAACCTGAATACCTCATTCCTAATAGCATGTGCATTATTTCATTTCAGAGAGGTCCTATATTAGTTGCTAAAACACGGTTCTCTCTACGTTAAAAGCAGGCCTACAGTCACAATAGTTTCGACCTTCCACATATTTGACTCATCTTCTGGAATTTTAGACTTTGTTTCATCACTCCGTCTTCGCTGCTGTCATCATCTCTCTTTGTGCTGGTTCTGTTTTAAGACTTCACAATGTAAAAGGCTCCAGTTAAGCTCCACCCCTCCTCCCTCCCTCCCTCCCTTCTTTCTCAGTGAGATGGAAACATTAATCAATTAGGTTGGCCCTTAAAGAATCTGAAGGAGATGAAGCTCCCCTCTCTCTGAAAATGAAATGCCACAGACTTTTAAATCCAGTCAAAGGGCATTTTTCCCAATCTTGCTCTCTTCTCTCCCCCCTCCTCCCTTTCATTCCCTGCTCCCTGTTTCATTCATCTTCCCTCCCATCCCCCTCTCATTTCTCATGTGCAACATAAGTAGAACGTCGGGGAATGAGAGGATGATGAAGAGGAGGGTTTATTCAGGAGTGGAATGGGAGGATGAGGGGATGAGGGGATGATGGAGCTGTGAAAACAACATGATATTTTCCGTATTTGCACACAGAAGCTAAAAGAACAAAAATATCATTATTCTGCATCAACGCGGAAGCAGAGAATGTCCAATTGTTATCCTTCACCTCTGTTGGAGCATCAACTTTTTATTGTAAAAGAATAATGGGATTTATTTGGATCCATTTATTTCTGAAGCAAAGTAAATCAGAACTCAGTAGTTTTACATTAAAAATGACAATGGTGCAAAAAAATGATATCTAATCTAATAAAAAGGCATGCATCTCTAAATGAATGGTAAATATTGTTTGTGGTTGGTCCGATTTGGTGAAATGCAACTGCTGCCAATTACTAGTATGGAAAAGGGTCAGGCGGAGGGTGGAGCAGAGTGCATGAATGGCAGTTGTTTCAATGGACGATTGTCCAAAGGAACAAGAGGCAACACAGTCACATTATTGAATGTCAGTGGCTAGGAAAGGTTAGCAAAGGTTCAACACTGAACGGCCCTTTGTGGTGCCTGCCATGGCCTCACACAATTTATCCATGCGAGCTTTGATACAAAACTCAACAGAGCTGCAGTAAAGAGAAGTGCACATTCTGCAAAGCATTCATTGGGACATAATTGTTTTTTCTAGAACTGTCATACAAAATAGTTTAATTGGACAGGAATCAGTTGATCCTGGTCCGTGAAATCTTTCTAGGATTTGTTTTTGAAACATCTGCAGTTTTCTTAAGTTTGTTACGTCTGCACTTGACTTTATCTCTGAAAGGAAATACAGGAATATAATCTCCTTGGAAGCACCTGGAATTAAACATGCTGAGACAGGAGTGATCAGTTATGTCTGGAGGAATAATGCTGCCCTTTTTACCAAAACTCATATTCCTTTTCCTTGGCTCCCTATGAATCCACTTGTACTGTCTTCAATGATCAGAGCCCTGGTAGTTTTAAACAGATAAAAAATAAATCATTTATGTATGAGAGTGAATATGGCTGAGAGGAAACAGCCATACTTACTGATCTGAATGTTTTTTTATTCGTGTAGCCGGAGTGCAGTGAAAATGTGAAAGTAGAAAATTAAGCACCTCCGAACCAGTATGATGAAGCCTAAATTGGCACAAAGTGAAATTCATTGTATTAGAGGCAAAGTCAAAGGCAAAGTCATTTATAAAGGCATTTACAAAAGTCTGGTACAAGCTGCACCAAAACATACTAATATGCAGAACATAAATGACGCAAATCATAGAGAAGATGAGTCTCTCTTTCTGTTTTTCTTTTTTAAACAATCAATTACCACGAGTTAGATTTTTTTTTCTTCTTTTATTTCTGATGTAATGCTCCAAAAGCAGAATGTTTTTGTGTAAATCCAAGTCATTAATGTGTCATCTCTCTGCTTAATGGACCTATTGAACTATTTCCTGTTTACCTTCGCTTTGCTGTCCGCTGCACTCAGGACAACCTTACATGGAGCTGCTGTTTGTGGAACCGGGCGCTGCTGCGACAAAGTGAATGCTAAATTAGTTCTGAGCGCAAAGCAGAAAAAAAAAACATTGGATATTCATTTTGGTTAAAAGCTAGATAAAATGCAACATAATAAAATACAATGATGACCACGGCGTGGCCATAAAGACAGTATTTGACTTTAAAAGTCCCTTTGGTCATTTCTACAACTGAAACCTGTGACCTGTTTTTTTTTTACAAAGAGAATGGGTATTAATATTTAACAAGTGCAGATTAGGAACAAAAAGTCTTGTGGTGTCTGACGAAATTGCACCTTGACAGCTTCACTTCCCATAACTAGTGGGGAACTGATGCTCTTATTATAGTGACATTAAATAGCACTTGCATAACTCTGCTTATTTGTTACAGATGAGAGAGTAGCCTAATCTGTCCTCTCTCATGTCGAAGAGGAGGAAGGGCCGGCCATTTGAGAGATATGTGCATTCTGAGATACGCACTGTTTCGGTTTCTGTTTTTTGTCCATCCTGAAAGCAATAAAATATTAAACGTGTGCATCATGAAAATAGTTGGACATCATGTTTTTCTTATTTGAAACCATCCTACGAGTTCTCATAGTGATAAAATCTCCCAAGTCCCTGATGTTATTGTTGAAATGATCTCTTTTGAGAAAGCATCAGAGGTGGACAGAGTACTCGACCCCAGTACTTGAGTAAGAGTACAAATACTACTGGTCAAAATTGACTCCGTTACAAGTAAAAGTAGATCAGTCAAAATATTACTCGAGTAAGAGTAGAAAAGTACTTGCTTTTAAAGGTACTTAAGTATCCAAAAGTAAATGCTTTTAAATTTACTTTAAGTAAAAGTAAGAGTAAGAGTAAATTTCTTATTTTCCACATCAGTAAATTACTATATTTTTTCTAAATTAATTTAAGGATCTTTTAACTATTGTTTCTGATAATTAACTCTTTGAAACCAGCTGCACTGATGTGCTGCTTTTAGAACCACAATGTTAAATAAAACCTGCAGAAACACCAAAAACAAATCAAATGAATGGGATCATAAGAGGACAGTAGATGATGCAGAGTTTATTAACAATCATGAACTGAAACCAAATGAACCTGCACCATCCAACTAAGTCTGGATCCCCCTCAAAGACCACTGCTTTACAAAAAACTACATCTCTGCTTTCAATAACTCAATGTTGAAGTCACTTAACTTTACAGGAAGGACATGTACCAGTACAATATAGCAATATAGAGCATAACAAAAGTAACTGAAAGTAACGAGTACTTTTCAGCCTTCCTAGAAATTTACTTGAGTAAAAGTAAAAATATTTGTTTTGGAAATGTATTCAAGTAAGAGTAATAAGTACCAAAGAAATCTAATACTCAAGTAAAGTACAAATCCTCTGGATATGTAATTAAGTACAGCACTCAAGTAAATTTACTCCGTTACTGTCCACCACTGGAAAGCATCAGTTGTTTTGTTAAACATTTTATCACCAACTAGTAGCACGTCGAGGATCACAGTCTTGGCAGAATTTGTCTCTCCAGGATTCAAGTCATGCCTTCTGTGGCAAAGGTCCATGGACTAGTTGGCGTCCAATACTGGCAGCTACAGGAGGGTTTTAGGCGTTACAATAGACAGCGAAGGAGTAATGCTGGGATAGACCTTTTGGATGGTTGCTGGGAGAGAGACTGTATTTAGAAAGTTGATCCAGTCTAACTCCAAAATGTCCCAAAATAAGTTAGCAATGCGTGGCCTCGGCAGATTGACCCAGCTGGTAGGGTGACACAGATTCATCCTATCACCTGCCAAGTCTCATTTGAAAGTATCTGCCCAGTTCCAGTGGTGGACAGTAACGGAGTAAATTGAGTACTGTACTTAAGTACATATCCAGAGGATTTGTACTTTACTTGAGTATTAGATTTCTTTGGTACTTATTACTCTTACTTGAATACATTTCCAAGACAAATATTTTTAATTTTACTCGAGTAAATTTCTAGGAAGGCTGAAAAGTACTCGTTACTTTCAGGTCTGCTCTTTTTTCTTCTTCCCTAAAATCCTATTGGACACAAGCTGTTTTTGTCAAAGGAGGAGACCTATCACAGTGCACGCTCTCCACTGGGATGTACGTAAAGCGGAAATACGTCAAGCCTCCTCAAAACGATACCGCCAAAGTAGCCTGCATTTGTCAAGACATAGCCGCATTTGAGTTATTGAAAGCAGAGATGTCGTTTTTTGTTTTTTTTTTGCTTTGAGGGGGATCCAGACTTAGTTGGATGGTGCAGGTTCATTTGGTTTCAGTTCATGATTGTTAATAAACTCTGCATCATCTGCTGTCCTCTTATGATCCCATTCATTTGATTTGTTTTTGGTGTTTCTGCAGGTTTTATATAACATTGTGGTTCTAAAAGCAGCACATCAGTGCAGCTGGTTTCAAAGAGTTAATTCTCAGAAACAAAAGTTAAAAGATCCTTAAATTAATTTAAAAAAAATATAGTAATTTACTGATGTGGAAAATAAGAAATTTACTCTTACTCTTACTCTTACTTTTACTTAAAGTAAATTTAAAAGCATTTACTTTTGGATACTTAAGTACCTTTAAAAGCAAGTACTTTTCTACTCTTACTCGAGTAATATTTTGACTGAGCTACTTTTACTTGTAACGGAGTAAATTATGACCAGTAGTATTTGTACTCTTACTCAAGTACTCTGTCCACCTCTGCCCAGTTCCAAACAGTTTCCTTCCCTAATAGTTTGTTTTATCAAGCAATGCAGCTCTTCAAATTAATTGTGATCACAAAGAGAGCAAAAGGGTAATTAAAAAGTCACCATGAGAGTGGGGTGGATGGATGGGTTGACAACATTCTGAATCTTAACAATGGAGACTTTGCTTCAGTCTGGTTCATTACACATTTTAATTACCAATTTTAAATCAAATCATGTCCTTTTTCCCTTTTCCTTAAACAAGAACATAATTTGTGGATGTCGATATTAAATACACTGTATGTGGTGTGCTCCCTGTGAATGCCCCTGCTGGGGTTCTGCGGGTTGCATTATAAAGGTGGGTAAATGGTGCAGTATAAGGTCATTTAGGCTGCAAGCTCCAATGAATAATTCAAACAACCAACAGCATTTTCCTTGACAAGACCTAATTTCGGTGGACCAGCCCCAGATCTTTACTCTACTGCTCTAAAACATTTGTGGGCATCTAACACAAACAATTGAACTGTGTGTGCTGGTAATCCTTTTTCCACAAGCACAGATACAAGTTATTATTCTCTGCAGAAGAAGATATCTTTCCGTTTATTTTTTCCAAACCAGCTCTCTTTAGCAGGGTTCCTGTTGTTAGGTCTCTTTAAGACGCGCAAAAGGTGCCAAAAGCAGGCGGAAAACATACACATGTGGGGGTGGGGGGGGGGGGGGTCTATCAAAGGAACCATAAAGATACTTTATATCATTCAAACAGCTTGAGAAACTTAAGCAGCAGAAAAAATTTACAAGAGTGGAGATCTGTCTAAAGCTGAATAAAAGGTACGTCAGTGTCTGTTACGAGTTTATTTCTATCAGTTCTCTCTCTACATATGGAAAGTTGATAATAAGCTTTTTTAGGAGTAATATCACTCATGTTAAGAGGAAGTCATAAAACCAGTTACTGCTGACATCATCTATGCAGCACCAGGGTTATAAGCGCTTAATGGAAAACACTGTTTTATATTTTCATCTCATTTCCGGATAATAGCAGGAGCTCTTACCATGGCAATAAAAAGTGTTTGTTCCACTAATCGCTCTGAATGAAAGAATGTATGTGATGAAGTGATATGCATCCTAAGTGGAAGTTTCTGTTCGATTGTTAAAGCTTCCAGAGCGTTGCCTCTGCCCTGTCATCTCTGTTTTTTTTTTCCATTTCCATTACCAGTTTTCAATCACAAATCTTTCTTCTGGTTCCATGAATCCATCTCTGTTTGGCCGACACTTAAAATACACCAAAACTCCAAAAGTTCCTTTCCAAAAAGAAGCCTGAGTGTGCCAGATAGCCTTGTGTGCCGTGTCCTCGGCCGTTGAAGCGCCAGAGGGAGACTTGAGCGAGCAAGGGACAGTTGACAAAGAAAGTGGCAGACAGGCAGAAACGAGTCACACATACCCCTTTTACACCAATCTGGTTCCAGGGCTGGTGCTAGTGCTGGTGCTAGAGCCGGTTCGCGGTTGGTTCTAAGTAAGAACCGGTTGAGAACCGTTTGCTTTTACACAAGCTGGTGCTGGCCAGCAGCTGGCCAGAGAGCCACGTCATCACGTTACTGTATACGTCTGTGTACGTCACCATTTCCCGGTACAACTAGCGCCAAATTCAGTCACCACAACAAAGATGGATGGAGGACTACGCTGTGCTGCAAGTGTTGTCTCCTCCACTGACCACTAGGGCTGTTCGATTAATCGATTTTAAATCGTAATCGCGATTATGAAATTAGAACGATGTTAAAACGTGAAACTCGTAAAATCGATTTTTCACTTTTTTTTCACTTTTTTTTTTTTTTTTTACCTTGTCTGCACACATATTAATGATTGATACCATATTAATGATTGATGGAAATACCTCTCAATACCTGCGACAAGTGCCCCATGGGAGAGACTCTTTAGTGTAGGAGGGGGCGTTGTAACATACCACCGGGCATCCCCCAAGCCAGATGCGGTAGACCGGCTCGTGTTCCTTGCAAAAAACTTGCAAATGTGAATAGCAAATGTAATGACTGACATTACACACCTCTACCTCCTTCATGGGTTGCATTATTATTTAGCATGCACAGACCCAGTTTAGTTTAATTAGAAAATGTCTTGTTTTATTTAATTGGAAATATAACTTACTGTATGTTTGCAAGTGCTGATTTGCTGATTTTTTTTTCAGAGATAAAACTTTATATTTTATTATATTTTTTAAAACTTTTTTTCAACTTATTTTACAGAGTTTTGCACTTTATTCATTCATTTTTGGTTTAATACGAGCAAAGTTTGCACTTAAAGCCCAATGGGGCAAATGTTCAATAAAAAAAACAGCATAAAAATCATTTCTTTGCCTTTTGTCAATTCACAAAATAATCGTAATCGAAAATCGGATTTTGAGGGAAAAAAATCGAGATTTTATTTTTGGGCAAAATCGAACAGCCCTACTGACCACTGTTGCTTCTGTTTTACATCCATTATTAAATAAATGGATGTAATAATAAAAGAGTCTGCTAACTTAACCGCCGTCTTCAACGCTCCGTTGTTTAAAAATGGCGCTCTTCCGTGTTTACTCTGCTTTGGTTGTTCAGTAACACCGCCCCCAGCCCCGCCCCCAGCCCTTGACGTAAGCACGTAGCCCCCGACGTAACGTGGTTCTTTCCTCTAGACCAGCAAAGAGTTGGTTCTTGTCTAGCACCAGTTTTGAGAGCCAGGAGCCGGTGCTTAGGCTGTGTAAAACCAAAGAACTGGTGCTAAGTCTGGCTCTAGCCCAGAACCAGCCCTGGAACCAGCTTGGTGTAAAAGGGGTATCAGACACAAGACACGCAGGTAACAGAATAAGACAAATTTGGTATCCTTGTGACATCTTTGCGACAGTTAACCTTATGAGCTTGCAGTCGGGACAGCCTGAGCTGGCAGCTTATGACAGACAGCAACAGTGAGCTCCTGGTAAAACCCATCTGTGCCTGGTATTAACGTAGGCTCAGACCCCTGGGCCAGAGCCGCCATGCTGTGCTGTAAATACATAACCAGGGTCCAGGTCTTGAGGGGGCCAGTGGGTCACCCACTGGGATGGCATAGGGATGTCAGCGGGGTTAACACAAAGCCTCTTGTATAAAAACTCCCACGCAAAGTACAAAAAAGACAAGAATGTACACACTCTGGCAGTAAAGCATAACAAAACACGTAGCGCTGCCTTGCAAAAGCACTTTAACGACACATAACACTGTTTAAATAACGCGACTCCACCCCACACTTAAAAACAGTGTGGTGCATATTTGGCTGTGAGCAAGGTTCTTTTTCTCCTGGAGGCATCTGCACCTCTGATTGGACATTGTTCTGTGTGTACATCCTGTTGTTTCCACCCATGTGTGAGTACGCTTTGCACTTGTTCAGGTGTGTGAATGTGATTTTGTTTGCAATAGTCAAAACTGAACGACTTTCGCACTGTTTGGAATCCAAGCTATTGTGTCTGCTCTGGCACAGATCAGCCTGTCTAGTGTTTTGCAGACATGCTTTAAAAAAAAGGAGAATAAAGAACATTTACAAAATGGCTGCAGGCGGTAAACCTCCAAGTAAATGAAATCATTTATCATTCAAAGCTAAGCATTAACTTTATTGTGAGGATCTTTAAAAGAACAAAGCAAATATTCATACTTTTATAAAGCTATTACATTGTTGGTGATACTTTAAAGAGCTAATTTTGTGCCTGTTTAAAAATTAATAATTTAAATATCATGGCTCTGTAAAATAGACTTTGAGAGTTGAATTGAGAGTTGAAAAACAAAACAAAAGAAACAATTTTTCTCATAATTTTCCTCACTCTAGCACCTCCTGACACGTCTTTTTAAAATGCTCCAATTGTGATCCTGTCTCTTTAAGGCCCTGCTCCGATAAAGCTTGGGATGATTTGATTGGTCAAAAATTGTACCTCCAAAGGCTGCTGCTCATTCTTGGGTTGATGTGCCCCAAACAGTCACAAAGCAGGTACGATGCAAATTTCTTGAGCGATGATCTTGACAAAGTGCAGAATGAAAAGTCTGAAGAATAAATAAGGTGTTTGAAACAGTTCAGGAGTGGTGTGTTTTTGGGAAGGATGAACTGGCAGGCACTTTTTACATGCACATGAAAGATTTAGTACACCAGGGGAAAGGGAAAAACTTTAAAAGCACAGTAGGTCATCTTCACTCACTGATTTAAGATCATAGTTTACTGCCATTCCTACATGTTAAATTATCAAAACTACACATCAAGCTGGTTCAAACATGCTCATCGTGTCTTCTTATCAATATAGGAGTCTTGTGATTCTTTTGTTTAGACATAAGGTGAAAAAAAGGTGTTGATTTTTACCTTCAGTAGATCAAACTGGCCTTTTCATGGGTCAGCATCTGTCTTAACATCCAACATTGTCTTATTTAATGAACATCTTTGTTAACACAGATGGTGACATAAAAGCTATGTTATATCACGATTACATTACAGCTTTTATAGCGCAGTCTTCATGGACCATTTTCAATTGCTTAATACTTTTAAACTAATTTAAAATCAAAAGAACATATTGTAGAGTCTAAGTCCTTCGGGTTTCAGCAATCTTCTGAGATCTTCTGATCTTCTGAGCTTGAATACAAACCCCATTTGTGAAAGCGAAAACTTAAATGTGCAGTTTGTCTTTTATAAAAGATATAAGAACAAAGGAAATTATTTATAGTGTCTTCAGTGACAAACTACAGTGTATAAAAAAGATAAATGAATACAGATTTAAAACAGCCAAAAGAAATTATGATGGAGGCATGATTGTGGTTCATTATTATTATCATTCTTCTTTAGGAACTGAAAGTACTAGTAGTTGTAGTTTGCGTTTTCCCTGACTTATCTCTTCACAATGCATCATCCACAATGGACTTTCGGATGCACTTTCTCATTTTTAGCACACAGAACCTAAAAGTAGCCAGATATGTGGATTCATCTGAACATGGAACATCAGTCAAGTCACTACCTAAAGGACTTGGCTCCTGCACAAAGTCTGTACATTAGTTCTTTCTTGGTTTATGTGTTACAAGTTACATTTCTGGATGCAGTTGTGAACTGGGTTGAGTGAAAAGGACTTTACAAGCTACTCCAGAGCTCGTTTGGCTATATTGATCATGTTGGTATGAAAATGTGTCATGTAGTGCAGCCTGGGGGCTCAAAGGTCACACACATCCAATACTCGTTTCTGGCCTTGGCCTTTCTGCTCCAGAATTTCCCCAGACTCACCAAATCTTTTCACAGAAATATGTATTGGAGATGTTTAAAGACATAAGCTCTTTGTTATTTGATGCATTTTCAAACCATTCCATTAACTTTTTGGTCTTTTTCAGCTGTCCCATATTTTCTTTTTTATGTGTGCCTGGAATCACAATCTATATTTGCTCCATTTTATGAATAATAACATTTGTGTTGGGAAATTGAAAATAAATTGATTTCCACTTGTGTTGGAACATATTAAGAAATTCTAAGATTACTTTTCTACTAAATCTTATGGCATTCTTGTAATTGGGGTTTGTTATAATCCAATTGGCTTTTATTTAAGGTCTTTGATGAAACCTTTATCTTTGTATCTACATTACTGTTCTAAAGTCTTAGACACCCCTAGTCTTGTTGTTTTATCAAAGCTCAAGTGAACACTCTTTTCAGCCTCTTTATTAAGATACAAACAGAATATACACTAGTTAATGATAGATTCAAACCGATTAACTTGACTGAATATTGACAATTTTTTAATGATGAACACTGATAATCCTATTGCTGGGAATGTAAATACGAGAAGGCCAATTCTATTTATCAACCACAAAAGAATACTTTACTTTTTGCTATAGAAGGATAAGGGCTGACAAGAGCCTGCATGAGATTCATGACTAATGTGATATTTTCAAAACTATTCTTTGTATTTGTTTCACAGACAAAAAGTTTGGCTCAGTCTGTCACACTTTATTAAAGCATCTAGATGGGTTTCAAAATGCAATGTTCTCTAGACCCTCATGACTGCTTGACTCATCTCAGAAAAATAAAATCATAATTTTTAGTTTAGTTTAGTGTATTTGCACATAAAAATATACAACCGTTTTAAAAGTAAAGACAAACAATTTGTAGAAAAAAAGGAAATAAAAAAAAGAAATACAATATAACAGAAAATGTGCGGGAGGAACCAAAAAAACCCAAAAGGCTTGTCGAGTGGTCCTCCTATAATGAAACAAACAATATCTACAGAAATATGTAAAACATAGGACAACTAAGGAAAATAAGCAAAACAAAAACAGGAATCTAATGAGGGTTTGCAGAGAAGTTCTGGAAATGAATTGTTAAGCTTTGCTAACTTGGGCTAGCAAAAATGTTGTGATTTGTTTTTTGAAATTATTTGTACTCGAGCATTCTCTAATATGGTGTGGTAAGGTGTTCCAATAAAGAGGAACCTCTGAATCTAATTCTAATTGGGAAAAAGTAGACCTGAAAAGGGTGGGATGGAGATTGTTTGCAGACCTAGTGAAGTGATGAATTTGGGAATTGAATTGGAATAAAGAATGAAAACAGGTTGGAAGTAGCCTGTGAATGGATTGATAGTCAAAAAGACAAATCTGAAAAAACATGTACAGCAAAAATAGGGAGAATACTTAGGGATTGGAACAATGGGTTGGATCTAGTAAGTCTATTGGAAAATGTAACCATTTTGATAAAACGTTTTTGCAGGATAAAGATACAGTTGAAAGTTAATGAGGAAAGATTCTCCAGTAGATCCAGTGTAACCCCCCGAGCCCCCGGGCTCCCCGGGCCGGTAGAGGTCGCAGCCGAGCAGCCGTGCAGCGCTCGGGAACACATGGACGCGCCGGAGCGCTCCCACACGACAAAGCTGCAGCGCGTCTGGAAACCAGGAACGGCGCTCCGGGAGCAAAAAAAACCCCACTCCACAAGCTCGTTTCTGCAGCTTCACCTCGATCCCAGACAAACTTCACACACTTCGTAGTTTGTGAGAAGCTCCCAGTCCCCCCCGACTGAACTTCACATGGATGTGAGTTGCAGAGAGAAGCATCCGCGCGCCGAGTAACTGCTGGACGGAGCGAACAGAACTGAACCAAAGGAGAGAGTCTCGTACCTGATCCTGCTTGTTGCACTTTTTTGGGTCTCGGGTTTGACACACAAGGAGCAAAAAGGGGGAGAGACCGAGCACGTGTGCGCGTGTGTGCAGGAGAGAGAGAGAGAGAAAGAGAGAGGTAGAAAGAGGGAGGGAGAGAGAGAGAAAGAGAGAGAGTCGCACGGGATTTTTTGGAGCTACGCGTTAATGCCGTCAGTCTTGCGGACTCTGAGATGGACGTCAGGTTTTATCCAGCTCCCCCTTCAAGCGTGGGTTCTTGTACGTTACCGACTGACTCCGGATTGGACTATTACCATTCGAACAAGGTAAAACGATTACTTTTTTACAATTCCTTGTTTTAAAGTGAGCGAGATGCGCCGGGCGGCTCCAAGTGCGAGCGGAGCGCGCAGCCAAGCCAGCCAGCTCTCCTGCGGCTCAGACATGGATGTGGGATCAGGCACAACATGCAGACGAGACCAGTGACAACTGCAGCACTTTTGCCTCCCCTGGGATGATTGTGTCATATGTCTTCATGCAAGTTAAAATTAAACTTTGTTGCATGCCTCATGCACTTGTTGTCAGCGACACCTGCTCTGAGCTCGTTCACACGGAGACTCTCCAACTGTAGTTTTGGTGATGTGGTCATCTGAATACTGTAGCAGTCCCGTGCGCAGCGGATTATGGATGGTTTTGGTCTTAACTGATCTGATTTGGAGCATGCAAACTGGTCCCCCGTACATGTGAAATATATCCGAGCCCACTGCGTAAACACGCTGTTATCTCCATCTCTCGAGCTCCCACATGGTGGTGGTCAGTCCGAAATGAAGTCAGCCTTGAACTTTCCTTTGAAATGCAGTGTTGGCAGCATTTGCATCTGAGCCATGTGTGAGGATACAAGGATGCTGCTGCAATATAAAAAATTGGGTTTTCAAGACCTTATCCATTATCCATGCCTCAGTGCGAAAAAGTCCAACAAAATCGTTATGTGCATGCTATTTTTCTATTAATTAACTATTAATAAGCGACTTTAAACACATGGTTTTAAAATTCTTAAGAACGAACAATAGATTTGAAAAAAATCTACCTTGTGCTGACGAGAAGTTGGCAAATGAACTGCGGTTTTACGCACGAAGTCTCATATGTTCATCTATTACTCATAAACAAGTTCAAATGCGTACCTTGCTTTGATTACCACTGGCGAACGGTGAAAGAATTCAACAATTGTGTTTTATCTGGATCTAAATATTGTTCTAAATCCTAAATCATTTCTGTGAAATGTCAGTGGCCCCTTTGTATCCATATGGCGCGCACCGGTCTTTGGCTCACAGAAAAAACATTTACTGTCTACAAATGAGAACAACGCACGCAGACAATTTAACAACTGTGTAAAAGCTTATTTCTTTTATTGTGTTAAAAAAACTAAACAAAAAAAAACTTGTGACAACATTTGTCAGCTACCATACAGGCAGATTTAGAAGGCATTAGTCTGTATCTACAGCCAATCAAAGGGGTTTGCTTGCCTTAGCACCTGGATGGAGGCCAGCCGGCAGTTCACTTTTGCTGATGTCAAAGTGAAACATTATAACGCAATGCCATATTTGACTTGTGAATCGCCACTGCTTGTATACACACTCTCTCCTGTCTCCATATATGCTCTACACATGCAGTTATCAGCACACTCTCCCCTCTCTCTCTCACGCTTCAGTCGTTAAACTGCAGAATAAATGAATCCCCATGATGATTGAACCTAACATTAGCTCATCAGGTTGTAGACTGGGTGTAGCCAATTCTAGCACATACATGCACTAGGTACCTGCAGATGTCTGTTTAAAATCGCAGTGGGACCTTTTTTTTCTCTGCACAATGCTCGGAGTATTAACGCAATGAGCTGGACTAGTTTTTTTTCTTTTTCTTTTTCATTCAGCGAGCACACAAGCTGTTGGCCCTCAGAGTAACAGGTTTGGGTTTCAAGGACATAATCGTAAAACTTTGTCATTTCCAAAGCAACAGCTGTGACTAAGAAGTAAAGTGACACATTAGCTGCACAGTACTCCCCACTATACCTAACTGCTGAATAATGATCCGGGTGCTTTATATGACACTTTTGGCAGGAGTTCATCTTTACGCCAGTTTCATTTCAGGAGCAAGATAGAGTTGACCTCCAGGGCTAGAGAACTGGGTTAGAGGTGCCACAAGCATTTTAAAGATACATCACCAACACGCTGAGTGATGGCTTGCAAAGACAATGCAAAACAAACGTGTTATAATCTTTGTAATGCTATTTGTGGTCAAAGAGTTGCATGTGCACAGTGGGGGTATGACAAGACTCAAAAGTGCAAATCAGGCCTCCTGGAAGGTGTTGATTCTCCATCATTTACACTTTGGGCAGTTTAAATAAGTAAGTTATGAGAAAACTACTGGCATGATTATACATTGTAGTACAGCTTTAAATTCACAAACCAGGAGATGTGCACAATACAAACTCAGAAATCTATTTATAAAAGCTTGTTGCTTCCTGTTCTTTTGCTGTGAACTAAAAACACATCTATTTATGAGAATGACTATTACTGTGTATGAGAATGGCTGTTAATGTGTGTGCATGTGCAATGACTGGGCCTGCATTCATTGTGTTTTCTACCTAAGTGGGTTAATAAGTGAGCAATGTAAAGAATGTGTAAGATGAAACTGGTCAGAGCTGATTGACCGCATTCACACTGATGATTGATTGATGCATGACAGGATTATGGATCTCTGTGACAGGAAGATTGATCACTGCAAATGTATGAATGCAGTTTGAATCTAGATCTAGAGTTCACTTGCACTGAGATATGAAATAGCAACAGAAATATATATATATGCCTCTTTTTTGTTTGGCCATTCTTTCTAAGATGAGTACAACCATGCAATAACTTTAGCCTTCATGAAAGTTTTAATGTTCAAGCCTTTTTTTAAGCTGCATTTGGTGGAAGAGCTTTCTGTTTTTGAGCTCTTTTAAAAAAATCTTGTAGGAAAATTATTTAAAGTATTTCAGCTGCAGTGCAAACTGCATATTGGATTGATATTACTGAATCAGTACCTGTCTAAAATAATTTTGAATTGTACACTGTATCCTTCACGAAGGGATGTTTTTACTGTAGGATTAAATTCTTTCTTGGCACGCCTCAAAATTCTAATCAAGAGGTTATGTCTGTATTTCCCTTTTAAACTAAAATCGGATTCGCTAAAGAGATCAGGGAAGAAAAAAAAGCCCCCAAACCTCTATTTTATGTCAAACGAAGAAAAAAAAAGTGCATCTCCACATTTCAGAGCAATGCAAAGACAAACACATGAGAAAAGCATCGATTTGTGTTCCGCTCAGAACCCCCCGGCTCTGCTGCTCTTCTCTACTCCATCCAACTTGCGTTGTCCTGCACTTGCACAATCACCGTGAGTCATCTTTACTTTTCGCCCAAGATTTCTCCTAATCTTTTTGAAGCCTCTCTGTATCTTTCCTCGCTGAGTGGGAGGCTTGTTTGCTCAGCGCACACTCAGCTGTGTATACCAGCGCTGAAGGCCACTTCTTCGCAAATGCCTGTTTTAGTGGGAGACTATTTGTCAAATGCATTATGACTTGTGCATACCCTCAGGCGGAATCACTCTGGTGAAATGAACTTGGATAGATTACTGTAGATGTACCACTTTCTCCTCATCCCTTTTCTATCTAACCATGCAGTGCCCAAGAGAGAGCCTCTCATGTAATTATACTGCAGTTACTTTGTAGGTTTTTAATCCGATTGCTTGCAGATATTATTCCTTACATAGGTACAGTCTGTTGCAATTATTACACTGTATACACTTGCGTATTTTTGTGAAGTATAGTGCATCCATGCATATTTAATTTTTGAGACAGCATGTTTAAGATAACCATAGTCTTTTCATTGATCCCGGTTTTCATGCATGCTACCCTTTCGTGCCTTATTGTACTTCAGTATACGAGTGCAAGAAACAATCATCTGACATCTGCTCACTCAACTAGCAATGAGCCCACTTTTTTGCAGCACATATAGCACCCCTTCTCAAGTGGTTCATTCCATTTCAAG
Source organism: Cololabis saira (assembly GCF_033807715.1). Lineage (NCBI taxonomy): Eukaryota > Metazoa > Chordata > Actinopteri > Beloniformes > Belonidae > Cololabis > Cololabis saira. The sequence goes on from NC_084594.1 coordinate 11,710,414, forward strand.
TGCCAACCAATCACTGTATTAGTCACGGGATACTTCAAAGTGCGGACACGCAGCAAAAAAAAAAATATCCATGTTCCATGTTGAATTCTCAGAATGCAATTTCTTTCTTCTTTCCTCCTCGAAACATGACCGTAATAGAAACAGAAAAAGAAGAGTTATTCCAGTGGTACCTCATTCGGTACACACAGAGGAAAGTTAATTACAAAGAGTCAGGCATTCTTGGGTTGACAGCGTGGACTTGGGGTTTTTCATTGTGCCCATTCATAACATTCTGCTGACTGGCCAGTCCCAGTTGCAATATCCCAACCATTCGGGCAAATGTTAACCCGTGCATGGCTCCAATGCACTCCAAACGCAGTCTAAGTTGCTGAATTAGGGAACTTTTAATGTGGTGAGTTTATTGCTATTTTTTTATACAGTTCCAGGCAGTTAACTCAGAACAAATAACAAAGAATGAAGTAATTGAATTGAGATTTTTTTTTCTCAATTAAAATAAACTTATTAAACAGTCTGCTTTGTAAAGTTTTTTTTTTTTTTCCTCGTGTTTCTTCTTCCTAGCAGTTTTCACAGTCAAGTCTCTCCGTCTCTCTGCTTCTCTCCCTCTCTGTGTCTAACTTCTTCTCTCATTTACCTTCCCAGCAGCAATGTCAAAAGGTTGTGCAGGGAAGCTGAATCGCCCGGGGCCGATTGTGTCTTTGAGTTAATGATAAGTAGCCACAGTGTTATTCTCTTGCAGCGGGGTTAGATTGTGTTGTGTGCACACAACCCATTACAGTACGAGCAAAGTGGACCACTTATGAGGATTTCACTTTTAAGTGCAACTGAGATACAGTGTTCACTGATTTTGGTGTTTTCACCTACAGTATGTGGATTGACGTGTTAGAGCTGTGCAAACCTTTCCTGTGTTGTTACAGTGTCGTTACAACACAGGGGGAAAAGCTACAGCGTCACCACATTGACTACGTTTACATGCAGTAAAAATTCAGGTTATTGCTAATATTCCGGTTACTGAAACATTCGGAATATTCCGTTTACATGTGTGAGCAAACAGAGTTATCCCTGTATACATGGTAATTAATCATTCGGAAATATCTGGATCAAACCAGCGACGCGCGGAGAACATCATGACGCAATTACCGTCATTTCCGCTTCTTCTTCCTGTATCCAAATTCAAAACAAATGCTGCTTCGCGCAACTGTTCGCTCACCTTCTTGTAAATCTCGCTATCCCGGTACTTTCTACCGTCTACAAATGCCAAAATGTTCATATCCTTCATTACATTTATGAAGTGATTAGTCTCCTCCTGGTCTTGTGTTTCTCCGTGTTTATAAGAACTTCCTGGACTCAAAAGACCAGGATTCCTTGTGAACAGAGCATGCGCAGAAAACAAATTCCTGTTCCGTTTGATCGGGATATTCTGTTTGGCGTTTACATGACCCAATATTCTGGTTTTAAAAGGAGTAACCCAGGGATCATATTCGGGTTTTTAAAAACTGGAATATGAGCAAATTTGGGTTATTCAAAGGGGTTATTGGTGTTTACATGGCCGTGCAAATTCGGGTTATTGCCAATATTCGGGTTTTAAAAGGGTTATTGAGTGCATGTAAACGCAGTCAGTGATGATATTGTCATTGCTATTCTGTGGCAGCTCCTACATCAGGTTCCATCTGACAATTGTCCGTTCAGAGAACAAGTAAGAGGATGCAGCCACTCATAGCACGGTTTACCACCAAGAGCAGATTACAGTACTGTGAAGGTGACAAACCAGACCCTTCTGCAATCTTGTCAAATGGTTCTGTACTTCATAATCTATAACAGATATGACTCAGAGCTACTAGACATGTTAAGAGGGTCATAAGTCATGCATGGGCTGAAAATAGATTCTATAGTTTATACTGCCCGGGTTGCTACTTAATCACCAAGTTCCATAGAAAAAGGCTATTTATGCTGCTGATTGATGATATTAACTAGCAAGAACTGAATCATGACAGTGCAATTTTTTAAATCTCGTTCCAGTGTACTTTCGTGATAAACTGCTGCTATCCCGTTCAATTTTCTGTGCCGTTATCAAACTGTAATCTGTCACCCGACAGGTTTATTTAAAAGATTGTCAGTCTTTCCTTTACACCGAGACGGATAAAAGGTTTGCAGTGCTTTTGGCGACGTGTATGGCTGCGAGCCACTGTGAAACCTTCGCCACATTACAAGGTGTCAGAGTAATTCCAGATTTGACGTTGATTGCAGGGTCGATGCGGCCCGGGCCCCGGCCCCAGCTCGTGCCCCTCATTAAGTCACTTTAACCCTAATTATCGTCACAGCTCCGTGAAACCAAAATACTACAGTGGGGCTTGACTCTTGGCTGCTCAGCTGGGCGTTGGGTGTGTGTTTCAAACACTTGTGACCTGTGGAAAGTGGAGTGTAGTACACCACGGCTTTTTGATGTCTTCACCTCAGGAGGCCGGTGGCTCTTCGGCTCCTCAGCATCAACTCGCCTTGACCCTCCCTGTCTTTCTTTCTCTCCCCTGTCTCCCTCTGCCCAACAAGCCCCACCACCACCTCCTCCTCCCTCACGCAGCCCAGTTTCCTTCTGCTGTTTTATATTCACTTCTTGATTGGTTGGGGGATGGGCTGGTGGAATAGCATTTTAGAGGTTAGCTGCTTAGTGCAAAAGAGGGGGTGTTAGATTTAGTGTCTGCATAGATAGAGAAAGAAAAGGACCAGAGGATGGAGGGAAAATGGAAAGGGATTTTTAGGGGGGGGTACTTTATTTTTTACCCCTGCCACTGAGTCTGTAATGTCATTCAACGATGTGGAAACCAAAATGAGCCTTGCCACCAGATGTGTTCCAGTCCAGATAGCAACTTGAAAGACAGACATTTATTGTTTTAGTGCATTTGGTGTGGTTCAAACCCAAACTGCATGAAATGCTGATTGATGGATTTCACTAAAGAATTTGTGTGTGCGAGAGAGAAAGATCGGCTTTATCTGATTTTTTTTTTTTTTAAACCATTCTTGCTCCCTGTCCTTTGCTCTGTCTTCTGAATAAAAAATAAAAAGGAACACTGAGTGCATTTTCTTTCTCTGTGCTGCTGAAGCATTTCAGTGGAGGTTCATCTGCTTTCTACCAGCACTGTAATAGGAAAAAAAAAACAGAAATGTATGAAGATGTAATCTATTCAGTTATGTTTCCCTTTGCCAGTCATAGAATCTTGATTTTACTTTAGAATTAATTACATAAACAAATAAAGACAGATCAGCATTGCTTCACTGGAGAGTGAAGAAAGACAATACATTCCAAAGTGGCTGCATAAAAGTCTCACTCATAACAAGAAGTAAATATTAACATTTAAACTGCTGTGACCTTCTGTTATGCAGATTGATGCCTTTGGTTTCAGCAGGGGCAACAACTTTTTGTTGTTGCTGACATTTAGCTGCATCCACGTGCATGTGGTTTAGTCAGTAGGCCAGGAAGTGCGCACTTCACTCTTTGTTGCAACAGTTTTAGAATCCCAACTGTGAACTGCATGCCCCTAATCATTACATGGTAACATTTTGTTGCTCCCTTTTGTTTTATGATTAAGGTGTCAGCACGCCGACATGGAGGCAACAAAGACAAACCATTTTCATTGTGCTGGAAGCTGCAATTCCCCCAGCAAGAAAGCTGATCTTCATTAGGATAATTGCTTCATGTCATTCATAAACAAATAGACCACAAAGTGATTGTTCTAGATGCTGGAGATTATGGGCTCAGTTATTGGCCTTGGCATATTTGTGTAAAGCCGGATTTGGTACATAAATTAGCGCAGCCGTTGCACGAGACGACCGTATCAACATTTTAAATTAGCACAGACGGCGTTCATCATCTTTCACTTTCACATTCGCCCCTTCTGCAAAGAACTCGCCCACCAATTTTGTGTTCAGTCCATCTTTTTCGGTTAATGGTGTGGCCAGTATTTAACGACTGTCATTGCTTAAAGGTGTAACCTGAGACTTCTCGTGGATAGAAAATAAAAATGGAAGGAGAAGTAAAGCAGAGGAGTTTATATTGTAATTGTCAAGTTGTTGACAGGCTGTGGTTATGAAAGATTTGCTTTATGCTAGGGCTGGGCGATATATCGAGATTTTAATATATATTGATATATTTTCAAACGCGATATGGTACGAGACAATATCGTTTATATCGATTTTTTAATTTTTTTTTTTTTTTTTTATGATTTTGATATAGCTTATTTTGTGACAAATTGACTTGAATGTTTTATTTGAGATTTGCACAAATGTTTTGTTATTTGCACAACTGTCAACCTCAGTGGAAAAGTCTGCCTGTTACTGTCTACATTGTATTAATTGCACAGTGTATTTTAATTTAATTGTTATGCAGGAAAGGGATATTTGTTTTATTTTATTCAAGAAGCATTTTTATTCTATATATGCAGGCAGTTTATTTGTATTTCATTTGTTTTATACATTTTGATATTGTGCAGACCTCTGTTAATAAAGGTACCTGTGTGACATTTGGCACGAGGCTTTGTATTAAAACTGACTGTTTTTTTAAGGGTTTGCCTCAGAAAATAATGAAGCTAACAGAGATGCTATGCTATAATGCTTTGGGGGAAACCCCAATTATGTCACAGAAAAAATATCGATATATATCGAGTATCGCCATTCAGCTAGAAAATATCGAGATATGACTTTTGGTCCATATCGCCCAGCCCTACTTTATGCTAGTTGTCACTGGGATGTGGTCCATATCGCCCAGCCCTACTTTATGCTAGTTGTCACTGGGATGGAAGGGACAGCTTTCCTCCGAACTTAAGTTAAGGCACCAAGTCACTCACCTAATGACTCAGTGTTTGTTGAATGTAAGGTTTTTTTTTCGTATTACACGGTAAATTGACAACTGATCCTGGTAAAGAAAAGCTGGACCACATCATTTATTTGCCTGCCAGGCTTTCAACATTGCGGTTTCTTTTTCGTTCACGCTCCTCCTGATGGGTGCTTCTCCAAAAAAAAAAAAAGGTCACTGAGGATGCTGCGATTCAACAGATTTCATAAAATAGATGTACAAAAACAGCGATAAACATTGTGTCTGCGCCGCTGAAGAATGCAGCTGTTGGGTGTATTAAGAAAAGGCTCGCAAGCCTGGGCAAACATGAACAGTTGTCTTAGCTTCCTGAGGCATGTCCTATGCAAACAGAACTGGAGACGGCTGGTTCAGGTCCACACTCAAAGACCGCGAGACCGCTGAGTACACACACATACACACTGGGACATATGCTCCCTCATAGGTAGACATGCACACACTCTTGCATGCAGATGCAAGCATGTCTCGTGTGGCATGAATAAACACATGTGCACACGTGAGCACACAGAGACCACAGAAATGTTACTGTGTTGTCATGAAGCAACAGCTCAGCCCACACGTTACTGTATTATATATGATTATTAGTCAACCCTGTGATCCAATAGTCTTTATTTTAGAATGATTTGTGGGATAAATTAGTTTGAATTATTAGCTTAAATGAATTTAAATAAAGAACAGTATTCAAAAGATATGTTTTTCTTAACAATATAACATAACTAAGCAGAGGTGTCAAAAGTATTCACATTCATTACTCAGGTAGAAGTATAGATACTAGAGTTTAAAAATACTCCTGTAGAAGTTGAAGTATCAACTCAAGTTTTTACTCAAGTAAAAGTATAAAAGTACTGGTTTCAAAACTACTTAAAGTATAAAAGTAAAAGTAATGTAAGGGAGAAAAAGCCATTAAGGACAAAAGCCATTGAAAATGAATGCATCTTAGTATAATGCAAATATATTAAAGAACCATATATGTGTACTATTGAGTATTAACATGTGTTTCAGAGAGCAGAAGATATGATGACTAGTTTCCTATAAGTATTGTAATGGTGCAAAAAGTCAAACTCCAGAGGCATGTTATCATTTATCCTAATGTTTATTGGAATGTACATCCAAGTTTAGTTGCAGGAATCTGAGGGAACGGATGTAAGAACAAAACTGGACAAGAACATCTGAAACAACCACAACCAAATTCACTCTATCTGGATGGAGCAATTTAACTGGATAGTTTTTTGGCCGAAATGAAATAGAGTAACGAGGCTGTTTTTAAAATGTAAGGAGTAAAAAGTACAGATAATTGCGTGAAAATGTAAGGAGTAAAAGTAAAAAGTCGTCTGAAAAATAATTACTCCAGTGAAGTATAGATAACCAAAATTTCTACTTAAGTAAGGTAACAAAGTATTTGTACTTCGTTACTTGACAGCTCTCTAACTAAGTAACTCCAGAGGTGCACAGGAAGTTAGTTAGCTGGTAATGCCACCAAGAATTGGTCCTCTGCCATGAGTTGGTTTTGTCTGTGCTTTTTTGAGCCAAGTGTGTGTTTCTCTGTGTGTGTGTGTGTGTGTGTGTGTGTGTGTGTGTGTGTGTGTGTGTGTGTGTGTGTGTGTGTGTGTGTGTGTGAGTCTCCCCTCCGTATCACTACAAACCCACAGTCCCCCCGGGCCCCTCCATGCCTCAGCCTTGTAAACCACCTCTGGCACTTTTGGGCTTTATTCACAATATTTTCATTGTAGTCGTGCCTCACTTTCCAGGAATTTTATTCTCCTTTAATGGTACTCCCCCGTTTGTTACCTGATCGTTTTTAGGGACAAACCGGCGTAATAGCAATAACAACACTGTCATAAAGAAGTCTTATGTTTCTAAATGCAGATTTAATCACATCTAGGTTTCCTTTTTCCCTTGTATCTCATTGCAGAGTGCGATTTGATTTTTAGCTTTTGCACCTGCTGTTAAGTTTGGAGTATTAGTGCTTCAGGAGTGTTGATATTGCTCTCAAAATTTCAAACATTTTAGCAACAGTAGCGCTCTTTTTGGGCCTCAGTATGTTGGTATGTGATGTGTGGGTGCAGCTGAATTTCAGCGTGTTCGCTGTGCAAACAGCATCGCTGGCACTCCTGCTTTCACTTAATCTTTCACACAAAGGCACTGGCATGTGGCAGGGCTCTCAGACAGATTCAGTGACAGAGAAAAAGGGGAGCAAGGGAGAGATGTGCGTGTACGAGTACATAAACAAAGATATAATTACTTGTATTTTAAACCATTGACATTTATTTGTTTTTTAATTATCTCCCGACCTAGGCATGGAGATTGCCCCTTTTTTTGGGATTTCTGTAGGCCTTGGAACATCTTAGACAGTTATTAGGACTTCCTGAAGCAAACATGGCATCGTAAAAGTGATACCATGCCTGGAACTTTGGTTACTTCTGGACCTCATTCTGGGTTGTAGTGTACACAGACATCCACACATGCTGCCAGTCTGAATGGATGATTTATTTTCCTGCCATGCCATAATTACCCGCCGTGGTAATGGGAGGACCCTTCTGAGATTATAGTTTGTCCATGCAATGTAAAAAAAAATAAATACAAAAATAAAAAAAAATACAAATCTTGAAAGACTTTAAACAATTTGCCAACTAGCTCTTTTTTTAAAGCATCGTTTGATGTTCAGTCACGGACAGACTATTAATTGGAAATTTAATTACATTGCTGTAGTGTGTTGGAATTGGAAAAAGAAAATCTGTTGGAAACATTTGAAAAAAGAAAACATTTTATTTATTTATTTAGTCCATATCATTATGTTATCTGGAGTTGTGTTTTTAATTGCCGCAGTTCTGCCTTTTTATAGCGAAACATTACCTCTTGGCAATGCAGGCGGTTGTTTGCAAAGTTTGATATCTTTCAGATGCAGAAGCATTGCATTCCAGTTTGTAATGAATGAATGTTCTCACATCAAAAGAATGGGTTTTGTGCTTCCTGGACATGGCTTGAGGCGAGAATAATGAATCAAAAAGGGAACGTGGCGACCTCTCATCAGTCACTGAAGGACTTTGCTGGCATCGGTCATGGATAATCAGCATCTTTTAAGCAAAAGAAAAAGGTATTGGTTCTTTACAGGTATACCTCACCTAATGTTATTTTAATGTACTTCAGAGAAAACTGTACCAAGACCGAGTAACGAACCGGCTAAAACTGGCTTTTTGGTTTGGTTTGTTGTGCTTTCTGCTGCTCTGCATAATGACAAGGGTGGAAGAGTGGAAGATTCCAATTACTCAGAGAAAGTCAAGGAGGCTGTTGAAGTTTGAGAAATACAAGACGAGCCGGTTGCTGAGTGGAGATTGTGTCCATTTGGAATGTAATTAAATTGGTTTGGCTTTTTGCCAGTGAAAAAAAAAAACAACAACATTTTTTCCTCCCTTCCTCATCTCAAATGAAAATGTATAGAGTGTTTTGCTGAAAAATACCTGGAGGGGACACTAGGCTGTTGAATATTTGTAATACAGCTTGCATTGTGCAGTTGAAATGAGTTTTTGAGATGAGTTATCCGTTGTGGTTTCCCCTTTGACATTTCAAAGGTATGCAGCTTTTGAACCATGGATTTACTGTAATCTGTTTTTTTCTATTATTGATGTGTGGTTGAGTTATAAACTGTAGATTGGCTTCTCTGCCATTTCACTGGCTTTGCCATATCAGAAACCACAAGGCCACTGTGCAGAGGCAGACTTTGTAATAATGTTTATATATAGTCACATGTAAACCCCAGTTGTTGTTCCCATTTCTGCATATTGGACCGTGCAGCAACTACTCCTCACCCTATAGAGTGTGTGGATCTTTTTAAAGCTTCCCCTGTTCACCCTCGCAGAAACTGGTTTATACTGGAATATATCACCGAAGTAACCATGGATTTTCTCTTTTTTTAATGTGGAGCAAATTTACCCACTGACATTAAAGACTGTGTTTACACCGGACGCGTTAAACTTAATTAAAAAACAACAACAACAAATAAAAAACGACTTTACTGTGACAAAGAATTTCATCATAACCTGTCAGGGCTGATACGTTTATAATGAAGAAAAGGTCCCTTTTTTCCAAATCACTTCTTTCCATTAAAATTAATGAACATCAACGGTTGAGGCTGTTTTGAGAATTATTAAGCACAAAGTGATTTTCTTCTATTTCTTCAAAAGACCACAGAACCGCCTGAACTACCAAAAGAAAGAGAAGACAAATGTCAGATTTTTGGAAACTATGTTTTTACTTTCAACCACTTTGTGGTTTCCCTCTGCAAAATTATAGGCTGAATAATGATTGTAGATAATTCAAAGATGGAGACAATTATGAGAGACGAAAGGAGCCTGCAGACACAGTCAGCAGCGTGCATTTGAGCTGTTGGTTTGTTGTCCAGTCGTGTTAAATTCCAGCTGTCTCTGATCTGTAAATGAATCGAGCTGTTCAGTGGAGCCTTTCTTACCAAATCAGTGTGGCAGGCCATTATAATAGCTTTTCCTTGTATGTGTCCCGTCGTATCAGCTGAACCTCTTTGGATGCCATTTCAGTGCCAGTCGCGTGATCGATAGGAGAAACTCTGAGTTGTTTATATTGTCGCTTATCCCCCAGAGAGTCCATGGAAATACGCTTGCATGATCAGAACCATAATGCCATGTTGTGGACTTTTTATGAAAGTGTACTTGGAAATCAGGTCCATGAAACCAGACAGAAGTGATTAGAGAGGTGACGGAGAAGATTAGCTCATCAGTGGACTCCACAACTGGTGCGATAATAGCTGTAAGTGGCTTTGTGGATGCTGTAGCTAAGGCCTGCATACGCAGGCAGCACTGTGGAGGGTTACAGGCTTCACCCACCATGGACACACGACCAGTGCTGGGACTAACGCGTTATTTAGTAACGCGTTACAGTAACGCCGTTAGTTTTGCGGTAACTAATACTCTAACGCAATACTTTTTAAATTCAGTAACGCAGTTACCGTTACCAAACGGTGCGTTACTCTGTTATTTCTGCAGCTAGAGTGAAGCTTTTTTCCCCACACGCGGAGACCAGAGGAAACGTAGTGAGCGTGTGTGTGTGCTTTCAAAAACATGACGGTCGAAGGCAAGTTTCGCAACGTGGAGATATTGTCATTACAGTAATCCCTCGTTTTTAGCAGGGGTTACGTTCCAAAAAGAACCCGTGATAAGTGAAATTCTTTTTACAATTATTATAGAAGGCTTCAAATTGTGGAGATCAGCACCGCCTCGCACGTATTCCGCCGCTCTCCTGACTGCTGCTGCATCCCGACTCTGTAGCATCTTTTTCTCCTAAAGCAGCGGTGCAGGTGTGTTTTTTCGAGAGAAGAAAATAGTTAAGGGTCATTTTGTTGCTCTTTTTTCTTCTGGGCAAAAAGATTCTTATAAACCGACATGCCACCATTGGTTATCTGAGAACTAATGACAGATTCATCAGAGTCCCGTTCTTCAGCTGCTGCTGAAGCTCATTGGCCATTCTCAGCTTGTTGCTAAGCAACCAACGTTATTGATACAGGAAGTGAAGAAGCGGGGAGACTGTTTAGCCAATCAGAATGCAGAACACAAGGCACAATGCAAATCCATACAGTACCTGCTGAGATGAAGGCTAGAGCGGCATTAATGGGAGCATTTACATTTTTTTAATTTAAAGTAACTAAATAGTTACTTTTCATAGTAACGCATTACTTTTTGGTCTATGTAACTGAGTTACTAACTGAGTTACTTTTTTAATGAAGTAACTAGTAACGGTAACTTGTTACTATTTTTCAGTAACTAGCACAACACTGGACACGACAAAGCTAACTTAGTTAATGGAATGATTGTGAATCAGTGTAAGCAAAGCTATTCCTGCTAAGATAGGACCTGTGAAGACAGAAAGAAGGGACAAAGGTTTACCAATACTCTGTAAAATCCAACAATTCAGTACCATTAAGCTTTCCAGTGCTGCTGCTGGTTTCAGTTATTTGTTGATAAACTCACAACTCATTCTCCATGATTAGTAGGGCTGAACACTTTGGGTAAAAGTATCTCAAGTCTGATAAATATTCCTATTGTATGAATTGAATCGTTGACACTTGTCTCCATTACCAGCAATAGACCACCAAAAGTGGCCTTCAGGAACCTGTACAGGGCGGAAAAACCTTCCCGTAGTAGGAGAGGTACTTCGATCGGCTTAAAGGAACTACCTGGCTTGGGGTCTCTGCTGGTCGGATATTCTTGAAATACATTCAACCCTCTCATGTGAACATAAATCACGTGATGACAACTCATTTGTACCAATATTTTGCTACATGTATATTTGATGCAGATGAAGATTACAAAAAGAAAATGATAGCTGGACCAACAAGGAGGTTCAGGCCTTGTTTGCATATTACACCAATGAAGAGGTCCAGTTGTGTTTTTTCAGTGGTTGATGTTGAAAAAAGTAAACCCGAACGCAAGAATTGTCTTTGGGCCTTCTATGTTTACTTGTGTTTTCTTCGCTTTTGTCTTTTGCTGTATTTTTCTTTTCGTCCCCTTATATGCTTTTGGCTGTTTCCGAACAGCAAAAACTGCATGTTACCGCCATCGTGTGGTAAGCAGTGTTATTCGTTCAGTCAATAGTTCTTGTGTGGCGCCGGATTCACCCCTAATGTTTATACGGCACAGTTATAATGCCTGTGGATTCATTATCCAGCTTTTAAAAATGTGTACGTTTCTACATCTGCTCTGTAATTGTGCAAGCGGCTAAAAAAGAAACAAGAGCTAAAGAGGAAGAGGAGGTGAAGAGATGGAGCGATAGATCCTTATCAGGCAGACAGAGAGAAAGAGAGCAGTTGAGCAATTCTGCAAACTTAACAGTAAGACTAAGAGTGAGAGTGGAATAATCTAGGTGTATAGCGCGCACGTTGTATGTGCAAGTGTTGCGTTACCTAAGCCTGCACGTGCTAACATAAAGTCAACTCTCACTCTCATTCGTCCTCGTGCACCTGCTGTTACTGTCTCTACTGTAAAGCGAACACTGTTCTTGACAGCACAGTTCTCACCACAGTTTGATCACACAGTAAATAGCAGGTTTCCACAAATAAAAACACACAAGTTATTTGTCAAGGCAGCTTAGAATGAGAGATATGAGCATTTCTGCAGGTACCATGACATTAATGTTTGGAAAAAAAACGACCTAACAGAGTGTCTACGATTTACTGAATTGTTTATTTTCATGCTCTGGCTGAATGTTGGACAAAGGAGCGAGGTCACACATGATGTGCGACTAAAAAAATATATATATTTTTCATATACAAAGTAAAGGTAAACTAAAGTGAAGTGAGACAGAAGGAATCAAAACAAGAGGCCAGTAGCCCGGGGACAGATAAGACCACCACTGACTTGTGTACATGTGCTGAACCCGGTGAACTCAACTCAACCCTTTGGACCTTTACAGCCACACAAATAGCAAAATGTTAATTGTTTAGATGTTTAAAGTTTAAATTACATGTCAACGACATCCAAGGGGTCAAGATTTCCTGGATTGAGCTTTTCAAACATGTAATATTTGTGATTTTCACTGTTAACTGTAAATGATCTTGGTTGCCATGTAAATTATTATTGTCAAATATGTCATCATTTTAAGGTCATAGTCCAACTTCACGATAGATTTTTGGTAAATTCAAGTTTTAGATTGAAATGCAGCAGCAGTCAGATTGTATTTTGTCTCGATTATCACAACAGTGTATAAAAACAAAGTAATCTGCCTTTAAAGGGAGACACCTCTTTTGGTCTTAAAGTATTGTAAAAATATACAGGACTGTCTCAGAAAATTAGAATATTGTGATTTTCTGTAATGCAATTACAAAAACCAAAATGTCATACATTCTGGATTCATTAAATCAACTGAAATATTGCAAGCATTTTATTATTTTAATATTGCTGATCATGGTTTACAGCTTAAGAAAACTCAAATATCCTATCTCAAAAAATTAAAATATTCTGGGAATCTTAATCTTAAACTGTAAGCCATAATCAGCAATATTAAAATAATAAAAGGCTTGCAATATTTCAATTTATTTGTAATGAATCCAGAATGTATGACATTTTTGTTTTTTTAATTGCATTACAGAAAATAAAGAACTTTATCACAATATTCTAATTTTCTGAGACAGTCCTGTATGCTTCAACCTGTCTTCATGAGTTAAAGCGGGTCATGGTGGTCCAGTCTGGTTTTACATCCATAAGGGTGTATTTGAAGAGAAAAACAGGGTTTAAAAATAAAAAATGAGCCAAAGTCAGAAGGTAATCAATAAGCCATTGACTTCACTTCAATTCCGAGTGACATCTTTTTTTGCAGGATTATGTTCTCGTTCCAAGAAGAACACTTGTTCTGCTTGGTTCAGGACTTTGTAAAGCAGTTTTAATTTGTAGTGACTCTCGCAGCCA